>NC_081415.1:329035136-329635136 GCF_030272615.1 Cryptomeria japonica
TTGTTGGTCATTCTTTTCAGCATTATGGGGAGGTTTTTCTTGTTGGTTCTAATGCTTCCTTGGTTCGTTTGATTAGCTCTTTAGGATTTGGTGTTTCACGCCATCTGTATCTTCAAGTTCAGTTGTTTGCCTTTGTTTGCCATCTGACTTGAGTAGTGTCATTTGAGGGCACTCATGCAGATTACAGTCTTCTCTACCTAGTCATGTTCTATTTCAGTGGAGGTTCTTCAGATTAGCAGTGACTCTTCGACAGTGTTTGCAACTATTTCATGCTTCAGTGGTGTTCTTCATTCTTTTTTTTCTTCCTATCTTTTGGAACACTCTTGTTTGGAGGCTTCTTAGTCCTTCACTTGAGCTTTCATCTCTTCTTGGAGAGGAATTTTGTTCCCACATGTTTTTCTCCTTTTTCTCTACTTTACAAAGATTTTATTGTACTTGGGTACCTAATCAGGCCTAGTTGTCGGGACCCATTGTTGCTTTCCTACATTTTTTACATGCTTTTTTAGTCCTTAGTTGTTTTTTAGCTACTCCCTAAGTTCATCTTTAGGGGGGGTGTTAGAGTAATCTTTTATTAGCTAATAATTATTTATTTAATTATTAGTCTATTATACTCTATGCTTAAGCTAAACTTATGAATCTTATAATTCTTTAGGGTTTTCACCTTTAGGGTTTCGAGTATCCTTTTATAAGGATTCTCTATTTGTATTTTCATAACAACTGTAATTATTGAATTGCATTCTTTTTGCACAATCAATATGACTCCTCTGTTCCAGATCTTTGAATTCTGGCCTCCATAGCTCTTTTGCTTCTCTCCTTTTGTTACAGGTTTGCATGCAGGTGATCTTTGGGAGCTATAGAGCTGATTTTTCCTCAATTCCAATATTAATTAAGATAGGATTAGAAGAATCTAGAAGGCTCTAGAAGAGGTTTAGGAGGAAAGTGGGAGATGTAGGATTTTGCAAGTGGGTGGAGAAAAGTAGAATTTAATTAAAATAAAATTGATTTATTTTAGTTTTGGTTGCAACTTGCATTTGTAGGATTTAAATACATATTGATTTATTTTAAATGTGATTTTTTTAATTTTGCAAGTGGGGGGATTTAATTAAATGCAAATTTAATTAAAAATGGCTAGAAGGGGGATTTTAATTAAATGTGAATTTAATTAGAAATGGTTAGAAGGGGATTTTAATTAAATGTGAATTTGATTAAAAATGGTTAGAAGGGGGATTTTAATTAAATGTGAATTTAATTAATTGGAAGAAATAGAGATAATTAAATGAATAAAATTCAATTAATTTACTGTGCAACTTTTAGGTGTCTTCATTTGGCCCCTCTTTGAGTTAACGTGTGACCACATGTTGATTCAAAGAAAAAGGCTTAATTTATCATCAAAATTTTGTGATATGATGCTGTTGCCAAAGTTGTTGATATGATTCCCTGGATATGAAAACTGATTTTGAGATGATAGTGCTGATGTGATTTTGTCGATATGAGACTGATATGAAACTGATGATGATATGCCCCTTCGGGCGATAAATTGAGAAAAATTGTGCTTTTCGAGGAGATGGCATGAAGTACGACAACATTTTGAAAAAAATGTTGATATTTTTTTGGATTTTTTAATTTTTTGATTTTTTTTTGATTTTTTTTGATTTTAAAATTTATCACCTAATAGATTTATTAAAAAGGATATGGAAAAATGGATTGAAGACTATGTGGGTATAGCACATACATGTCCCACATGTCCACCAAGGCATCACATCTGCTTGCATCAACATGGGCTATATAAGCCTCCAAGGGCCCATTTCTACCTCATTTGCACACTTGTCTTTGGAGCATTGGAGCTTGGAGGAGAGAGAGGAGATGGCACCCCTTATGACCATCACCGTTTTGAGCGATTTCGCCGATTTGAGAGGCCAGTGGAGTATGGCCCACCGGTGAGTTCAATTTTTTAACCGTGCTTGTGAATTTTTAACTTAGATTTTAGGCGTTTTTGCAAGATTTTTGAATTTTTTGAGTTAGCTAGGGTTTTCGCGTGTTGTTTTTTTTGCCTATTTTCATGCATATAATTTTTCTTTTAGCACATGCAATAATTTTTACTGGGCATTTTATTTTTATCGTAGCGTATTTGATTTTTCTTTTGGCGCATATAATTGTTTGATTAACGCATAGGAGTTACAGATTAGCACATATGCGAAACAATATGGGGCATATAAGAAACAATGTTGCACATATAACATATGTTTTAGCACATTTGATGAGTTTAGTCACGCATATGATGGATCAAATAGCGCATATGAAATTTATTATTTGATGACTGTTTTGGCGCATATGAGACAGTGAGCGTTTTGTGTGATTTTTGATATTTTTTAACATGTGCAATTTTGAAATTTAGATTTGTTATGAAGTTTTGCACCCTGTCAAAGTGTCATTTTGAATCAAATCTATTGATTTTGGTCATTTAATTGATGTTTATCGTTATGAGTCTGTTGTGTCAATACGATTGTTAGTTTGGATCAATCTTGGTCAAAGTCGATATGAGTCTGTTTGCAATATGGGTTCGATTCGATATGAGTTTTGATATCGTTATGAGTCATTTTGCATTATGGGTCAATTTTTTGTTATGGGTCAACTTGTCATTATGGGTTTGATTTCGATATGGGTCTTGATTCGATATGGGTCCTGATTTGATATGGGTTCTGATTCGATATGGGTCCTGATTTGATATAGGTCCTGATTCGATATGGGTCCTGATTTGATATAGGTCTTGATTTGATATGGGTCTTGATTCGATATGGGTCTTGATTTGATATGGTTCTTGATTTGATATGGGTCCTAATTTGATAGAGGTCTTGATTCAATATGGGTCCTGATTTGATATGGGTCTTGAAATGATATGGGTCTTGATTTGATATGGGTCCTGATTCGATATGGGTCCTAATTCGATATGGGTCTTGATTCGATATGGGTCTTGATTTGATATGGGTCCTGATTTGTCAATATGAGATGAATTTGATTGATCTACGATATGAGTCTAGATGGATTGGAACTTGATTGATTTGTTTTTGAGATCAATTGTCGATATGGAACTTGGTCACTCATAAAATGGTGTTTGATTTTTGATATGAGTCTGGTTTTGATATGGGTCTGATTTTGATATGGGTCATGATTGATTGATTGGATACTTGATTTGTTGATTGCTAGATTGCATAGGATATATGTATCTGATAGGATGATATCCATGGATTGATATAGGTCCATCGAGGAGTGCTCATGCTTCGAGAGAAATTCTCGCAAACTTTTGTGATGCGAGATCGATTGAGTGTCGATGATTTGGTAGTCATAAAAGCTTGCGGTCTTAGCCACTTGTTACACATGCTGCCTTATCAGAAGAATAAGGCACTACTCATCGCATTGGCTGAGATATGGCACAACGAGCATAATACCTTCCATTTATCGATGGGTGAGATCAAAGTGATGCTAGAGGACATCTATCAGATTCTACAAATTCTGATCATAGGTGAGCTTGTGGAGTACGATGTGGAGGAGGCCGATGAGACTGATGCTCTGCGGGAGGTGTTTGCTGATCCTCACATTGCAGGTTACTAAGTGGCATGGTAGGACATGGTAGATAGCGATGCCCCACTCCCTTCAGTTTTGGCAGGTTTGATTGGCAACTTTTTGATTTCGGACAGGAGGTCACACGGTTTTTCAGTTTGATGGGGTCGAGTGCACTGATAGATGGTGCAGGTGCAAACATGATATGCATGGGGTATTTGTTTGCCCACCCATTTATACCATAAGCTCCATCAAGTGGTTTACGATGATGCGACCAATCTAGCCTTCAGATGCACTTTACTGTAGATTTGGGCATGGGAGCACATAGCCATGACCTGTCCACTTGGGCCAAGGTTTAGACCAGCAAGGGCATCGTTTGTGATGATGTGCAACCAAATTGCTTCCCAGTTGATGCTCGAGAAGTTAGAGTATTGGAGGCAGGCCCTAGATGATATGGATGTAGTGGTGTGGAGGCCTTATCGGTTGTGTGAGCCATAGCCAGAGGATGCTTTTGAGGTGCCCCACTTATTCATGAGCAGATTCTTTTTGGGTTGCACCTCGTATGTGATAGAGCGGTTTATCCTTCCTCAGGTTTACCAATAGTTTGGGTGCGTGCAACCGATTCTGTAGGGGATGACTATGTACGCTCGGATACACAAGGAGAGGATAGATTGGGGGCCTACATTGGATTTTACGACATCCCAGGATGAGTTCTATTCTTTTCCTTTTTGCATATGGATCATGTATGAGGATATAGAATATGCATGGATGACTGCAGAGTATACACAATACTTTTTGACACATAGGTTCCCATGATTGACAGGGCCATGAGAGTCGATTCCTGCACTGGAGGAGGTTGATGATGATGATCAGGGCAGAGGTGGTCGAGGTGGGAGGAGGGGTAGAGGGAGGAGAGGTAGGAGGATTGCTATGGGTTGTGCGGTTGGACATGGTCGAGGAGGAGGTGGTGGTGGGGAAGGAGGAGGAGATGAGGGAGGAGTGGTGAGAGGTAGAGGAGGAGTAGTGAGAGGGAGAGGAGGGATATGGGGGCATTGAGTAGGGTGGACCGTTGTAGGTGGAGGATGTTGTTGCCATAGGGGCTGAGGGGAATCAGAGAATGATGGATTTGAGGAGGAGAGTGGTGATTCTTTCGAAGAGGATAAAGAGTCTGAGGTGGTTAGTGGAGGAGTAGGTTTGACGAAATTGACAGGCATAGAAGCAGAGGAGGAGTCAAAGGAGGAGGATGTGCAACCATTGGCCTGACATAGGAGGATTGACATTCCCCCTCTTTCCCCTTGACAGGTTGGTATGCAGGATCCGCAGCCTTCACAGCCATAGGGTTTGCAGATTAGAGTGCCTCCTCATTAACAATAGACACAAATAGAAACATTACAATCATTGCTGTATAGGGTACATGGTCAGATCACACAGGCCCAGGCACAAGTTGTATAGCTGCAGAGATAGGTGGTGACAATATCACTAGAGCGGGACATAGAGATAGAGCGATGCAGCCAAGCAGAGGAGACAATGTGATCATTATAGCAGGCACCCACATAGGGTGTTATAGGGGATACCATTAGGAGTCTCATTGAGTAGACAGGGCAGGCAAAGTATTATAGGACTCTATACTTTCAGGTTGTGCCACCGGACCAACGTGCTCCTATCTATGCTGCCAGTTCTCAGGATGGGGGTTCTTAGAGACAGAGGGGAAGCGAGGGGATTATGGGTCCTAAGAAGGATGCTCCTAGTAGTAGTGCAGGTGCGAGTAGCTCAAGCTCTCGACTGACAGGTCCTGGAGTTGGTCAGGCTGATCCTGCACCATGATCATGATCCAAATTTTTGTACTTGTACCTTGATGTACATATATCTTTGTATTTTGATGACCTCCTGATATGATACTTTGTTTTACTTTGATCTTATTGATATGCTACTCAACAATGTTCTCATATGAAGTTTTGATGATCTTATTGATGTTTATTGATTGTCTTGATATTGATGCCATGTGATATGATGAACATTTGTTATTGATATATATATCTAGGAACTTTGGTCATTTGATTACTTCACTGATAATATGTTTCTGATTTATATCTTTGTTTTTCCTTTGGATCAGCATGTGGTCATACATATATACGAGAATATATTATGGATGTAACTATTTTGATTTTGATGAGCTATATGATATGCTTTTGATCTAGATGATTTTTACTGATGCTGATGCATATGATGTGATGTGTGTGTTGTGGGTGATTTATATGCTTTAGATGATTATTGTAATGTACTATATGTTTGGAAGGTGATATGCAGATGATGCTTGGATTAATGATTGCAGATGCTTATGCTTTGTGCAAATGTTGCTAACCTATTGTTTGCTTTTGTGTGCTGTGGATGATGCAATCTAGAATGTTACATATGCTTGATATGATGATACTCATGTATGGGATGCTAATGATATAATTTTGATTTGCGAATGTATCTTAAAAATGAGATGTATGAAATGTAATGATGATGTGAGATGTATCTTGAAAATGAGATTTATGAAATGAAATGATGATTTTAACTAATGCAATGAATGTAACTATATGCAAGATTTTAACAAGGTATAAATGATAATGATAATGTAAACCTAATATGATAATGAGAATGCACCTAATGATTTATATGCAACCCTATGCAAAGTGAAAAGAACAATGGTATGCAATCTAATGCAATATTAAGATGATAATGATATGATACTAATGCCAATGCTTAATATGCATTCTCGTTCCCACACATTTTTCATCTGTTTTGATCAAAGTGCTAGTGCTTCCGTTGTTTTCATCATCGATCCTTGATTTGTTGAAAGTTGATACAAGCATCATGGTATACCCGAACCTTAACAACCTGAGTATAACTTACATGGATTTTGATATTGCAAGATAACACAAGCATTGAGGTATAATCGAACCAAGATGACCTAAGTGTTTCTTGCATAAAATAGACAAGAGTTAACCTTTGTCCCATACAAATCCAAAATATCTTTAGTTATATGTTACCCGATCACATCGTAAGACAAATTTGCATAATAGAAGGCTTCACTCCCAAACAAAAAACAAAGAAAAAATCACATTCCTTCCTTGCTTCTGTAATCATTGAGACATGCTTGAGTCACTTAGGAGATATGATAAGAAAAAATTTAACAACCATAAGTAAGCATGCATGCTATTGGAAATGTATTCTTGTCAAGTAAAACATCTTGCAAATAGATCTTTTGTTCAATTCAAATAGGTTCAATTCCATGATGTCTAGTCTTCCTATATTGCCATTGTCATTTGTTGGTTGTTTTGGTCCTTGTTGTCTTGCTACGTGTTTGGTCTGATGTCAAGGACCCTCAAGGAGAAATGCACCCAACGAGGTCACAAAACTATCCCTACTCTAGACAGTACTCAATATGGATATTTACACTGATCACCAAGCCATGGTGGGATATGATTTAGGTTATCAGGGATAGTGACTACGCTAAGTGTGTCTAGGATAATGTGGCATGTACAAGTGTTTTGTGATGGCTATGGGCTTAGATCAGATGGATCAAAGATATGATATAAGTACTGATAGATGGAGAAGCCATTCTCTCACAAGTGGCACTTGTTGCCAAGTTTTCACCACTTGTTTTTATTGCACTTTTTGATTTCTTTTTCTTCTTTTTTTTTGTATTTTTCTGATTTTTTTGTTTTTGTGTCACAAGGTGCCTATTTGCCTGGTTTTCACTTTAGTTACGATTTTTGATACTTTTTTGATGATTTTTTTTTGATTGATCCATGCATTGGATGACTCAAGTGTATAACTTATTTAGATGGATGTTGTTGGTTGGTTCGTCGAGCACATCCCCTTCTAAAGTTGACAACTGATATTCTAATGATCCATAGGTTGATATGATGACAAATGGTCCCAACCAGTTAGGTTCAAAATTCCCCTTCTTTTCTCGATCTTGCTGATTTCAAGGATTTTTCTTTAGGACAAGATCACCAATTTTGAAATCCCTTGGGATGACTTTGTGATTATAGCTTCTGCACATTCGTTGCTGATATGCCTTGAGATAGTCATAGGCACGTTGTCATTTTTCATCAAGAAGCTCTAGTTCTTGCAACCTGTTCACTCGACATTCCTCATCTGGTATGAGGCCCTTCAAAGATACTCGGAGAGATGGGATTTCTACCTCAAGAGGTAGAATTGCTTCTGAACCATACACCAATGAATATGGTGTAGCCCCTGTAGGTGTGTGTATGCTCGTTCTGTAGGCCCAAAGTGTCAAATTGAGTTGTATATGCTAATCCTTGCCATCATCATTCACTATTTTCTTGAGGATTTTTAGGATTGTTTTGTTTGATGCTTCTACTTGGCCATTTCCTTGTGGATAGTATGGTGTGGAAAAGAGATGTTGGATTTTGAATCATTCGTATAGCTCTTGTACATCTTGATTCTTGAAAGGACGTCTGTTATCTATAATGATGGAACTAGGAATGCCATATCTACAAATGAGATAGTTGAGGATGAATGATGAGATTTTCTTTCCAATCACGATGTTCATTGGGACTGCTTCAATCCCCTTGGTGAAGCACTCCGTGGTAGTGATAATGAACTTATTTCCATTGAGGAAGGATGAATCTTTCCCACTAGATCAAGTCCCCATTGACAGAAAGGCCAAGATGTGGTGAATGGTTGCAACTCCTATGCTGGTGCATGTATAAGGTTACCATGAATTTGGCATTTAGGACATTTCCTAGCAAATTGATAGGACCCTCTTTCCATTGTCGGCCAATAATATCCCATTCTCAAAAGTTTATTGGCAAGAGTAGGACCACTTGAATGCGTACCACAAATATCTTCATGAAGCTTAGGTGTAAGGCAGAGTCAGATTCATTATGATCGAGGTATCGAAGAAGAGTACCATCTAGACCTTGGCAGTAAAGTGTGTCAGTAGTTAAGGTATAGCGGGGTACTTGTTGGATGAAGCTTCTTTTTTGGTTGTGAGATAGGTTGGGTGGGAGAGTATTGTTTTTGAGATAGTCATAGATCTTCCCGTATAGATGGGAATCAAAATCGGTCAGGGCACAAATGACTTGGGATGAGAAACTGTCATAGGTTGGGAAAAACAATTGCTCCACCAGGAATTCGTAATGATTCTATTTATCTGGAATTTGTAGAAGTGAGGTGATAGTGGCCATTTCATCGTCAACTCTGTTGTCGAATCTTGGAATCTATTCAAAGATGATGTACACAAAGTAATTTTTGAAGTCATCCACAATTCTCTTGTAAGGCATTAGCTTATCATCTTTCGTCTGATAGTCATTATTGATTTGATTGATAGCTAATGGATAATCCCCATAGACTCTTAATTATATGATTCTCCATTCTACAAATACTTTGATTCCTGTTACCAGGGCTTCATATTCAGTAATGTTGTTGGTGCATTGAAACATTAGTTTGTAAGATCTTGGTATTGTGTGCCCCTCTAGAGTGACGAACAAGATACCGACACCCAATCCATGTTGTGTATAGGATCCATCAAATTATAGGGTCCATTGATTGGGTATGATAGTGAACACATCCATATCTAGAAATTCCACCTGTAGTGGGTGTTGGTCTGGTAATGGTGCTTCTGCCAGTTGATTTGCAATTGCTTTTCCTTTGATAGCCCATCGTTCTGTGTACTGAATATCAAACTCACTTAGGATCATGACCCATTTAGCTAATTTTCTTGTGAGAGAAGGCTTGCTGAGTAGATACTTGAGAGGATTGATATTTGCTACCAACTTGATTGTGTGGGCTAGCATATAGTGGCAAAATTTTTGAGAAGAAAACACCATTGTCAAGAAAGCCTTTTCAATAAATGTATAATTGAGTTCATATCCATTCAAACTCCTGGTGATGTAATAAATAGCCCTTTCTTTGCTTGCTGGATCTTCTTGTGATAACAGTGTCCCCAATGATACTTTTATTGTTGATATATAGAGGATGAGTGGCTTGCTTGCTATTGGTGGTACCAAAACTAGTGGATCCATGAAATATTGTTTGAGTTGGTAGAATGATTCTGCACATTTATCTTCCAGACTGAAAGGTATATTCTTATGAAGTAGATGATTGGATGGAAGAAATTTATCTGCTAACTGAGCGATGAATCGTCTGATGGATTGTAGCCTGCCCTACAGAGATCGTAGCTGGCTAATGTTTTTAGGAGGTGGCATCTCCATTATAGCCTGATCCTTTGCTGGATCCACTTCGATGCCTTTTTCTGATACAATGTAGCCCAACTATTTTCTAGATGTGACCCTGAAGACACACTTCTTAGGGTTTAATCTGATGTTGAATTGCTCCAATAATTGAGAGATTTTATCTAGGATGTCGAGGTGTTTAGCTCTTGTGAATGATTTAGCTAACAAATCATCCATATAATCCTCCATGAAAGTATGCATCATGTCGTGGAAGATTGTTGTCATGACTCTTTGATAAGTTGCACCAACATTTTTCAAACCAAAAGGCATGACATTCCAACAATATGTTCCCCATGGACATGTGAATGGAGTTTTATCTTGATCCTCTAGAGCTATCTTGATTTGGTTATAGCTAGAGAAACCATCCATGAGAGATAGCATCACATTACCTGCTTTTAGATCGACAATGGTGTCGATGCTTGGCAAAGGAAAGTCATCCTTCAGACATGCCTTATTGAGGTCTTTGAAGTTTGTACAAATCCTTATGCTTTTATCTAGTTTAAAAATTGGTACAATGTTTGAGATCCATTTGGCATAGTCTATAGGTCGGAGGAATCCAACATCTAATAACTTCTTCAGTTATGCTTTGACTAATAATGCTACATGTGGATTCATCTTTCTTAATTTCTATTTGATAGGTTTAGCTCCAGGCGCGATGGATAAGTGATGCATGATTAGATTCGGATCCACTCCTAGCATGTCAGTGCATAAGACCAAGCAAAATTGATTTGGTTCTCCTTGAAGAATTTGACAAAATCTGGTTTTTCTTTTTCTATGAGTGATTCTGCTAGATTTATGTGTAGACACCCAAAAATGGTCAACGCTTGCGGAATCATACTTTAACATTTGCGCATTGCCTCATTTTAGGTTTTTGCGTCGCATTAACATTTCTCCTATGTCACGCACTTGGTCTTTATCATTTGCGAACATCGAGTCATTCTTCTACATTCTTCAATCATCTCGTCCTCGAATTTGGTCTTGTTGACAACACTATCCAGTCATGATTTTGATCGATTTTATCTTGTTGCATCAATGAGAATGCTTATTTGTCATCATTTTGGACATCGTCAATCTTAATTAGGGTTTTGTCCTCCTATCAATCTTGCGATCGATTTGTCATCAATCATTGTCCTTCTATCAATCTTATCAATCTTATCATCAATCTTATCATTTTGGACATCGTCAATCCTGATTAGGGTTTTTGTCCTCTTATCAATCTTGTCGATTTATCATCAATCCTTCAATCTTGTCGTTTTACGATCGATTTGTCATCGATCGTTGTCTTGTTCATTTTTGTCATTTGGCGATCAATTTGTCATTGATCGTGGTCGTTATCAACCTTGTCATCTTGCAATCTATTTTATCGTCGATCCTCGTCCTTTTGTTAATCTTGTCATTTTGCGACCGATTTGTCATCGATCGTTGTCTATCTCAAGTATGTCAATTTGGATCAATTTGTCAATTGGCGCATTTATCAATCAAACCATTTTGTCGCATTGGTCATTTATCAATTCAAAATCATGACATTAATTATCTTTAATCAAGACCTAACTGTCATTTTCGCATTTCTAATTCGTCTTCTAGGGTTTTATGATTTAGTCATTTAACCTAATTTGTCATTTCTTCCTTTAGGATTAAATAAATTACTTATTTATCCTAAGTCTTCTTATTACAATTAAATCTTTATTTAATTGTCTAATTATTCTTCTTTGTGAATTGATTAATAAATGAAAAATTATTAATTAATTCACTAATTCTTAAATGCTATTTTTCATCAATTTCTAATTCCAATTTCCTAATTTGTCATCAATTTCATTTTGCTAATTTTCAAATTTCTAATTCCTTTTCCCTCCTAATTCATCTCCTAATTCTATGGGAGTGGCATTTCAATTTGTCATGAAATTGTCATAATTGATTAATCGATCAATTTTGACATGAAATGTGTCATAATCAATCAATCAAAATTGTGCATGGAAATGCATAATTTGTCATAATTGACATATTGATTTGCAATTTCCATTTGAATTGCATCATGCCAATTTTGTCACTTCTCCAATTTCTCTATAAATTGGATAATTTTTCTTCAAACACCCCCTTCAATCACTTCATGAACTCCGAATTGCTATCAAACTACTGAATTTTCGTTCTAGTACTCTTGAGCTTTTTGCTTTCAATTGTGAGAGCACTTGTAGGTGAGATCCACAAAACTATTGAAGAGGAAAGAACAACAATGGAGCCGCATGGAAGGAGTATTCAATCTTGAATCTGGTTTGCATAATGTTTTCTTTTGAATGCTTCATTTTCATATCTCTATTGAGTGTGCTTAGGATTAGGTTCATTGCAATGAGTATTTCTTTGATTGAGCTATCATGTTTAACGTTTTGATTGATCTACTTATCTTTTGATGATTCCTAATTTCTACGCTACAGTATGATTTTGACTGCTTCTTCAGTTCCAATATTTATTGATTGAGTTGGGTCAATCAAGATTGGTGACCTTTCCTGGTAATGTTCAGGAAGAGTGTCAAGTCTCCCATCTTTAAGTGCCTCAAAAATGTTTTCACCTTCAGATACGTCCTTTATTTTTACTTTTTTGTTTTTGCGATCTAATACTGCCATTAAATGGTTTTCACCATTAGATCCATCTTTTGTTTCATTTTTGTGACTAAGAGACTTGCCACTCCCTTGAATGCAGATATCGTTATGCGGTTCACTGGTGGAGCATGTTTCCGAGTTGACTGAGCATAGGTATTGGACAATTGATTCATCATTTGGGAATATTGGTATATCATGATGTTCGATTTCTAGTCTATGAGGTCATGATATATGAGTTGTAAGGAGTCATTTGGTTGGTTTAGATCAGTTGTTGTAAGTGTAATGATGGAGAAATTGTCATAGTTGTTTGGGATATTGGTGAGGTCTATGATATTCTCAAGGTTTTTGATGGTACTCTCCTCAACATTTCCATGTTCGTATTGTCGCTGTTCATTCTCACTAGCCTCATAGATACGTTGTGGTCTAAATTCAAATTGTCAAGATCTTGAGCCTTGTCCCTCATGAGAAATGGGTGTGTATGCATGGATTGTATCTACCTTAATATCTTTAGTAATATTAGAACAACTATCCCACTCATACTCATTGGAATCGGTTTCAAAATCACTGTCTTAGGTTACCTCGTTGAATCTGACAGGTAAATTGTATGGTGAGAAAAGATCACTGACAAGTTTAGTAGCTTGTTCTGATTTGAGATCGGTGCTTGTTTGTACTCTTTGAATTTGTTCTTATACTATTTCCTTTCTTTGAGTAGCAACTTCCTTAGGTTGTGGCTCAACCTTGGTTTGATCAGGTTCTTGTACATGATGTATTTTCTTATAAGAAGTTTCCTCCCTTTAAATAGTGATTTCTTCTTGTCATCTCTCATTTTCTTCATGTCTTGGGTCCTTCCTAGTCTTTTCTGCTGCTTGCTTTAGTGCTTCTTTCCATGAGTCTTCGTTATGTTTTTTCTTTTCTTTCCATTAAGGTTTTTGATGATGAGCTCTTTTTGGTACAGACAAAACATGTTGGCCATACCCACGTCCTATTTTGTCTTTTGTAAATTGTGAACGAGGTTGTATGGGTTCTATGATGCCTTCTTGGCACTTGCCAATAGGTCCTTTTCCTTTGTATCCCATTCGTTGCATGATCAAGAACCCATTGCCGTACTGTTTTGTTGGTACGACTACTTCTAGGGTAGCAGCTCTGATTTCTTCCTCATCCTTGTATAGCTAGCTAAGGATGTCTTTATCTTCTGATTCTTCATCCAATGTGCCCATTTGGATAAACTTACCATCAAAATTTATGGTGGGTTGTGCTGCCTGATGTCTTGATGTGGAAGGTTGTCCATAAGACCTTGGTGAAGTTGGCAACTTAGATAGACAAAAGGGTTCAAAAGAGTACTCCCCCATGCCTTGGTCCTTTAGTCTCATCTTTTGCTTAAAGTTCATGGATAGAGACTTGAGTTATCCTTGATGGTTGAATGATGAGGAAGCTTGGGCATTCTTGTTATGCGGAACTAGGCTATCTTGAGCTTCCCCCATAGAATTGCAGTACTAAAAAGGGTTAGTATCTGTAGATATTGAAATTTCCTGTCCATTGTAGGGGAACTTGATACAATGATGGTACGTGGAAGGTACCACTTTCACTTCATGGATCCATGGATGACCCAATAATATATTGTATGTCAAGTCTATGTCTAAGACTTGACACATGGTGTCTCTTTGTACATGACCTACCTAAATGGGTAGTATCATAGTTCCTTCAGATAATCTTTCTTCATCATCATAGGCTTTGATAGTGATTTTATTTTTGGGATCAATAGCTTTCTCAGAGAAGCCCAATGCATGAATAAGCTTGAGGGTACATATATTGAGACCAACTCCTCCATATATTAATACTCTTTTTACCCGATGTTTATAAACTAAGACCTCAATATGTAATGGGGTGTTATGCTGATGATTCAAAGAGAAATCATCATGTTCAGAAAAACATATGTTGTGTGGCACCGTCATATGGGCCACCATGGCTTGGAATCGATTAATATCTAGATCATTTGGAATGGTTGTTTCAACAAGAGCTTGCTCCAAAATATCCTTGTGTTTTGGTGAAATTTTGAGCAACTCAAGTATAGATATCTGAGCGGGTGTTCTCTGTAGTTGGTCGACCAAGTTATACAGAGTCTTGGGGAGAGTTGTTGATGTTGATTTGTTCCCCTTCAAGACATATTTATGCGCTCTTGTTGTCACATTTATCAATGCATGTTCTTGTTTGTCTTTGATTTTTATGACATTCACTTTATTGTCATATGACGATATGTGATTGATGGTGTTTTTGTATATGTGATTAATACAAGCGCCTTTGGTGTTGTTTGACATTGATGCTCCTCCCTTGTTGTAATTGGGAGGAGGATTTTTGAAAGTTTCATGGTCACCATTGGTTTTATGACCATCGACCATTAAGTTGCCCTTGTCTATCATGTCTTGAACTATGTTATTCAACCTCATGCAATCATCTATTCTATGCCCCTTGTTTCGATGATAATCACAATAATGTGTCATTCCACCATGGTGGTTTGACTTGGGGTTCAAAGTTGCTTGTGGCTGGCAATGTGATGATCTTATTTGCCAATAGTTCTCGGAATGCTGATTCCAAGATTTTTCCTAATGGTGTGTATATTCATCGATAGCGGAAAGTATTAGTGTTGCCTCTTTGGTTTGTGTTGTTCCCCTGGTTGTTGTCGTTGTTGTTTCTTTGGTGATTTTTGTTTTTTGACATTGAAGCTCATTGGTTAGTATTTCATTGATAAGTGTTAGTGCCTTGATTAGCACTTCTTTGATCATTATTGGATGGTGGGCTGCCTGATAAAGTCAACACTGGTTGTTATTGATTACCCCATCATTAACAATGTTTTTATTCCTTGTCCAAAATCTGGACTTGTCTGAGTTGTTGTTATTGTTTTGATTGTTAAAGGTGTTATTGTTCGATGAACTAACACCTTCCTTAAAGAACTTCAAGGTTCCTTTCTTGATGGAAGCTTCTTCTACTTGGATATCATTCTCTATTAATTTTGCAAAATATGGTATACATTGTAGTTTTAGATGATAACTCATTTCACTATTCAGATTGTCTATGAGGATTTTCATCTTTTCCTTTTCATGCACATCTCATGGATATCTTGCGACCATGCACCTCCATCATTGTAGAAACACCATGAATGTTTCATTGTTATTTTGTTTCATATTACACACATGAAGCATGGTGATTGCATGTTGGATATTATAGGAGTATTGTGTTATGAATTTATTTACCAACTCATCAAATGATCCAATGGGAGGTGTGAGTTTTGACAACCACTCCATTTTTTCCCTCCCAAACTTCTTGGGAATAATCTCATTAAGTATGTGTCATTTTGAGAAACCTCCAAGCTCATAGTACAAAATTCCCAAACATGATCATGGGATCACTCTTACCATCGTATTTTTCATACTTTGGTATATCTGAATTTGGGGGAAAAGGTATCATGTTCAATCTTCTATCAAAAGGATAAAGACAAATGGCGTCTAATGAGTATTGTATCGTGGTTCCTTGTTGCATGTCTGGCATTTGTATTTGAAGTGTTTGGAGTTGTTGTGTAAGACCAGCTAGGGATGCATTTGTCCTTCGATGGGGAGCTTCTCCTCATTCATTAAGATTGTCTCGATTGTGGGTATGGCCTTGTTCGTGAGTGTTATCTTGTTCATGGGTGCGATCGCGGTTATGTATGTTTTCTTGATCATGCGTTTCTTCTTCTCTTAGTTGTTCTTGATTGTAAGCATAGTTTCTCGCCCTTGTTCGTGAAATTGTCTCATTTGTAATCGTCAAGTTTTCTGTGTCAAAATCCTCAGGAATATTGACTCCTTTACTAGTTAGCATGAGTAGATATTTTTGCTTATCTGCTTCTATGAGTCTTTCTATGAGTTTTTGGAAAGCCACATTCTCTTGACATTCTTGGAGAAGCTCTTCAGTGATATTTATTTCTCCCATATTTGCATATTCATCAAAAGAATTGGATAATCTACAACTCATGCTCAATTCTGGTTGTGATTCCTTCTTTTTGTTCCTCTGAGATCGAGTGACAACAAGCATTAATATATCTCTACAGTAGTGAATTCTTCTTCTTCTATTGGGGTTCTTGGTGGAGTTGGTGGCTTAGGTCGAGCTTCATTGTAAGTGATAAGAAAATTTGGAAACAAGGCGGGATTAATCCTTCCTCCCCTATTAAGGTGTTGGTTGAATTCTGCTTTCTAAATGTAAGCCCTACTTCTCAAAGGTTCTTTGTCAAATTCATTGATTTTTCCTTGGATATACAACTGCATATGACACAAGAATGCACGATGTGATGAAAAGAGTTCACAGTTGATATAGAAAAAAATACTTTTCTTGATAAGTGACTTAGAACTAGGTTGTCTCTTCTTCAACTTAGTCTTTTGATGAAGACTTCCTCTTCTCAAAATGTGGGGAGTGGTCATCAAAATGATCAATGTTGATGTTGATGTCAAATATGGATACTTTGTTTTGAAAACTCAAGTTTACTTGTCAAGTAGAAATTTAGTTTGATTCGCTTCTATGACAAAATGTGTCAAATGATATGAGTCAAGTTTCATTATGTAGAAACTTAATTTGACAACTTGAGAACCTAACTGGGTATTGTTTTGATAGGATTTGTTGGATGATGGAACCTTTGATCATTCTCTCTGATACTCCTTAATCTTGTTGGATGAAATCTTATCCTAAGATAGTTGAAGATTTGATACCTCTTTCTAAGGGTGCTTAGTTGGATTTGGAAATTCTCTTTTCTCTAAGTTTTTCTCTTTGCTCTTTGTTTTTGACTGATTTGTTGTAGCAGTTGATTTGTAACTCACAAGATGTTTTAATGTTCATGATAAGAAGACATAGCACAGATGAAAACAATGATCATCCCTATGCTAAACATTGAGTGTATGTTTTGGTGAGGATATTTTCAAAATCCCCGATGTTATCACTGGTTTGATTTACAACAAAAGACATATCAGATAGAATCCTTATTCAAAGGTTATTGACAATATCATAGCCCACTAGTCTTGATACTCCATCAGCTCAAACAACCTTGTCACCCCCTAGAGGGCGCCCATTTTTTTGCCTTTTGCCAAAAATTAACCCAAAGTGAATTGCTTCACAGTTGAGTAGTTATCTTGGGAGATATATGGTGAGTGATCTTGGGGGAGGATTCTTCCCCACCCTTGCACTATGATATTGCCAATGTATGACAATTGACTCGGTTCAAGGATTCTAATGCTAAGGTTCATAGTAAGGATTCTGTTCGGCGCGACAAATGATAAACTCAATTAAGAGGCTTCCCAACCTTTAGAAAAAAGGCTTTTCACATCATAAGGATACTAGGGGAAGGCTATCAAATACACACTTCTATTGGAGGGGATTTTAATCAGCCTCCACATTTATTATACTAGGTTGGTAAACTTGGCAATAAATCCATTCCCCACTTGGGTTGTACCCTTCACACTAGCCTTTTCGAGGCTTCGAGAAGGCATGCCCTCTAAAGGATTTAATGCTTGAAAGTAAATAAAGCAATGAACAAGCAAATTTGGCTTTTTGATCACCCAATTAAGGGGAGAGCATATACCTACCACTTTAAGACAAAGTAAACAAAGTTATTTCTAACTTTCCAAAGCAATGATTTGCTAAGTCCTATTTTGGAGATGTTGCTCCAACAAGCATGGTGTTCTTTTTATCTCACAATGTAATTTGTTTCTCTAACTAGGAAACTGAAATCTTGGTCAACAAAATAAAAGCACGTTTTGCTTGAAAGTAAATTGCTTGGCAAATTGAAAATTTGTGGCTTGTTCTTTTTAACTCACAATAATAAAGTGGATTGTTCTTTTTATCTCTTTGCAAGAAATTGAAAATTTGTTGTTTCTTTTTAAGCCCAAATCTGAAGTGTGAATCCTAACTTGCAAGAAAACAAAGTGTGATTTTGTGGTTCTTTTTATCTTGCAATGAAGTTCTTTTTAAGTCCAAAGAAAAGTTTTAGTTTATTTTAAGCCCAAAATTGAGGTGTGAAGTTATTTTTTATACCAATAGGAAGATGTAATGCCCAAAATTTTACCAAGCAAAACACAACCAATTTTTTTGTTTCTTTTCTTTTTATAATTCTAATTTTCATGCTTGATTTACTTCATTGGGTATCCACTAATAATTTATTTTATATGATTAACTAATCACTTGTTTAACACATGGATGGAGACCTATTACTGACATCACAAGACATTATATAAGAAGGTTATATCATATCACAACATGATATCTAAGTGTAAGTAATGAACAAGGGTACGTATTTGTACATGGTTGTCACCTATTGTCAAGTAGTAGGTTGCGATTGAAAATTTCAATTTAGCCTTTGCTAGTGTTGCACTTCAATGGTAACATTCTTACCTCTTGCATCACTTTAGCATTACTCGCAAAAATAGTATTACAATTCTTTCTTTTATATGTTATGGTTTACTATTAATGTTTAATTCTAGTGTTCATAATTCAATTGAAGTTGCTAGTTGCAGGATTGCCAATATTATTTTCACATAAGATAGTCTCAGTATTACTAAAGAAAATAACTAGCATTTCATTAACATTATAGTTCTAAATCCATAATAACATTCCCTTAAATTTGATGCAATAAATATTAATATCTATGATATTTAATAAAAAAAAATCCCTTATCAAAATGACATTTTCTCATTGATATCATTATTGACAATATTATTAATACTTTAATTGTATTAACATTAGTAATGATGCCCACCCAAGAACTTAGTTCTCTCAATACATAAATGATTTCTTCTAATCCCTTGTTACATAGTCTATAATTATTATTATTATATGTTATTTCATTTTTAAATAATGAATAGCTAATTTCCTTTATTCTTCAAAAGAATAACCAAATATTACACATATTTTTGTTTCTAATCATATATAGTTTTATATATGTACATAATAAATGATTTAGTTTCTAATTTTAAAATAATGATTAAAGAATACCATTGATTTATATTTTATGACATATTTTGCATAAGATATTAAATTTGAATTCTTAAATTCTCAATTTAGAAACATTATCAAAACATATAAAAAAAGAAGACTGCAAATTTAGAAACAACTGTGTTAAAGAAAATTAGAAACATTCAATGACTTTTATATTTTTTTCATTCATATATTTTTTAATATCTATTTTAGATCTCAAAATAAAGAGGGGTCTAAACTTTGAAATTTTATAAAAATTAGAAACATCTAAGTTACAACTTAGCTATATCTAGTAATATTAATCAGTGATAATATGTATCAATGTAAAAGAGAAAGATATATCCTAATTTTCTTGTTCTTATCTATTTATTTATTTATTTTTGTTTTTTTACCATTGTATTTTGCACGGTATTTTCTTAGTTGCAGGATATGCATACCAACCCGTTGCATCCAAGACAAGAGAAGGTAAAGTCTTATCTATTGATACAGAATTCTGGAGACATGCCCATTAATTAGGCTCATCGATAAAGAAATGGCTTCCTTCAGATACAAATCTATACTTGTCAGAGAATTAAATACTCACATAGAGTACCTGGTTACACCCTCAACCTAGCTCCATCTTGACCATGAATCTGGGACCAAAACATTGTTCAAATCTAGAGGGAAGCGATTACGACCATGGTTGTACTTCATTTAGGCACCAACCATTTCTTATCAATTTATGAGAGAAGAATGGTTTTCAACTCAATGGTTGGAGATGGAAATTGTACTATCATGCGAAGGTAGATAGGTAAGGCAATAGAGAGCATATGAAAATTTTGACTTCCTTTGAGTACTCTTTGTAGCAGGTTTAATTTAGTTTCCCACATCCATTTGACCAAATGTCCTTGTTCCTCTTTATCATTAGAGCGGGTTATTTATTCTACCATGTGCAACCATAACCACTGCTGCAATGTATATCTTTATGTCACAATCTTATTTATATGATAGAGAAATGTGTTGACTACCATTCTCATTGCATGACCATGATTAAATCGGCTATCTCCTATTATGAATTGTTGCATGATCTCAAGGCATCAATCCTTATCATCTCACTGGACATAATTTATAAGATGATATGACCTCTGCTAGCCTAGTTTATAAATCTATATTTCATATCTCACTGGACAGAATTTATAAGATGATATGACCTTTGCTAGCCTAGTTTATAAATCTATATTTCATTATATATATATATAAGTGCACTCATTACGATATCAAGCCTGGTTATTATTTTATTTTTACTTATTACTCTCAGAGCATATATTGTTCAAGATTTATACACCCTTAATGAGTAAAATGGCTAATCCTGCTTTCTTTAGCTCACTTAGGTCCCTAATATTGTGGAAGCCCAATCTTAGCAGTGAGATTTGTTGTCTTTACATCTGCATAGAGGATCCAAGATCGATGTGCATGCGTGAAATTTGGCTAGGCCCCGTAACTGAGCCAAGAGTCCCCTTTCTTATTTTTTTTGTTTTTAAATACTAACATTATTGAGGGTGTACATGAGACTAATTTAGGGGGAAGGAATAAGATCTATGGCATTATTTAGAGGGTTGCATCAAAGTTCTTGTAGAATAGAAACTTCAGTTTATGCTTATGACATTGTTTTGCGCTCTCTAAGTTTTAACAGATTTAGAGTCTAATCAATCTCCATGAGTCCATGTCTGGCCGTATTAAAATTTTACACTATTAAGTGTTTGTTTTAACTGAGAACTGACATGAAAATCTATATGAAGTTGACACAAGAACATTCTAATTACAAAATTGCATTCATTATGAATTCTTACAAAATGATTAATAGTCTCAATAGCTGTATTGAGATGGAATATCAATTTAGATAAATATATTCCAAGTATGTAGGTTTACATTTGAGAGTAATTATTCCCCAAATGATTACAGACTCAAGCTTGTTAGATATAGCAGAAATCAAGAACGGATGGTAGGATTATTGATATGTATATTTTGCAAGACATTAAATAACTACTCTTTTATTGTAAACCAGGGTATGAAAAGTTTGAACGTTTACCTGCTTCTTAAATCTATATAGCTTCATGAATTTATATTGCTATAGACGTTATGTCCAGGGAGCAGACTACATTCAACAAGCATGGTATATCATTTGCTTTCTATTTGTGATACTATAAGATATCAATGTTGGGAGAGATGCATATCGAAGGAACTTTATGTAACATTTAATCTTACTCCAAACATTACATGCATATATGCTCCTTTTCTTTATATGATAAATAATACATCAATAAGTGTTTTCTCTTTTAGTATAAAAGGAAACTCAAACACTATAATTTATTGACCATTTTTTTTATCTTATAGAAACGAAACTCAAGATGAAGTTTCAAGCAGAGTGTACCAACTACTAAAAACTTTATCATGAAATACAAAATGAAACTCCATATCAAGGGAATCATTTGATTCTTAGATGAATAGAACAATTGGAATGGACAAATAAAAGGGCTCTCTCTCTTAAACAAACAATGTCATTCTTGAGATTCTTTATACAAACTAATCATATGGTTCTGAATGAGGAATAACATTGAGAAAAAGTATACCAATAGGACTTGCTCTTCTATTAATTAATAAATTTCTCAGCCAAAATATCATAGAGTATCCCTCAAATTGCCATTTACAAAACATACATAAATTCATCATTAAATATATTTCAATGGGAAAGAACTAACAAAAGGTTTTCTCTTTCATTACACAATACTTTTCTTTAACTGAACACTCTAAAAGATCTCACAATCATACATGACAATGGGATTCAAACACAAAAATAAGGCTTGCTCTCCTCCTAACCATAATGACGTCATGAAGCCTCATGGGCTCTAGCCATACCCCCAAGCAAGATAAATATTTTACACACCATGAAAATCTATGGTGAAGGAATCCTAGTATAGAAGAATCTTTCTCTAACACATTTTTTTTGTTGTTCTTGTAACATTCTCACAACTCAAGTCTTCCATGATTTTCAATCCTCATAGTATCATCTATGCTAAAATCAACAACAAAGGTGAAGAATAACTTATCTTTCTTCCAAGCCCACAAGATGATCTCCTTCTCCATCAAGAACCTTTCCTCTTCTTCTTCTTCCATCTGCAATTTCTTGTCAATCCAAGTTCTCCAAAAGGAGAAGTGGGTAGTGCCCTCTCTAGCTTCTTACTAAGACATATATGGGTCTCAACTCTAATACACTTTCTCTCAAACCCTAATCCGTCACTTCCAAACAAGTGGGATTTTGAAGGGTCACATCAAACTTAGAGGATACTATCACATGTTCTAAAGGTTCCTAACCCCAAGGTATTGACCCAAGGGGTCTATTTTTGCACCAAAACCCATAAAATTAACCATACAACACCTTTTTGAAACCCACAGAAAGACCCATTCGAGTTTTGGCTTTACCCAAAAGGTTTTCAAACTCAAATCTCCTCTCTCACCACACAACCTAAAGTTGTATGCTCTCTCAACACATTTAAAATTGACTCTAAATAAGATAAATATATTCCTTCATCCATTTCTATGCAAAATAGGTTACCCTTCTAACACCTTCACAAGATATTTGATTTAGAGTAATCCTCTTTTCTTCCTTATATTGTACATCATCTACCCTGCATTATCCAACCACAAGCACAATTAGATCATCATAATATTGCATATAAATGTTGTCCAAATTCCCAATAATTTTTACTTGTGAATTATTTAAACATCATTTCTAAGCAAACCCATATTAAATCATCATTTCATATGCACATATGCAATTGTTAGTTATCAATAATCAAATCCATATATTGGAAACTTAGATGTTAATGCTATTTAACTTTCATCATAATTAGAGCGATGCATTAAAAAAACACAACTAATAGAGTGACATCACTTCCATTCTACCGCCATTTTAGTTTAACTATGATTTTTTTGCAACAATTAGGATTATGTTAATGGTGTGGGGTCTTACAGAAGATGAGTTCTTTTTAACCAACTTAAAAAGAAAAGTTAGAAAAGATACTACTAAATCCTATCCCAACTCCTTCAAATCTGCAAGAAAACCATTAGCAAAATCCAAAAAAACCTCAGGTGAGCTTCTACAAGCCTATTTTTAAATTTTATTTTTAACATGAGATTACAAATTTCTGCCTTAGTTTCATATATGCAAAAACAAAGATTATATGGATGAAAACAAAGCTTATATGTGCTACAGAAATAGTTAAATGCGCTACCAAAATAGTTAAATGCGTTACAAAAATAGTTAAATGGACAATAAGAACAGTTGAATGTGCGAGGAAAACAATTTAAACACATAATAAAGATAGTTAAATGTGCTATAACAAAGGTTGTATGCGCTATAAGATCTGTTGTATGTGCGAAAATAATCATCGTATGCGTGAAAAGAACCGTCGTATGCACGAAAATAACCATTGTATGCGCTATTCTACGTTTAAAACCTGTAGGCGTGAATCCTGCGAAAATATTTTTAGAAATGTCTTACAAAAATGGGGTTTGAGCCCCACGGTGGGCGCCAAAAATGTGAGCTTAGATTGCGGTACCTGCATGAGAGAGGCAAATAACACAAACACACCAATGGGAGATTATGTTAGAGATCAAAATCATTAGAATAACAAAGGAAGTAAAGATCTTAAGCATGTCTCATTGTTCTCTATCTCCAAGGATTCTTCAAATCAAGGTGGCTCTCAGCTTGGAAGAACACTTGACCTATAGGATGACAACCAAAAGAACGAGGGATATATGGTGATTCTAAGATCAAAATGGAAATGGAACTAAGATATTAGTGATGATTTAGATATGAAACTAGATGATTTAGATATTAAACTAGATGATTCTTTATCTCTTAATCTATTTGATCATTCAAACCCTAGTTTTTCTCATCATTTACAACAAGAGGAATAGAAACCCTAAGAGGTAATCCTTGGCTCTCTCTTTCTCATAAGAAGTAGCCAATGTGAGCTATCTCCCTAGGCTCTTTTGTATTCATAATGTGTTGGAAAAAGTGGGATTAGGTCCTAGTCACCTGGTCTCGCTTTTCCTGCCCCCACACCCTCCTTTCAAGTTTAGTGTAGGAAGTTGTTCCACTACTTAACTTACAAGTGGTATCAGAGCTTGATCACATTTGGTTTCAGCTATGGGTTGTTGGGTTTTTTGAACTAATCTATAGTTGAGTGGGAGCTTGTGCAAAAGATACTTTTTGATCTTTTTGTAGGAATTATTAGAGGAAAAATTTATCAAGGAGAATAGAGGTGGAATTTTTTTTTGGAAGTAATTTTAAGATCTGGAAGTTGAAGATGAATGATATGCTAATAGATCAAGAACTGTGGGATGCTGTTGATGTGAATGCCTCAAGACATTCAAATCTTACTTTAGCTACTCAGTATGATGTTATGGATCATGAAGCTAAGGGTCTAATTAGATTGTTCTTGGAAAACATTGTTCTAATCAATGTCAACGAAGAGACCTCTACAAAAAAGCTATGGACTAGGCTTGGTGAAATGTATCAAGCCAAATCTTAATTGAATTGGATTTTCTTGAGGAAGAAATTATATTTCTTGATAATGGAAGAGGCTAGATGGATTAAAAACCACCTAGAAGCATTTAATATGTTGGTGGTTCAATTGGTATTTGTTGGTGTCAAGATGGATGAGGAGGAGATATGTCTGAACTTTCTTTGTTCTTTTTTTGATTCGTGGGATTCTTTTGTTATGGCTATCAGTAGTAATTTTGTTGTTTTGAAGTCTAAAGATGTGGTGGGTTCCTTTCTTGGTGAAGAGATGCAGAGGAAGATATCCATTAGATTGAAAGAATTCCTAATTATTTGTGGAAGACTTAAGGAAAAAGGAAAGAAGAATGAAAAGCGTAATAAATCCAAGTGTAGAGGGAGATCAAAATATCTTGGAAAGTCCAACGTCATTTGTTGGAATTATGATACATTAGGACACATCTATAAGGATTGCAAAGAAGAAAAGAAGATGAAATTTTAAGAAGTTTGATTCTGATTCTAAGTCTGAGAATGAAGATGGTGATGCATTCATTGCAGCTTTGGCTACTCATCTGGGTAATGATGCATGGTTAATTGAATCAGGTGCATCTTTTCATATGACTTCCAATAGAGATTAGTTTTTTTAATATGAATAATTGAATGGAGGTAAGGTGTACTTGGGTGATGATTCACAATTAGATATTTTTGGTTGTGGTAAAGTTAGAATCATGTTTCTTGATGGTAGAATAAAAAAGATTAGTAGTGTCTTGCATATCCTTGGACTAAAACAAAATTTACGATATGTGAGTAAACTAATAAATGTGAGTGTGTTGGTAGTCTTTTCTAATGCAGGATGCAAAATGGTTAAGGGTGCTATGGTGATTAATAGAGGCATCCGATTCAACACTTTATATATGATAAAACATTACACAATTGAGTGTAATAACACTTCCATAAAAAGTAAATTTGTGGATACTTTATTGGAATATTTGAGGGTTTCACCTTCAGTGGATGAACATGGATTTTGGGTACCTAAGGGTGCTCTGTATTCTGCATCAAAGTTACCTACAAAGAAGACTATATTATGGCACCAGAGGTTTGGCCACATTGGAGAAAAGGGTCTAAGGACTTTTAAAAATAAAAACCTTGTTGAAGGTTTGAATGATTGTAATCTTGACTCTAATTTCTATGAGAACTGCATTTTTGAAAAATAAAATTGCATTTAAAAAAAATCAAGTTCTTATAAATCTTGTGGTGTTTTGGATCTTATTCATTGTAATGTGTTTGGTCCTATAGATGTTCCTTCCATTGGAAAATCCACATATTATGTATCATTTATTGCTGATTTTAGTAGGACATGGATATACTTTCTAAAGAGTAAATTTTAAAGTTTTCAGTCAATTTAAAGAATTTAAAGCAATGGTTGAGTTGCAGACTGTAAAGAAAATAAATTTTTTGAGGACTGATAATGGTGGTGATTGTTACTCTAATGATTTGATAGATTCTGTTAGATTCTGTTAAGACTGTTACATTAATGGACAAATGACAACTCCATATTATCCATAGCAATATTCTCCATAGGAAAGTAGAGTTACAAAAAGAATGAATAAGACATTGATAGAGAAGGCTAGGCATATGTTGAGTGGTCCTAATCTTGAATAAAAGTTTTGGGCTAAAGCTATTTTGATTGCTTGCTACTTGATTTATAGGTCTCCTAGATCAACACTTGTTGATAAAATGACTATTGAGGCATGGTTAGGTCACAAGACTTCATTTAGACATCTTAGATTTTTTGGTTACGAGGCATATGCACATGTGCAAAAGGAGAAGAAAACAATGTGTTAGATTTGTGTGAATGTTGTCATTGATGTCAAATGGGCTGTGATTCGGTTAGATTAGATGTAGCATATTGAGAAGCAGTAGAAGATAGGTATATATGTGATATTGAGAAGCAAGGAATGTATGGTCTACAAAGAGTAGTTTCTAAAAGATCCTTTTCTTCAAAAAAAATGTTTTGCTATTCATGGTTTGTATCAAGTAATGGTATTAGTTGTGATAGTTGAATTGATTTGGTATTAGAACATGATCTATGAATTCTATGCTTTAAAATTTGTGGCATTCGTATCTTGAAGATGGGAGTTGTTTTTCTTGGAATTTGGGTCTATGGGTTTGACAAAGCCTTGTTGTGTTTCAGTAATTAAGAAGGAAGTGTGTAGAAGATTAGTGAAGGCCAACTTGGTTATTCTGTTTTGGTCAATGCATATTTGCGTAGTGTGTTGATCGGAGCAATACATTAGTTGTATAAACCTTTTGTTCTTGGACAACATATTATCTTGGTGTATGTTCTTACTGATATATATATATAGATATATGTGGATGTATGGATCATGAAAGTGTGAATGTGTGTTCAAGAGAAGAGAGCGAATGAGAAACAAAGAAACAAAAAAGTATGAGAGAAGTGTGCAATGTCGCTACTGGAAAGTGAAGGTGTGTAAGTGTGAGTACATAGATAATGTTGCAGTAATTACTTACCGGATCTGCTGCAAGTAGTTGGGTGGACAGATTGAAGACAATTTTACAGTAATCCCTTACCGCATCTGCTGCAGGAAGTTGTGGACAGTGAGCATTCCGATAGTGAGCCTTATTGTATTCCGATAGGGAGTCGTATTGTAATCTGGTAGTGATCCATTCGATAGTGAGCCACCCTTTGTAAACACCATATAACTAGTTATATTATCTTGAGAGGTAACCCTCTTCGTGGTTCTTCCCATTTGGGTTTTCCATGTACAAAAATCTTGTGTCTATCTTGTGATTATATTTTCATTTGTTCTGTGTTTGTTGTTTCATGTTGATGAGATTTATTACTAAGATTAAAATTTCTGGAAATTTTTTATTGTTGTGGGAATACTGATTCATCCCCCCTCTCAGTATTCCGTTCCATTCAACTATCCAACAATTGGGATTAGAGTTTTGTCCATTATTTTCTAGCTTAGCCACTTGAGGGAGATCCTTGTTGGTTGAATCATGACACCAATGTGTATGACCAAAGAATATCATTTAGATGAAGAATTCAAGACAACTATTGAATATCTGGAAAGTGCAGAATCTAAGAATGAGGAATTGAAAGAGAATGTGAAGGTAGTGAATGAATGTGTGCAGGAGCTAAGAGAATAGATTCGAAAGTTCAAGTTGAGATATAAGGAAGTTAATAATCAGTTTAAGGAAATGAATGAAAAGATTTGGTGCTAAAAAATTAGTGAGAAGAACAAATTGGAAGAAACTTTGAAAGATTCAATTAAGCTAAATAATGAAGAATGTGAGAAGCTAGAACAAGAAGTGAAAAAGCTGAAGGCAAAAACTAAAGTTCATGAAAGCAGAAAACTACTGGATGATTTGATTGACATGCAAAAACCTCATAAAGACAAGACTGGACTAGGATTTCAAACCGGTGAATTTTTAAATCAGAAAGACACAGACAAAGGCAAGGAAGTTAAGGTGGAAGCAAAGAGGAAATCTAAAGATGCAAGCAATCTTTGAAATTAGAGATCTACTGCAAGAAAACCACCAATTCATCAACTGAATGAACAAAGGTACCCATATTTTAATGGATATTGTTTTCAATGCAATAAATTTGGTCATAAGGCTACAAAATGTAAAAGCATAAGGGATCAGAATATTCTGTGCTACAATTGCAATAAATTTGGTCATAAAGAAAGTTCCTGTAGGAATCATGTTATGAATGGGATGAATATGAGTTTTCATGGCTATTGTTATCTATGCAATAGTTATGGTCATAAAACTAGTAAGTGCAGATCTAGAATACACTTACGTGAATTGAATGCAAAGGAACATCAAATGTTATAAGTGCAAACGATTTGAACATTATGCTAGTAAGTACAGGAATGTGGTTGCTATGGAGAAGTCTATGGAAAAGAATGAGATCAAGACTTGTGAATCAATAAAAAAAGAAGTCATGGCATGGAGAAAGAAGGGGGTGAATAATGTAAACAAATCTGGTGTACTAGAATCCGGTGTAGTTACCTCTTCCTCTGGTAACTAAGCTTGTGCTTTTGCTTAGGGAGAGTTTTCAAGGAAATCATTTGGCCCCTCTCTCTGAAGTAGTTCATGCTGTGGGTTCAACATGATTGTGATGGTTATGCAATTTGGTATTTTGGTGAAGGTGCTGATGTCACTAACAAGACACTCTTTTTGGTGGGTAAACCTTAGAAGTGTTTGGCAAGATAGATAAAATTTAGAAGATATTTTTTTTCCTTGTGCAAAGAGAGGATTCTGAGGAGTGGAAAAGAAGTTGAAGAGCAGAAGAAGAAGTAGAGAAAGAGTTTACATTATGGAATCTAAAATGATCATCGAAGAATCAAGTAGTGAAGAATTTCAATATCTAGAAAATGTACATTTGGATGAATTTGATACTGAAAAGATTAGGAAGATGGAAAGAAATTTGAATAATGTAGAATCACAAAAGATCAAAGAGTTAGGACAAAAAGGATTGGATCTATGGAGGGAATTTCCCTGGTTTGATAATGAAGAATTGATCAAGTTTATCTTAAGTTGAGTACAAAATGATTGCATCATGTTGGACAACCCTATCCAATCTCTAAGGATGTCATTTCAGTAATTTTTGGGCTATGTGACAAAGGAACTATTCTAGTAAAGAAGAATATGAAGAATAAGGAAGTTGAAACCCTAACCGGAGTGACGAGAGATCAAAGAGCGTATTTGATTGATAAAATTGTTAATCTCGTGGTAAGGTATATTGCATACGATATATATTACAAAATTTACTTCAAAAATAGAGAAGGTTCTACATCAACTATTGTTGTATATGTTGCGCTAATTCTTCTATGAAAGATGCAATTTTCAATTTGTGTGAATTATTAAAGAATCAGTTGTTATAGAACATTAACATGACAAAGAATCAAGGTTACCCCTTTTGGTTTGGATCTTTGCTTGTATGTTTAGCAATGCATTTTCTGAGATCCATGTCATTGAATGAAAATGTGCTATGGAAATCCCAAGTTCTGGTTGCTAAGAATATTTATTGATATTTGGATTGTTTGGAAAAGAAGGATGAAGTATGCGAAGATTACTTTAAGACATTTTAGGAGGTTTGGAATATTGATCCAATATCCCCTACTACTGGTTCTGCTGAGGAGAGTCTAGACTTTAGAAAGAGGATATTGAAGGATATTGTGCTTTCTAGTTCTCTAGAACTTGAGTTGAAGAAGAAAGATTAGAAACATGAAGATGCAATTGATTTAGATGATCCAGAATCCCCTATGGCTGAAGAAAAGTTGACGATTGCAGAGCAAGAAGAAGATGTTTCAGAGGCAAATGAAGATATTATACAAAATATATTTTAAAAATGTAATGATGCTTAGAGAACTTTAACAAAATGCATCCATGAGATGAAGGGCTGTATTGATAGCCCTGACAAAGTATACAGGTATTGTATCCAATGGCTGACTATTATGGCAAATTTAAAAATAAAAGTTGAATCAATTGAATCCAAACTAAGTTCTATTGGAAAAAAAATGATTTTCTGAGTGATAAGGATGGAAGTCAAAGGAAAAAGGTAGATTCATTGCAAACTAAGTTATTATCTTTGCAAAGATAGAAAGAAGACTTTGTGAATATTTTTTGGAAAGTGAAAGAAAATGTTGAAGCCAAATTTGAACATTTTTTAGGACTTCTTAGAGATGCAAAAGAATATGAACATAATCTGTCCATTTCGGACAACTTATCTCATGCTATTGATCTATTGGTTGAAACCAAAAGCATATCAGTAAGTGTCAAACTGGATGTGAATTCCTAGCAGTTTCTCCTTCTAGAACTTAAGGAGAAATACAAGCAGATTTTTTAGAAGAAGAGCAATTAAGTTTTCTCTTTGGTTGAGACATAATTTTGATATCCTTTTTTAGTTGATTTAAGGCACCCTTTGTCCTTGATGTCAAAGAGGGAGAAAGGTAAAGAGAGAAAAGTAAATGGAGAAACAAAGATATGGAGAGATGAGTAAGGGAGAGTTATATGATGTAGATATATATGCAGACATGTTTTTCTTTTTGATGTTTTTCTATCAATGACAAAGGGGGAGATTGTTATATTTGTGTGAATGTTGTCATTGATGTAAAACCCTATGAGATGGTTAGACAAAATATAGCATATTGAGAAATAGTGGAAGATAGGTATGTATGTGATATTGAGAAGCAAGGAATGTATAGTCTACAAAGAGTAGTTTCTGGAAGATCCTTTACTATGGAATCTATTATTTTTCTAGTCATGGATTGTATCAAGTATTGGTATTAGTTGTGACAGTTGATTTTCTTTGGTATTGCAATATGATCTATGAATTATATGCTCTGGAATTTGTGGAATTCATATCTTGAAGATGGAGTTGTTTTTCTTAGAATTTGTGTCTATGGGTCTGGAAAACCCTTGTTGTGTTCCTGGTAATTGAAGCATGTGCTCTGGTAATTAAGAAGGAAGCATGTAGAAGATCAATGAAGGCCGAATTGGTTATACTATTTTGGTCAGAGCATATTTGTGTGGTGTGTTGATTCGAGTAATGCACTAGTTGTATAAACCTTTTGTGCTTGGCCAAACTATTATCTTGGTGTATGTGCTTATTGGTATATATATCTATATATATGTGGATGTATGGATCATGAAAGTGTGAATTTGAGTGTGTATGTGTTCAAGAGAAGAGAGAGAATGAGTAGTAGAGAAACGAAGAGGATGCAGAAAATATGCAGTGTCAGTACTTGAAAGTGAAGGTGTGTGTAAGTGTGATCATGAAAGTACAAAGACAATGTGGCAGTAATCCCTTATCAGATCTGCTGCAAGTAGCAGGGTTGACAAATTGAAGATAGTGTTGCAATAATCCCTTACCAGATCTACTGTAGTCAATTGTGGACAGTGAGCCTTATGGTAATCTGATAGTGAGCCATATTGTAATCTGGAAGTGAGCCACCCTTTTGTAAACACCATATAACTAGCTATATTATCTTGAGAACTAATCCTCCCTGTGGTTTTTATCATTTGAGTTTTCCACATATAAAAATATAGCGTCTATATTGTGATTATGTTTTCATTTGTTCTACATTTGTTATTTCATGTTGATGAGATTAATTACCAAGATTAAAATCTTGGAAAGTGTTTATTGCTATGGGGATACTGATTCACCCCCCTCTTAGTATTTTGGTCCATTCAACCATACAATGCAAAGATGGAGAATAAGGATGTAAAATGTATCTTCGTTAGCTATAGTTATGGTGTGAAAGTTTACAAGCTTTGGGACTTTGCTTCACAAAAGGTAATACATTGAAGCCAAAATAGACTAAATAGTAGAAGTGTTATTTCTAGAGAAATTAAGTATCCTTCTATTACATTGCAGCCAAAATAGACTAAATAGAAAGATACGATTCAATTCCCTTCTATCTAAAAGAGTTGAATCGAGATCCCTAGATAGGTAAGAAGTTGAAGAGATCTCATTTGGCTCTAAATCTTTAGAAGAGGAGGAAGAACCTCCAACTTAGCTAGTTCAAAGGTCTACAAGACATGGACAACCACCTGAAAGGTATTCACCTAATGATTGGAGATATATTTTGTCTTTGAATCCTATAATATTGCTATGGAATGAGAAATGTTTGCCTTGAAAAAGAATGATACATGGGATCTTGTACCATTGCTTGAAGAATGAAAATCTATTGGTTGTAAATGGGTGTTCAAGAAAAAGATTGGTTCAAATGGAGGTATTGAGAAGTATAAAGCAAGGTTGGTTGTGAAAGGCTACTCTCAAGTTGAGGGTGTTGATTATGTTGAGATATTTCTTTGTTGCAAAACAGACATACATTAGATTTTTGCTTTCTATTGTTGTTACTTATGATTTAGAGTTTGAGCAAATGGATGTGAAAACCACTTTCCTTCATGGTGATTTGGAGGAGGATATTTATTTGACATAGCCATAGCACTACATGGTGAAAGGTAAAATTAATTTGGTCTGTAAATTAAAGAAATCTTTGTATGGCGTCAAATAGAGTCCTAGGATGTGGTGCCAGAATTTTGTACATATGTGTTGAGTTTGGGATTTGAGCATTCTAAATCATATCAGTATGTTAATAATAAAACAAATGGTGATCATTTCCTATACATTGCATTATATGTTGATGATATGTTATTTATGTTAGCAACAATCAAGAAGGAAGACTAAGAGGGGGGTGGGGGGTGGGGTGAATCAGTCTTCACCAGATCTCAGAAAACTAAACTTCAAAACATAAACTGATAGACTACAACAATAACATATAAGAAAAAAAAACACACCATACACCACCAATATTTTGATGTGGAAAACCTGGTTAATCGAAAAACCATGATGGGAACCTACCCACAGTAAGATGATATTCTGTAGTAGTATGTGAAAATATTACAATGGGGAATAGACATGCATTTAAGCACACTTCCTAGAGCTCACTGCTCAAAAGATATATGTCCAGAAGGCTACAACTGGACTTACAATATGATTCAGACTACAATCTAGAAGAAATGAACTGCACTGATATCATCTACAAATGCCTGATGACAGTTTTAGTTAAGCACAATTGTCTTCTCTACAACACCAATCTCACCTCAACACTTCACCAAATGATAACTCTCTTGTTTTCACAATCACCTCTCGCTGATAATTGCAGACATAATACTAACATCTAAATTACATAAGCATCTCACCTATATATACAAATTATCAACCTTGATAACAAGGTCGGCTAAACACTCAACCCTCAACCCTCAACTAACAATTATAAAAATTATATTGCACAATACAAAGATTGACCACAAAACCAATATTATGATTTACATTATATAGCATAGACCTAATTCAAATTACCAAATGATTACATCCACTGGAAATCCCGCCAAGATCAATCGCAACACGCTACACCACCATAAATACCACATAACACACAAATCATCACCGGTTCATATAAATCACCATAAAACCACTCAATGATCAATGCAGATTGCCAAAAAAAATAGGACACAACTAGGAAACACCAACAAGTATGCTAGAATCATCCAGAATAGTTGCACTAACATCTCTTTTCAAATCTTCATCGGTCAACGTCTCAAAGCTCAAGAACACAACCAATCAACAACTGTCACTAGGAAAGATAACTTGCAGAGCACCAAATCATGAACCATATGAAATGAAGATACATAAGATTATCCCAAAAAGTAATCCAAAGTCTTCGTACAAGATCTGATCACATCGAAATATACTGAAGGAAATACCAGATTCTACAAAACAATGATCAACAAAACCAAACTACAAAACTGGATCAAAAACACTTCCCAAACTCTTCGAAATAACTCAAAGGAATATATTCAAATCAATGACAACAAAATATCCTAGCAGCAACCTTGATCAACTAAATCCAACAATCTCCCCAATAATCCAATAATCTCCCCCTTTGGTATTGATGGAAACACATGAACGTGAAAAACAATCAATGCAAAGAATGAAGATATCACCAACGAACTCCCCCTAAGATCAAGATAGATAAAGTAGTTTTTCACATGATCTCTCTCCTCCTTTGAAAATAATGCCAAAGATCTCCAAAATAGAAAATCAAACTCTCCCCCCCTAAAACATAGACTACTCCAGCAGAGGAGCAACACCAACTTATCAATTCAGATCAAAGAATAAGGCTCTAAATTCCACCGGATCGATGCAACTCAATGCATCTAATTCTCATCAAGAGGAGTGGATACCCCCAAATTGTCTCTCAAATAGACAAATGTATCTGCAGGCAAAGGAATAGTGAAAATATCAATAATTTGCTCCTTTTTAGATACATATTCCAACTTCACCTTCTGTTCACTGACTTGCTCTCTCAATTAATTATATTTGATTGGTATATTCTTAGTCTTCTAATGTTGCACCAGATTCTTATACATGTTTATAGTATTAAAATTATCATAGTATATAACAATAGGCTCGTCATAAATAACTTTGATATCTTTCAACATTTGCTTCATCCAAACTATCTGAGTGCAATTACTAACAACAACAATGTACTCAGCTTCAGTAGTAGATAAATATATTGAATCTTGTTTCTTGCTAGCCCATGAAACCAAATTCTTACCTAAAAATAATTTTCCACTAGTAGTACTCTTCTGGTCATCAACATCACCAACCCAATCTGCATCAGTGTAAGCACACAACGTGAAATCATCATTCTTTGGATACCATAAACCTAATCCTCAGTTCCCTTAAGATATCTGAATATTCTTTTAACAATAGTGACATGACTCTCCTTCAGATCAACTTAATATCTAGCAACCATACACACACCATGCATGATGTCAGGCCTCGTCTGAGTAAGATATAGCAGTCCAACCATAGATCTGTACAAACTCTGATTAGCTTTAGGTGATTCATCATTTTTAGGCAATTTAAAACCAGTCACCATAGGAGTTCCAACCGGTTTAGAATCATCTAATCCAAACTTCTTCAACTGTTCCTTCACATACTTAGTTTGAGATATAAAGATAGCTTTTTGTGTCTATGCAATCTGCAAACCCAAGAAAAATGTCATCTCACCAATCATAGACATCTCAAATTCTTTTTGCATATCATCGGAAAACTTCATACTCATATCATCATCACCACCAAGGATAATGTCATCAACAAAGACTTCAACAATCAAAATGTTATCATTTTCAATCTTAAAGTATATATTACTATCAACACCACCTTTAATAAATCCCAATTATAGAAAATATTTGTCTAACCTAGCATACCAGGCTCTAGGAGCTTGTTTCAATCCATAAAGTGTTTTCTTCAACTTACATACCATGTCTCCATCATCTGACAATGAAAATCCATCAGATTATTCAATGTAAACTTCTTCTTGTAGATCACCAATCAAAAATGCATATTTGACATCCATTTGTTATACCTTGAAATCTTTACAAGAAGCTTAAGCAAGCAACAATATAATAACTTCAACTCTGGCAATCGGACCAAAAGTTTCTTCATTATCAATCCCTTCTTGCTATGAATATCCTTTGGAGACCAATCTAGCTTTATTTCTATCTACTTCACCGACTTCATTCAATTTGTTCCCAAAAACCCATTTAGTGCCAATAACATTTTTATCCTTAGGTCCAGGCACAATTTCACAAGTGTTATTCTTTTCAATTTGATCTAACTCTTATTCCATGGATCTAATCTAGTTATCATCTTTACAGGCTTCAACAACATCTTTAGGTTCAACTTTAGAAATCAAGCATACTTCTTCTGCAGCTAACCTTCTTCTAGTCATCACACCTTTACTCTTATCACCAATAATCTGATTCTCAGAATGATTTAGTTTGACATACCTCAGAGTCTTCTAATTGTTTCGATCCTTAGGTTTCTATACATCATCACTAACAACAACAACATCCGGATTAATAGTCTCTACTAGATCATTTTGCTTAGTCTCTTCAGGTTGAATAGGAGCTAAAACATTATGTTGACCTTCATCATAAGCTCTGATCTCCTTCCCAAGGTCTTCATCCACCTTCACATTTGCACTCTCAACTGTCTTTCTCAGTCTCGTATTATAGCACCGATAGGCTTTTCTATTTGTAGAGTATCCCAAAAAGATACCTTCATCACTTCTAGCATCAAACTTTCCAATATCTTTATGTCTCTTGATATAGAATTTCTACGAAAAACTTTGAAATGTTTCACAGTAGGAACATGACCAAAACAAATCTCATAAGGGGTCGTACCGATATCACCTTTGATATGAACTCTATTGAATATATATACTGTAGTGCTAATAAATTCTCTCCATTAGACCTCCAAAACATTTCCTTCAATCAACATAGTTCTTGCAACATCCAAAATAGTACGGTTCTTCCTTTCAATAATCCCATTCTGCTGTGGGGTCCTAGGAGCAGATAGATGTCTTTTGATTCCATGCATCTCATAGAAGGAATTGAACTCACCAGAACAAAATTCTCCACCTCTATCAGATCTCAGACACTTCAGCTTCAATTAGGACTCAGTTTCAACTTTAGCTTTAAATATCTTGAATTTATCAAATGCTTCTGATTTTCTTTAAAAAAGACAACCCACATCATTTTGGAATAATCATCAATTAGCAACATAAAGTATCTATATCCCTGCACACTTCTAACATTTATAGGTCCACACAGGTCAGTATGCACAAGATATAGCAATCCATCTGATGTATACTATTTTCTCTTGAAAGAAATTCTTGTTTGCTTACCCAACTAACATTCCTTACACACGAGATTAATAGGTTTAACAATCTTAGGTGGATCCCTAACAACTTGTGTAGAATTGATCTTAATCAATGAATCAGAGTTTACATGACACATTCTTCTATGCCACAACCAACTCTCATCTATCTTAACAATCAAACAACTTTTCTCACCAACATTCAAATGAAAAATGTTACCTTTAGTCTTAGTTCCAGATGCAATCTCTATACCAGTGGCATTCAAGATCTTGCATTTACCATATTTGAATTGTAGATCATAACCCTTATCAACCATCTATCCAACACTCAAAAGATTATGCTTCAAACCTTTAACATACAGAACATCATCAGTGTTATTCTGACCTTCAAAAGAAATAGAACCTCTCCCATAGATTACATAGACTTTTTCATCTCCAAATATAACTATTCCACCATCATACCTTTTCATGCTTACAAATTTGCTTTTGTCACTGGTCATATGATGTGAACAACTGCTATCAATCACCTATTCACCCTTTTCTTCTACCTTTGTAGCCAAAGCTTTCTCCTCAACAAAATAGCTAATGGTATCAATAGGCACAGTTCCATCTTTTTTAATGACAATAAACACAATTTCATCTCCTTCTGATTCATCATCTGTAACACCTTCATCTGCAACATAATAACAATTCTTTTGTTTCCTAAACTTCTAGTTAAACTTATAAGGCTTATCATACTTCTCATGCTTCTGATATCTATCATTCCTATCATGCTTATCTAACTTATCATGTTTGTCATACTTAGCCATTCTCTCCGGGCATCTAGAAGAAAAATGTCCTATCTTATTAGAAGAAAATCATTTCAAGGGCAAATTTCCATCATACTTACTGGAACCTTTAGGCAATCTTTGATAAATCAATGCTTCAACCTCATCAAGCTCTCTTTCTTGCTCTGCTATCTCTCTTCTTTCTCTTTCATATCTGGATATCCTGCACACATCAGGATCATATTTATGCTTACCAGACACATATGCTGATGCTTTGAATGTTGTCTTAGACTTTCCATGTGTTTCTCCAAATTCACTCAGCTTAAATGCAACAAGTTTTCCAACCAACACATCTCTTGTCACTATAGTTACACTCTGGATCTCATCAATAATGGTAACCTTATGTTTATAAGCAAGAGGAAAAGATCTTAGCACCTTAGCAACAATCTCATCTTCTTCAATCTTTCCACCAACATATCTGATACCAAGAACAAGCTCATTCACCTTAGCCATGTATGAATGTATGTTCTCATCATCTCCCATCTTCAATGTCACATACTTTCCTTTTAGCCTCTGTAACTTAGCAACTTTCACTTGACTATCTTCTTCATACAGGATTTCAAGCTTCACCAAGATCTCATGTGCAGTTTGAAGTTCCATAACATTTGTCATTTCAGAATCAGTCAGGAAACTAAGTAATGATTCCTTCACTCTGATGTTATATTCAGCTTCCTTAACCTCATCAAGAGTGGATGGTCCATTTTGAGGAACACCATAAGCATTCTTAGTAATCTTCTCCAAGACATTTCAAATGCACCTCCATCCATCTCTTCCACATAGTATAGTTGCTTCCATCAAACCTCATACTCTCCTTCTTGAAAAGAATACCTTGAGATGCCATCCTAGATCTCCTCACGCAATTAAGCTTCTACCAGAGGATCTAACTCTGATACCAATTGTTAGTAACAATCAAGAAGGAAGACTAAGAGGGGGGGGGGGGGTGAATCAGTCTTCACTAGATCTCAACAAACTAAACAAAACATAAACTGATATACTGCAGCAATAATAGATAAGAAAATTAACATCACAACACACAACACCAAGATTTCAATGTGGAAAACCCACTTAAGGGAAAAACCACAGTGGGAACCTACCCACAGTAAGATGATACTCTACAGTAGTATGTGAAAATATTACAATGGGGAATGCACATGCATTCAAGCACACTACCTAGAGCTCACTGCTCAAAAGATATATGCCTGAAAGGCTAAAACCCTTAGGGAAGTCTCATTGACTTATAATATGATTTGGAATACAATCCAAAAGAAATGAACAATCCAAAAGAAATGAACTGCAATGATAGCATCTACAAATGCCTGATGATGGTTCCGGCTAAGCACACTTGTATGCTCTACAACACCAATCTCACATCAACACTTCACCGAATGATAACTCTCTTGTTTTCACAATCACCTCTCTTTGATAATTGCAGACATAATACGAACATCTAAATTACATAAGAATCTCACCTATATATACAAATCATCAACCTTGATAACAAGGTCGGCTAAACCCTCAACCCTCAACTAAAAATTACAAAAATTACATTACATGATACAAAGATTGACCATAGACCAATATTATAATTTACATTACATAGCATGGACCTAATTCAAATTACCAAATGATTACATCCACCGAAAATCCTGCCAAGATCAATCTCAACACACTACACCACCATAAATACCACATAACACACAAATCATCACCGGTTCATAGAAAACACCAAAAAAGCACTCAACGATCAATGCAGATTGCCAAAAAAAAATAGGACATGACTAGGAAACACCAACAAGTATGCCAGAATCATCCAAAATAGTTACACTAACACCTCTTTTCAAATCTTCATCGGTCAACATCTCAAAGCTCAAGAACACAACCAATCAACAACTGTCATGAGGAAAGATAACTTGCAAAGCACAAAATCATGAACCATTTGAAATGAATATACAAAAGATCATCCCAAACAATAATCCAAAGTCTTAGCACAAGATCTGATCACACCAAAATATACCAGAGGAAATACCAGATTCTACAAAACAATGATCGACAAAACCAAACTACAAAACCAGATAAAAAACTCTTCCCAAACTCTCTGAAATAAATCAAAGGAATATGTTGACATCAATGACAACAACATATCTTAGAAACAACAATGATCAACCAAATCCAACAATCTCCCCAATAATCCAACAATTTATTGGTAAAGGGAAATGTATGATTTCAGAACTAAAGTCTTAGATTGTTGCTAAATTTGAAATGAAAGATCTTGGTGCAATGAAACACATTCTTGGGATGGAAATTGGAAGACATAGAGTGACCAGAAATCTATGGCTAGGCCAAAGTAAGTATGTGAATTCAGTTTTATGGAGGTTCAACATGTAGGATTATAGACCATTATGTGTTCCTTTTATATTTGGAACAAAATTATCCATTTTAGATTATCCTACATCCCCATTAGAGTTGGAAGACATGAGAAAAGTTCTTTACTTGACTGTAGTTGAAATTTTGATGTATGCTATGGTCTATAGTAGACAAAACATTACCCAAGACGTGGGAGTTATTTCTTGATATATGTCTAATCTTGGTGTTATCACTGATTAAAAATGGGCTTTTCTTTTCCCATGATTGGCTATGATTTGTTGAAATTTTGAATAGGGTACAGTTTCAAATGCTTCAGCTTTGTTCTAGACCTCAAGGGTTTAAGGGTTTTTGATTATAGATCCTCTTGTGTTTGTTTTAAACCCTCTGATTTCTAATCTTTCGTTACTTTATTCACTTAAGTAATGGGTCGTGGGGTCGTAGGAAGTGTCCCCCCTTGTTGTTTGCCTAGGCGGTCATGTTAATTAATTGAAAAATTTATGCCTCATATGTTTTTCTCCTAAAGTTGTCGGGCCCAGTAACTGGTGCGCATCTCACGGGTGGATCCACGACTCTCGTTATTTTGCTAGGTGAAGTTGCACGTAATTTAAAACCATCGAAGTTGTGAAAATGACATGGCATGCCACATAGACGGTCCAGCTGGTTGCTGATAGCGAGTAAAATGGCGGCACATAGCATAAGTTACAACAGTCAATGGGTCAGGACTAAAGGCTAAAAGGCGGGCCCCAGAGGTGAGTCAGGTCGTAGTCAGGAGATGACCTGGCGGGTATAGCTGTCAAGAGTAGATTGTGGCCCCGTGGTTTCCTTTCGGTGTATAACAAAGTGACAAGTCAGCTCCGACGGTGACTGGACGCCAGGTGTTCACAGTGAGTCAGCGGGCCCACCCCTCCCGAAAGCCTTTTCAGATGATTAAAAGCCGATCAACTTAAGAGATGATCCAACAACCCGCGCTATTTCACAAGGGTAAGATGCTCGTTCTTTATACCCCATGAAATAGTGAGAGTGCATGAGAGCCGTCCACGTGTCATGATGGTGGCCCTAGAGGATATAGTTGTTAAGAAGAAAGTGGGGGCCCCGTGGTTTTCTCTTAGCAAATGAAAAAGTGACAAGTCAGCTCCGATGGTGACTGGATGCTAGGTGTTCACAGTGAGTCAGCGGGCCCACCCCTCATGAAAGCCTTTTCAGATGATTAAAAGCCGATCAACTTAAGAGATGATCCAACGGCCTGCGCTATTTCGCAAGGGTAAGATGCTCGTTCTTTATACCTCGCGAAATAGCGAGAGTGCATGAGAGCCGTCCATGTGTGATGATGGTGGCCCTGGAGGATACAGCTATTAAGAAGAAAGTGGGGGCCCCGTGGTTTTCTCTTGGCAAATGAAAAAGTGACAAGTCAGCTCCGACGGTGACTGGACGCCAGGTGTTCACAGTGAGTCAGTGGGCCCACCCCTCCCGAAAGCCTTTTCAGATGATTAAAAGCCAATCAACTTAAGAGATGATCCAACGGCCCACACTATTTCACAAGGGTAAGATGCTCGTTCTTTATACCCCACGAAATAGCGAGAGTGCATGAGAGCCATCCACGTGTCATGATGACATGTGGTCTAAGAAGAAAGTGTGGGCCCACCAAGGTGGAATCGGCGGTATAAAGGGAAGACACGCGGCCAACGTTAAGTCAAATGCAAAGAAAATTTCAAGGCCAATGGTTGGGTGCCACGTGGTATCATATAGCCAATAGAGAAGTGGGACCCAGCGTGGAGCCAAAGTTGTTAGTTAATCTAACGCTTGATCAAATTTCTTTTGATCGGATGGTCGGTGCTATTTCGCAGGACTAAACTGCCCGATAGTTATGCTTCGTGAAGTTGCGAAAGAGCAAAATGAAACACTTGTAGGAATGTTGTGACCCATTGGATCGAAAAATATGAATTCTCGTATGAATTCAATTTTGAAGGGACGGCCGAAGCATGCGGAATCAATGTTGTAGTTAAGGCCCTGAGTACAATATTTGATTTCCTATCAACCGGATGAAGATATCTTTTAAAGGATTTTGCAGAAGAGCAGATGTAGAGTTATTTTCTTCAGGTACAGAGCAAGTTGGTTCAGTTGCAGAGCAAATTCCTTCAAGCGAAGAACAGGTTCTCTCGTATTCTTGTGTAGCAATTCCTGTGTAGTGTTTTAGATAAGATAATTGATTCATCACAGAATTGTTTAGGAGTGGTATTCATTTCTTACATTTTCAAAATGGCTCCTAAAAGAGAGTTTTCTGGCAAAGTTAACTATTCAGAAAGGAGTGTCTGTGATGATTTTTTAGAACAGTTGACGTTGTCAACTAATCAGGCTTCAAAGGCAAAAGAGTTAGTGCCCAAGGCTCCCCATTTAAAGATAGGAGAAGGATTATATGACAAGGGTAACTGGTTGAGAGACCCACAAGTTGGATTGTCTGGGTTGGGGTTGTTTAAAGTTGGATTCGGAATGAGAAATTCTCCTACCCCGCAAAATAGTATCTGGGAATTAGATGTCAGGAAATTAGTTGTCCCAGGGGTATTTATGGACATAGATTTGCTAACCCAAATTGCACTCAACTATGATCCAGTCACAAGAAGCATTCGGGATGTAAATGGGAAAACCCTTGTTGAGATTAATGCTGAAGAGTTCAGGATAGCTTTTGGGCTTAATGAGTTCACCAATTTTCTAGAACCTATAAATTTCACATCATTAGCCCAAATTTACGGTGCACAGAGGAGTCATCTCAGGAATGGGCCTCTCAAGGAGTTTTTTGTGAAAATAGGAGGGTTAATAGTTGTAGGACCCAACACTCAAGAGCCCTTTTCATTAAGTATGTTCACCCTGAGGGCTAAAGGAATGTATTGGGCACTTTGCCAAGTTTTGGGAGAAGATGCTGAAGCAAATATGCTGAATCATTACTTGTTAATGATTGCTCAGATTTTGAATCCTTCTCTTGCAATTACATTTGATTATGCCTCTTTCATTGCTGATGCTATTCATGGAGGGTTAATAGGAATCAAGAATGGAAAGGTGGATAGGCCTTTCGGATGGTACTCACTCCTGATGCATCTTTTTCTCTTCAAAGGTGGTGATTACTTTGCCAGTGGACTAGACCTTGTTAAGGAGAAGGAAGGAGAAAAAATGCCGGTACAATTATGGAGTACTGTGTTGTCATGGGATAGAGAGGATGCCATTTTTTTGAAGTTTGATAAATATTTTGCATCAAAGATAAGGACTCTCCTCTGCTCTGAGAACCCAAGAATCCCCAAAGTTCTTCTGGAATTCATAAGACCAAAAGAATTCGCAGAGAACATAAAAATTGTTCATAACTGGGGTGACATTTACTTGTATCCAGTCTCCACAGTTTTCAGAGTGTTTGGTTGCAGAGGCACCCCATTTTTGCTACCTTACTAGGTCCCTCTCAAAGTAGGAATCACAGAGATCCTTAGACAAATTGGTGGCTTACAAGAGGCAGAGTTGACAGGCAGGGGTAAAGGGACTATTTTCCCTGTAGCTACCATAGCTCACCAATTTGTAATAACAAAAGGAGGCTGGAATTGCTTTGAGGATTTCCTCAAGCCTTATCATTTGTCCACTGCAGTGTCTAGGTGTGCTGATCCAAAAGACTTCTTCAATGGTATGTTTAGGAAGAAGGTAGCATGTAGAGGTAGGCCTCATCAATTCTAGTTTCTTGAAGACCTCATCAGAAATGAGTTTGATCTAGATGAGCAGGAGCTAAGGAAAGAGAAGTGGGTGGCTTATAAGAAAGCCTTGGATTTTGTGCATCAGTTTGATGCTAGCTATGACCCATTGTCTAGCTTTTTCCTACTGGAAGAGAAAATAAAGTTTTTGATTGTTTGCTTTGAAGATGTGATGTAGACACTGAAGGAGAAGAGGGAAGCTGTAATCAAGAGCAACCCTGAGAATGCAAGAATGATCCTAAGTAGGTCAGCTTCCAGCAAGGCAATCCCTCCTAGTGATTACACACTGCATAAGAAATCCAGTTATAGTGTGCTAATGCCTACAACAGGGGAGCCCTCTACCTCCAAAGGAAAGAGGAAGATACAAGATGTCATTGACATCCAAGAAAGCCCAAAGAAGCAAAGGGTGGGGAAAGAAGTGCAATCAGATACACCTTTGTATTCCCCATCCCAATCCCCTATCCATATAGGAAATGAGAAAGCAACAATTGAGCAACTCCTACAGTTAGGTAGTCTAGGGGAAATTGCATACACTTATGATGAAGTGGAGGAAGGAATGCCAGAAGAACCCATTGCTGCTGAAATGGATATCACTACCACTGAACTCAAAGGCTAGGAGTGGGATCCTGAGATAAAACAGGCAAGTAGTGCCTTTTTAGCTGATAACAATTTTGTCACATCAGAAGCATTTATGCAATTTATATGGAAACAACACATAGATAAATATAATGCTAGATGTGAAAGGAGCAAAGCTAAGCAGCCCAATAAAGATCTAGCCCTGGTGGAAAAGGAAATAAAGCAGGAGATGATGGAAGAATTCAAAACCATCACCCCTGAGCAAGGAAGAGATATGGTAGCACAAGCTGGAGTGCTTATCTTACCCAAATGGGATATAGCAGACGCCCTGGTACTAGATGCAGTGAGAAAAGAGACTAAACCCATGGAGGGGATTACTTTCAATAAGGACAATGCTGCACTCATCATGTGGTCTCTCAAGAGAAATGAGAGTAAGAAAAGCAAAGACACCCCAGGGTCAAGTTACCTTGGTGGAATGATGGTGAAGAGAGTGCAGAGTATAGGGGTAGTGGAGGCTGCTAGCACTGTGTTAGAGAGTGCAAAATTTAGTGTTGCAGTAGCAGAGAAGGAAGCCAAAGAGAAAGAGGCCCTCCAAGTTAAGTTGAAAATAGTTTTGAAGGCCTATAACAATGCCAAGGAGGAGGTAAGAGGTAAAGATAGCATCATTGCCAAGCTGTAGAGCCAATTGACTGGACAATACCATCAAGGTGAGTCTTCAACACTGATGATTTCCTCTTCTCCTACAAGACCTCCACCTACTAGCCCTATCATTGAGTTTCCACCATCTCCAACACCCTCTAGCTCTCAAATGGTTGAAATTACTCCTCAAGAATTGGAAAACTTGAAACAGGCTCAGGCCTTATATGCAAAGAAGTATGAGGAGAGAGTAAGAGCTACAATTTCCAGTTTTGTAGATACAATAAATGCCTCATTGCTCTACAACAATGTAGGTAAAATTATGGATATATGGAATGAGCTCAGGAGAGACAAGGCCATTTTGACACCTATTTTTGATAAATGGAGGCCTAGGGAGCAAGATTTAGAGTTTATGTGTGTATCCTGCGATGAGGCAAGGGCCAATCCCATCATCAAATCCACTTCTGATGTCGCTAAAGTCTTAGTAAAATTAGCAGCAGAGGTGGATAATGTGGATAGGAAGGTTAATTTGTGCAAGAAGGAGTACACTGATAAAGTTTTTGAGTTGCTCACAAGAGTTTTTGCTAGCCCGGATCAATTAAAGGACAAACAAATGTGGCTTAAGGAGATAGAAGCTAAATTGTCAGCAAGAGTTAAAGGAATTATTGATCTTGATGATGCTTCTTTCTTTGTTGTGACAATACAAGAGATAGAGAAAATTAAGTCACATTATGGTTTTCTCAATTCAGAAGTCAACAAAATGAGAAATTCTTGGAAAAGGTTGACTAAGACTAAAGATAAAGTGATTAATTTCTCATGGCCAACAGAAGTGGTGTATGATGAGTGGACAATTAAATATGCCACCCATGATCTGAAACAGTTAGAGAGTGCCCTTGAAAAGATAGAAGAGGTTGCAACCGAACAACCTGTTGAAGAAACTGCAGAGGCCGAAAAGAGCTTGTAACTGTTTTTTGCGAAAAGCTTGTAACCTCTTTATTTTGATAGAAATGATTGTAACAAACTCTCTTCAAGAAGTCCGAAGCCTTGTGCATCCATGTTGTTATAAATGGATACCAGGACTAGAGGAAGAGATATCGCAAAGAATTGTAAGAAAACGTTGCAGAAATTTATTTGAGCTTTTCTAAGTCTAATGGAGAATACTCAAAATTTCTTGTAATATTTCTTGAACTAAATATCAATATACAGACCATCGGTTTTGACTAAAGCTTTGTGTTGTCTTCAAGTGTGTTTACAAATTTGTTTACTGTTTTCATTCTGAATAATCCAGGGTTGTTCTGTTTGAATGGAATTACAAAGCAATTTTAGTAGAAGTGTTCATTAGCTTTTCTCTTTAGGAGGGAAATTAAAGATGCAGGGACCACTCATATCGGTAAACTCTTTTGGAAGAGACTTTGAATTTTGATGATCATAGCTTAATTTGGAATGCGTAAAATTTTTGTAGGTGTCAGGCATATACAAGGATTAATAGAAACCAAGCCAATGGGAAGCATAAAGATGTTTTGTTTGAGGAGTCTTATTTGAGTTTAGATGACTCTGTGACCTTGGATAAGGCACTGGTATTAATTGAAGTTGTTTATTGCATGTTTTGTTGATAGGAATACTGAATTTAATTATAATTACCATTCTTTGTTTTCAGTTGATTTCAAGGTGAATAGATCCACTGGTTTTCTGGACTGGTTTGTTGTGGGTTTATGTTTGAAAGTGTGAATTCAATTCACAAAGGTATACCCACCTAGGCTCTGAGTAAGTCTGAAGTGTAGGAGGTTCAATCAAACTTTATCATATGTTGTCTTGAGAATTTCCTTATCTTTGATGTCTCTTCTGCACCGAGTTTAATCATATTATTTTAAGGATGTTAAAGGGAATCAAATTTTGAAGACAACACCTGGTAGAGTTCATTGGGATGTAGTTAAAAGAGTCTTCAAATATTTGAAGGGTATGTTAAAGTATTTTTTGTGTTATCATGGTAATTTGGTAGGAGACATAATTTCCCTTTATATCCATAGTTATGTGGATTCAGAATGGGCATGTGATATTGATAGCAGAAGATCCACCGATGGTTATGTGTTTACTTTATTTGGTAGTGAAATTAGTTGGATGAGTAAATAATAGGATGTGGTTGCTTTGTCCACTATGAAAGAAAAGTATATGGTAGATAATCATGATTGTAGAGAAGCCATTTTTCTTAAAAGATTGTGTTCAGATATTAGAATAAAAGAAGGTGCAATGACAATTTATTGTGATAGTCAAAGTATGATCTGCCTCGCTAAGAACTCAACATTTCATGCTCAGACCAAGCACATTGATGTTCAGTATCATTTAGCCAGAGATATGGTCAAAGATGACATGATGAAGATAGTTAAGGTAGAGACTTTGATGAATGTAGCAAATTATTTAACTAAGGATGTGAGCATAGAGAAGTTTACATGGTGTTCTAAGTCTATGGGCATCATGGCCCCTAGCAATTAATTTATTGTGTAGATACTCCCTTTTCTCTTGCAAGCTGTTCGACAAGTGGGAGAATGTTGGGAAAATTATATCTCAACCTTGCATTTACATAAGGTTACTATTTATAGTAAGATTTCATTTGAGCATGAATTGGCTCAAAATTTTCTCCAAAGATATGGATTGGCTAGATAAGCATGTTGTTAAATTTTTGTTTTAAGATCATAACTAGATTTGAAGATATTAAAGTTTTGATTTTTGGAAGTTGCAATAAATGTTTCAAATTTAATTTTGAGTAATTTAGAGGCTTTGAAATATCTTAGAAATTTGTTGTAACTAGGATAGATAGTTATGAGGTGACAGAACATGTCACGAGATTTTCAACACTTCAAACGGTTTGGTAATTAGACACCCAATTCACAAGTTATGGCCTCCTGAAATAGGAAATATAAAAATGCATCAAACACATAAATGAGTTGTAAAAGGGAGGTACACATGTTGATGTATTTTTTGAAACATCACAGGGCATCTAGGATTGGTTCCACTCTATTGGGTGGTTTTAGCCCATGGTTTTGTAATACCATTTGACGGTTTGATGTATTGTATCTCCTATATATGAGGTGTGTGAGATATAGGTTGCATGTAAGAGTATTATAGCTATTGAGTTACCTTTGAATCTTTGGTTGGTGATACTCTTGTGATAAGATTTCTCTATAAGTATATTGTAATCTGATATTGATTTCTGAATAATATATTGAGTGACTTTTAGAGTGTGGGGTTTTTCTCCTGAAAGGGTTTTCCTCACATAAATCAATGTGTTGTGGTATGCATGCTATTTATATTTATTTCTATTAAGTTTATGTAATTGTCATAACAATTTGTAAAAGTTTTGCATTACCCTCCTCTCAAGGTTAGTGTAGGAAGTTGTTGCACTACTTAACTTCCTTATATATATATTTCATTTCAAGTGAACAATTTTATTTTTTAATATGCACACACACACACACACACACACACACACACACACACACACACACACACACACACACACACACACACACACACACACACACACACACACACACACACACATATAAATAATTTGTATAGATCTTTTAAATGGATCAATACCATTTTATAGTAGACCTTGATGTATATGCTTTTTTTGACCTTGTAGGACCTTGTTAATACCACTTTTGCTCCTAATATAGCCACTCAGACCATGTCTTGAGATGAGCAATAACCAATGGTATTTTTATTTTTAATTATGTATAAATAATAAAATTAATAAAATATTTCACTTGAATTTTAGACATTTATACATGTGAACTTATTAATTTACTTAAATTGTTGAGCTATAGACTGAGATAGGTGCAACCATGGTCATAACACCTACACGTATTGATGCAAAGCACTTGGATGTACCAAGAGGAGATGATTAGGTATGATATATTTGTATATGACTACACAAATTTTAAAGCACCTAATTAGGACATGTGGCTTACGAAGATAAACCTAATTCTATAATTTAATTATTTATCATTAAATAATATTATTGATTTCATTTTATTTTATAGCATGAGTGAGGAGATACTTTGAGAGTCCCTATAGCACCTGAATGAGAGAGGATATGACTAGACTTATGTACAATATTTTATTTAGTTTTGATTTTATAATTTAAATAAAAAAAGTGAAATACGTATTTTAAATTATTTTTTAAATAGTTTAAAAAATCTTATTTCAACTTCATTTTGTGAAAGAAGGAAACAAATTATATTTGAATTGTATTAATCATGGGGTCTGAGAAAGGTGGGCTCAGGTTTCAAATCCAAGACCCTATATATATGTGTAAAACATTTTATCATTGGAGAAGGGGGGCAAACATTGATATGTTAAGTGCAAACATTTTTTTTGAAGCACCTCTATTACCTATGCAAATAGCCTAGGAAGGCTTATTAAGCCAAACCATTTGTACTAAAGGGAGAGAGAGTTTTAAGAATTCATTTGTAGGGTGAGTGGACTATGTAAATATTTTTGTTTATGCAGATTTTGAGATGAATAATTTCAAACTGTTGACACATTTATCGGGGCAAGAATTTGATCTAGGCTGATTAGGGGCGTTTTGGACTCTAGAGCCAAAGTATGTCAACTTTATAGTCAAAAGTCATTTTTTTCTGTGAGGAATCTAACCATACAGAACATATATGAATCTAAATTAGAATTTGAGGAGGTCCTCAAAGTGGCAAGTTGTTGGCACATAGGTATCGAGACGAGGAAGTGCAACATCAAAAGGTAGTTGAGTTCATATTCGTTAAGTACAAAATTTCAAGATAATCATTGTAGTACCCCTTCTCGATCAGACTCTTTTTGGACTTATGTTTGACTTCAGTAGATTGTTCAGTGGATACATTATTGTTATATTTGACTCAGACTTTATGCGATGTTATTTCATGCTTAAACTTGATGTGTAGTGTATGCTTTCATGTAGTATTTCACTACTTATGTTAAATGTGATTTTATGGATTACTGACATGGACTGACACATTTACTTTGTATGTGCCATGCGTTATTTGTATGTTTAATGCTTGCAAGTGTATGGGATGTGGGGGGATGATTTTTCTTCACTCACTTTGGCAAGACAGGGAATGCCACGATTCTCCTTCATCGATGTGCGTGCCATGTCTGTTTATATATTTGTCTATATGCATGAGTGGTTCATTGATGCAGGACATTGTAGGTACAAGTACTGGGTAGGTATGGGGTATCGACTCTACCTAGTTTCACAAGTCTGAGTGTGCCTTATTTGTTCGATGGAAGTGGAGGAGATAGTTGTTGGACCCTCACTTGACCTGCAGTTACACTCATGTGAGTGTTGTCATTCAGTCATCTTTCCCGTTTGACTGGTATGCGAGTCATAGTGCTTTGGTATTGATGTTTTGTGAGTCATCGTTTGATCATTCCTCATTTTGCATGCTCCGATTATTTGAATAGTTATTAAAATTGAGTGAATGATGTTATTATGTTGGCGTAATTAGTTATTTAATATGCTCTTGAGTTTATCAATTTAATTAAATAAATGAAGTTGCTAGATTTAAATGGTTAAATTTGCATAATATATTGTGTTATAGTTGTATTAAATTATTGGAAAAAGAAATAAGTAAATGCCTTGGTATTTAAATTCTAAATGCTATGTTGAGTTAAAGTCTCATGGGAAAAGAAAATGAAAAATAAATAAAGGCATTTCCATTTTTACCTTTTTATTTAGCTTTGAGATTTTATTTTGTTTACAAAAAAAAAATAAAAAATGTTGCATGGAAAAAGGTAAATCAGATTTCTTGTACCTTTAAATAGTTTATTCTTATTGGTGGAGGAGACTTTTAACCTAAAAAGTTTAGGTTGAAAAGATTTTTTCCATATATTCCTGTGAGTTCACGAGAAGAGGGAGGATTATTTTTGAATGCAAAAATTGGAAATTCATTTGGAAGAAGGAGTTTGGATTTGGAATTGGTATGCATGGTTGAAGCTCTTCCACAAATTTGCTTCCTGGATTGCTTTGCAGGTTGGGTAGTTTTCTTCTTGTTTTGCAATTAAAATTTTGAATGTTGATCTTTCTTCTTGTGTGTTTGATTTAAATTAGTGAAATCTTGTTGGAAACTCTTGTTGGAACCTTGTTTTGGATACTGGAGTAGTTGGCTATTAGATTCAATTAAATTTCATTTCAAATTGTTTAGTTGAAGAGTTTCTCCATTCTTCTTTTGGCTGTGTGTTTTCAAGTTCATGCATATATTTGGTTTTTGATTATTTCCTCCATTAAGTGTTGCATGGAATGTAATTTGTTTTCTGAGTATTTGCAAGTTTCTATTTGCCCAAGATTTGGGGGTTATGCTGACAAAAAACTGTTAATTTGCCTCTTGCATGATGCAAGGATTCTTCCTGTGTGTGAAGAAACCAATTAAAGAATCAAATCCCCTCTTATCTCTTTAAAATTATATTGATTTTGCCCAAGATTTTTATATATTTGGGTCTTCTATGCTTTAGTGTTTACCAGAATCCCTTATTGAAGATTATCATTTCAAAATTTTAAATTCTGGCACTGTATGTTTTTCCCCGTGAAAGTGTGCAGGGAATTTAAAGTTTTTAAATTAAATTTTTAAAAAATAAAAAATAAAATAAATTAAGCCCATGTGGCGGACTAGTCCCACCACGTGGGACGGTAGTGTCTGCTACCGCGAGGTAGCATCACTACCCATGATAGTGATTGCTCCCAGTTGGTAGCAGCATTACCGGCGGTAGTGCCTGCTACCGGTCGGTAGCAGCGCTACTGGTTGGTAGTGACTTCTACCTTTCGGTAGCAGCACTACCCGCGGGTAGGCTTAGGCCACCGCTTGTTATTAATTCCCTTCGTGGCACGTGAAAGAATATAGTGTTAGCTATTTAATTTAGTGTGATGAAATTTATATGTTAGTTTTAAATATTAGTTTATTAAATTTATTTGTATATATATATATTTAATTTTCATGTCAAATCAAGGCTTTGGTTATAAGATCAAATTGGTAAATTTAGATATAATTTGGAAATAGATAATATATTTTAATATAATTCATATTTTATTTGTTACATATTTAATATGGATTTTATTATTTTGTTTGGAATATTGAATTGGAAATATATAGAATTGAATGACGTTTTAGAATGATGTATTAAATGCAGGGTGTTTTATTTTATTTTAAATCAATGAATTTTCAAGTGTTTATGATGTTGATATTCTCAAAGATTGTCTGTGCTAGGACTTAGTAAATTTAGCTTTTCTTGCAAAGGGTTTATTTTGTGTTATTTCTCGTCTTTGTTAGTCCTCCTATTGTGGCGTATTTTGTATCTCTTGACCAAGTGATGTATGAGACCTTGTTGTTTTAACCATGTAGTGCTTATTCCTTATGGTTAACCAGGAGTTAGTATGTATTTGTTTTTGGCCACTTGTATTTGGATAGTGATGTTATGGTTGTCTGTTTTGCCATAGGGTCCTCGTAGAGTGACCATGTTCATTTAGTGTCCTATGAGAGAATGGATTTCGAGTGGGGGTTGCACCCAAAGTGGATGGCAAGATAACCCCTCGAAAGTCAGATAATAAGTGATAAACTAATAATTGATTAGGGGGTGGGTAGTTTATAACATTATATAAGATATTATACCCCATGCATGGTTGAGTGCTCATATAGGCTCAAGATGTAGTGGGAAGGCCTGGAATGGCAAACTGACCACCTTGTCTTCACGAAGGGTTGGCAGGGTCCGCATGAGACTTAGATGGAGCTGAAGATTCGGGAAAGGTTACTAGGATAACCTAGGATGGGGGTCGGGACCTATGGAGGCCTACCTAGGGTAACCATCATAAGCTATGCGATGACACTCTCTCTTTAGGGTCACTAGTGTATTATGATGTCGAGTCACCTGGAGTATTGTGGAGTCATATTGTACAGTAGTCCTTGTCTTTCTTATGCTTTCTTGAGGGTTCTCTGTTATCTCCTAGCACAGCGGGGTGATTCCATTTTGGGATCACATGGTCTGGTGGTAGTGCCACTTCGCATCAGATGTTCTTGTTTGTGCCTTCATGTGAGGATTGGCTTCGTAGGTGTTCCTATGGTTCGTGACTCATGCTCTATCTCATGATTGGAGATTATTGTTCTTTTGGAGACCTATGTGGTCATTTGTATTAATGAATTTATGTAACCTTGTATTTGGTAAAGATGTAAACTTTATATGTATTATTGAGAGCAGTGTATTTTTAAGATCAATGTAATCCTAAGTTTTGGACGTTATTTATCATCTATCTATATGATTTGTGTAAACGCTTTATTGAAGAGAAAATTATATTGTAATCCTTTCAATCTTTAAATGGTGTAATCGGTTTATGTATATGGTTTATTATGCTCATTGAGTAAATGATGGATAATTGGATTAATCGTAATTATGGAATTTAACCTTTCGTTTAATTCTTTGTTGGTAACTCTTTAGGAATTCTTGTGTTAAGTCTTTCGCTTGTGTTATTATTGTGCAATGTAGAAATTAATGCACTTATGTGATTTATACTTTTAATTTTTTTATTTATTTCACCTTTAGTTGTTGGTTTTCCTTTGGGGTTCCTAGCGGGGCATTACAATCATAGTATTGCAATTTGTTTATGCATTTAAAGAGTAGATCAAGAAGGTCAAGGTATAATTGGTGTTTACTTTAATTTTAGTCTAACCTATATAATTTAATGGCTAGATGATGCATTCAATTTTGTCTAAATTGGGCCTTAGGTTTGGCTTTGTAATGAAGGCATGCTTCCTCAAAGACTAGTTCTCATTCTTGAAGAGCGTTGAGAAGACTAGAACTGTATGTTGTTGTTGCTTTTGGAAACACTATGTGTCTAATAGGTGTGGATCAGGAAGAGCTTGTAGGGTTTGAATCTTCCTTTGCGTAACAACTTGTTTTTGTAGTCAGAACAAAATGATGTAATAGAGTATTTGCAGAATTGACATCATTAATGGCAATGACCATGCAAATTATGTGGATCTAGAGATGTAGCCCTGAGTGGTGAACTCCATTATCAACTCTTTCTATTATGTCTTCATTTTCCTTTCTATGATGTTGAATGCTCTTTATGTTCATTAACAAAGAATTGTTAAGGAATTGTTTACTCATATTGACATGCAAGTTCATCAACGGTCAACACATTAAAATTTGAATCCTTAAGTGAATCTAACAAAGTGTTAAAGTGATTCATAAGCGAGTAATTTTAGATTATTGATATTAAAATTATATTAAAAATGTCACAAAATTTTAACATTTGATGCTTACCATATTATGGGAATTCATCAATTTGTCTTTAACTTTCAAATTCACACCTAGACGTGCAGTACTCGTTAACACAACCTGCAACAAAAACTAAGATAAAACTACAACAAAAAATTATAGGACTTAAGGGGATGGACCTAATTAGGACATGGCTTAAGGGGACCTAGTTAGGATGATTTAGGGGGATGAAACTAATTAGGACATAGCTTAGGGGGATGAACCTAATTAGGATGGATTAAGGGGACATAAAATTAGAATCTATGAAAGTACAAAATGACAATTAAATTTTTTTTCTATGTATTGAACAAATATCAATATCATTGAAAAATATGTATTTAACAATTTATATATACCTCTATTTACTTATTTATTCATTGTCAGATCTTTCCTTAGCCAAGTTCCAACAACCACCATTGAACTAGTTGGATAATGATAGCCATCATCACCTTCTCAAGGTTTAATTAACTTGTGTTTAGTCTCAACACATTGATCCAACCGATATTCTATTTTTTCTTCATTGTCCTTAGGTGCAACAACAACATATACATGTGCTACAAATAAAATTAAAATAATTTTTTAATAAAATTTCACTACTCTACATTTTACATATATATATATATAAATTAATTAAAAATTTTAAATTGAAATAAATAAATTAAATTACATTTTTGTACAAGATGTGAAACATGATCATAATCATCTGATGCAAACAGTTAACCATTATCTTCAATTGTTGTGTCAATCTGATCATGTGTTTGAGCAAGCATCAATGATCTTTGATTCCACTCTTTAACCCATTCAGTATTCTCACATACATCAAAATTACCTGAAAAATACAAAACCGACAAAAACATGCAATCTCCCGTGTCCAAATAGTCTATGTTCTTGCATTTGAACTCTTAAATGAATGCCATTTTTCTGATCTTGTAATTGTCTCACAATCAAGTTTGGGCACAATGTTCCGTTCTTCAACTAGCCAAAAGAATCACTGAATTGTAGAGTTTGCAATTGACCCAATAGATAATGTTGTATTTCACCAATCCACAATTGCACACGAATCTTAAAATATTACTTTATCCTCAAATTTTAATTTCTCTATAGCAAGAATTATTTTAACACATGCACCAACTCCATCATGTTCTCCTTTACCATTTCCAGCTTAAAAAAAAATCCATATATGTTGGATATTGTATTCCTTGTGAGCCCTTCTTAACCAATAAAATATTCAAGCATTATTGAATTGTCTGATACAATTATCTGACCATTTAAGATGTTTTTTCATTTGGATTCCTCTATCTCTTAAATTAGTTTTAAATATGTTGAAACAATATCGAACAAACTCTGACGAGTGCATCTGATTATCACTCACATAGAAATGACATTCCTTTAAAAATTTTCTATCATCGTCTGTACTATAATATGTATGTCTATAAACAATATGAACACAAATAGCAACTTGTGCTGAATTGTAGTACTAAGATTGAATTTCCTCTTGTGGAGCAAGAGTATAGTTTTTTGCAAAGTCCACTACTGATAGTATACTTCCAACTGGAAATGAATTTCTACATGTGTGAAATTGAATATCAAGCCATTTAGCATGTTGAGAGTGTGTCACATATTTTGGTACAATCTTACTCTTAAATTTTGACACGAATGCATGTACACTAACTTTTTCTATGATCAAATCGATACACTTTCCTATTTTTTCATCCTTTAAGGGATACCCAATATTCTTAAATCTTCTAACCTCCACTAGTTGTGCAAAATCATAATCTCTACTCTCATGCATACATTCTACTAATAATAAAAATTATCACAACTAGAACGTTGTCTAGAAATACATGAAATAAAATAAAATAATTGTCCATTAGATATTTCAAAAAATAAACTTGCTACAAATTCCTTGATTGTTTTAGGTGGCATATCAATCCCACATTCCTGGATAAGCATGTTACTATGTAAAACATAATGTATATATTGAAAAGCATCATAATAATAAAAAATTGCACATGCGTTGTATAACAATAAGAGATTTGTTGTTATTAATTTCAACATACCAGGGCTTGCATTTATCATATGATCTTTGACATATGGCAATATTTCTAGGTGACACAACATCATCCAATTGTTTTTTATAAAATTCAGTTCGAGTTGTGTCTAATAGGATTTTTGGATGAGGATCACAAATTTTTAACCCCACTCTCAACTTCAAAACATCTCTAGCATTATATAGTACTCTTGTATTATCATGCCTTTACTTTTCAACCAAAGATTTCACTTCAATTTTCAATTTCATATCAGACCTTGGAAGTCGACCACTAACACTCCAACTTTGGTTGATTGGATCATTTTCAATACTTTCTCTTCTCTTTGGTGCTATTACCAATGTTTTAAGACGCAACTTTAAAATTACACTAATGTTGCTTAACATCCTTTTATTAAAAGTTGTTTTATTCACTATAGCAGTTGTTATGGATCATCATGCCACATTCTTATTTTTATATTGACTCTTTTTTCCAATAGATTCAATGGCACTTGCACCAGTAGACATAACATGCTTGACCGATTCATTTTTTTCTTGATTTTACAAAGATCCCTAATTTTTTCATCACTTTTCTCATTTTCCACATTCTCATCAATTGCATCATTAGTTGACATTGAATTGCTACTTTTTTTTTGATAAAAAAATTCTTTGTATATTCTATTGGCATAAGTTCTTATTCATCTCCAAGAAATGTTACTGGGAAGATTATCCAAAACATTATTTTCAATTTTTTAAAAATATTTTCATGATCATCAACAATATGAGGATTTTCATTTTCACCATGTTCATAAGGATTTTCATTTTCAACATCCAAAGGATTTTCATCTTTACTAATACAAGGGATTTCATTTTCAATATCTCTAAGTTGTTCCATTTTGTCACGAACAATATAAATCTCAACATTGCTATATCCAACTTCTAATAAATCATCACCATTAATATCATCTATAATCAAATTTTCTATGTCTTTCAAAGAAAGATTTAAAGATGTACCTGGATTTGAGGATGTAGTAGGATTAGTCTCTATAATTGTATTATCTTCCACATGAAAATCTTCCATTTTTACATTATCTGCGTCCATCTTATCTCCCATGGTATCATCTTTGTCACAACCCTCCTTTATCACTTTTGGATTTAAAATACAAACTCTATTATAAGCTATTTAAATGATTGAATGAATATTATAAACGGATAAAATAATAAAACACACACACACACACACATAGAAAATATACATTTTTCTTAATTATTATTTAGTTTTCCTCATCCAATTATGGCACATGTTGTAGGAAGAATAAGAAGCTTCTAGAGGATTCTCCACCACCTTGCATGTAACTCCTCCCACTAAGTCTAATCAATTTGCATGAAGTCCAAAATTGGGAAAGAATCTCTTTTTTTAATTAAATTTTCAAGATAGTGGAATGGAGGGAATTTTCTTATAAAATTATATGCAAGTTTCAAAGAAGGGAGTTGATTTTGTTTTGAAGGAAATTTTCCCAAGTTTTTCTTTGGTAGTCTCATTTTGTTGCAGGGATTTTTAAGTTGTTGTTGGAAGATCTCTCTCTAGTTGCAAGGAAGGATCAAGGATAGCTAGAGGATTCAACATCAAGCTTCAGCAAACTAGGTTCTCTCCTTTTGTCATATGAGAAATTTATATTATAAAAAAAAAATAGCTTCTAGATCTTCTTTAAAAAGTTTTATTAGAGTGTAAGTCTTTTTCTTCTATTTAGAAATAATTATTGATAAGTTTCTTCCACATAATGCAAGTAAAAGATAGTTCTATTATTTATTTTATTTTCCTTAAGAAATATGCTCATAATCTTGCCTTTTGTTTTTCCAAAGATTTTAGATCTATGCAAAAATCATATTTCCTTTATTTTTTGTTAAAATTCTCTTTTTCTGAAAATAAAACTCTTCCCTGTGTGATTGAATCTTAATCTTTACTTCTTCCCTCTAATCCATTTCTCTGGAAATCTGAATCTCATTCTTAAAATAAATCTCTCTGTGAATATTAGTTATTTTAAATCTCTGTGATTATTTTAAATCTCTGTGATTATTTCCTCTATGGTTATTCTAAATCTCTCTCTGGGATTATTTGAATCTCTGTAGTTATTTTAAATCTCTGGGATTATTTTAATCTCTATAATTATTTTAAATCTCTGTGATTATTTGGAATCTCCCTATGAGTTGGTCAAAGACCTCTCTGTGAATATCAGTTGAATACAATCCCCCTGTGAAATCTGGAAATAAACCTCCTCGTGAGTTGAAATAAGATCTCCTTGCAAATATTAGTTGATTAAACAATCCTCCTGTGAATTCAAGAAAATACAATCCTCCTGTGAATTCTGGAAAATACTAACCTTCTGGTTACTGAAAACCAATCTAAAACAATTGCTTGATTATCCATTTTTATTTTTCATAGATACTATTTTTTTTATATGCATACCATCAAAAAAATTCTGGGAATATAACCATATAAATATATGTATTTCTATACAAATATATATATATATTAAATTAATCCCAATGAAAATAAATTTTAAATGCTGCAAGTAATTTTTGAATATTAATATGTTTCGGTGGCCAATGCATGGGGAAGCCATTGGTATGGTAGTACTAGTAACTGCAGGAGGAGTGGGGGGGGGGGCGCGGAATGTCCCCTCAACCCTGCGGGCCTGTGTATGTAGGACCGCAGGGGTGATGGGACCCGTGGTCCCCTCGCCCCCCCCCCCCCCCCCCCCCCCCTTAATTGCTTTGAACAAACAAAAAAAAGCATAATCGTAGACTAATTTTTTTTTTTTATATTTTAATTTTTTTAAATGAAATTTATTTGTAATTAGAATTTTAGTTTAATTGTTAAAAATTGTTAATAAATGTTAAAGTTAGTAAAATAAACTTAGAAAAAATAAAATTAATAATTAATAGGGATTATTGTATAGCAGATTATTGTGAAAGAATGGGATCTCTCAATCCATTGAGAATTTATTTGATTTCTTGGGCGGTAATTTTAGGCTTACTTAAACCTTTAAGTCTTATTATTATGATTGATCCAAAATCGCCAAAAGCATGAACTAATTGCCAGTAACTCTTCTCACGATAGGAGTAAACACTTCTTCATTTTATATGTAAATGAAACTATTTTTGCATCACTTTTATATTACTTCACATTCATTATCTTCATGCAATTGCACGTAAGTTCATAATTACCATTATCATGCCAATACATGTATTAATTTGTTTAGTTGTAGAAGAATGGTATCTCTCTTTATCAAATAGTATTTAAATTTCATCAAAGTTCGCAATGTCTAAGTTATGTACATTCATTTCATGATTATATTTCAAACATGATGTTTTCATAAGCTCTTAGTTAAGAAAACTAAACAAAGGAAGTTGGAAAACCAAAACCTAGTAGTGTTCGGTATATACAGTGCCTCTGGGTCACGCTTACGGGTAATGCCATCATGTTGAACTACTGCACTTAATGCCTAATAAAGCTGCATCAACAACGTCTGTGGCATCATCCCTATAAATCGTCGGGGAGTAATAAGGGGCGGGTAATCCCCCTTGGATCAAAAATTTAATAAGATAATCCTTAAATGATTTTTCATCCGTTGAGTTAAACCATAGTAAACCCCTGTTAGGATTGGTTCAATGAAATGCTTTTTATGAAATTGATTTATCTTGAAGAAATATTGGTGATTGGCAATTTGGTCAAGGGTGACGCTCATAATAGGTGTTAGGATGTAGTTGTTAGGCCACAAACAATAGGCCATCTTGAGCCTTTGTTAAGTGATACCACCGTGGGTAGCAACCATAGAGAAACTGTCTGGGACATTGACCCTAGAAAGGGTTGCGTACCCACAAATCAGTTTACATCAAAGCATAGAATAGAAAATAGAACTACATACTTTATGCCTTGATCCCATGCCGAAGCGGGTATGTAGGCAGTCTTGGGATGGAGTTGTCCCTCGTACTCAGGCATTTGTGGGTGGGGTATAGGCTTGGTAAAGGAAGGATTGAGTAAGAATACTATTTTGAAATATAAAGATAATTAAATTGGAAAAAGTAATTCAATGCATACTTGGAAGGAATCCCGTATGGATTTGCTTGACTTCCCGAGGCTTTAAGCCAAATTCCAAGGCGGAATTCAAGCTTGTATTATGTTATTTAATTACTCCTAAGGATGACAACCTTGGTGCACTTCTGTTAGAAGAGTGTAGTACTTAGTGAGTGGCAATAATAATTATTTGGAATCTCCCTATGAGTTGGTCAAAGACCTCTCTGTGAATATCAGTTGAATACAATCCCCCTGTGAAATCTGGAAATAAACCTCCCAGTGAGTTGAAATAAGATCTCCTTGCAAATATTAGTTGATTAAACTATCCTCCTGTGAATTCTGGAAAATACAATATTAGTTGATTAAACAATCCTCTTGTGGATTCTGGAAAATACTAACCTTCTGGTTACTGAAAACCAATCTAAAACAATTGCTTGATTATCCATTTTTATTTTTCATAGATACTCTTTTTTTTATATGCAAACCATCAAATTTTTTTTGGGAATATAACCATATAAATATATATATTTCTATACAAATATATATATATATATATATATATATATTAAATTAATCCCAACGAAAAGAAATTTTAAATGCTGCAAGTAATTTTTGAATATTAATATGTTTTGGTGGCCAATGCATGGGGAAGCCGCCGGTACGGCAGTACCAGTAACCACAGGGGGAGTTGGGGGGGGGGGCGCGACGTCCCCTCAACCCTGCGGGCCTACGTATGTAGGACCGTAGGGGTGATGGGACTCGTGGTCCCCACCCCCCCTTAATTGCTTTGAACAAACAAAAAAAAACATAATCGTAGACTATTTTTGTTTTATATTTTAATTTTTTTAAATGAAATTTATTTGTAATCAGAATTTTAGTTTAATTGTTAAAAAATGTTAATAAATGTTAAAGTTAGTAAAATAAACTTAGAAAAAATAAAATTAATAATTAATAGGGATTATTGTATAGCAGATTATTGTGAAAGAATGGGATCTCTCAATCCATTGAGAATTTATTTGATTTCTTGGGCGGTAATTTTAGGCTTACTTAAACCTTTAAGTCTTATTATTATGATTGATCCAAAATCGCCAAAAGTATGAACTAATTGCCAGTAACTCTTCTCATGATAGGAGTTAACACTTCTTCATTTTGTATCTAAATGACACTATTTTTTCATCACTTTTATATTACTTCACATTCATTATCTTCATGCAATTGCATGTAAGTTCATAATTACCATTATCATGCCAATACATGTATTAATTTGTTTAGTTGTAGAAGAATGGTATCTCTCTTTATCAAATAGTATTTAAATTTCATCAAAGTTCGCAATGTCTAAGTTATGTACATTCATTTCATGATTATATTTCAAACATGATGTTTTCATAAGCTCTTAGTTAAGAAAACTAAACAAAGGAAGTTGGAAAACCAAAACCTAGAAGTGTTCGGTATATACAGTGCCTCTGGGTCACGCTTACGAGTAATGCATCATATTGAACTACTGCACTTAATGCCTAATAAAGCTGCATCAATGACGTCTGTGGCATCATCCCTATAAATCATCGGGGAGTAATAAGGGGCACTTGGAAGTTAAAATCCAAGGGGCGGGTAATCCCCCTTGGATCGACAATTTAATAAGATAATCATTAAATGATTTTTCAGTCGTTGAGTTAAACCATAGTAAACCCCTGTTAGGATTGGTTGAATGAAATGCTATTTATGAAATTGATTTATCTTGAAGAAATATTGGTGATTGGCAATTTGGTCAAGGGTGACGCTCATGATAGGTGTTAGGATGTAGTTGTTAGGCCACAAACAATAGGCCATCTTGAGCCTTTGTTAAGTGCTACCACCGTGGGTAGCAACCGCAGAGAAACTGTTTGGGACATTGACCCTAGAAAGGGTTGCGTACCCACAAATCAGTTTACATCAAACCATAGAATAGAAAATAGAACTACATACTTTACGCCTTTATCCCGTGCTGAAGTGGGTATGTAGGAAGTCTTTGGATGGAGTTGTCCCTTGTACTCAGGCATTCATGGGTGGGGTATAGGCTTGGTAAAGGAAGGATTGAGTAAGAATCCTATTTTGAAATATTAAGATAATTAAATTGGAAAAAGTAATTCAATGCATACTCGGAAGGAATCCCGTATGGATTCGCTTGACATCCCGAGGCTTTAAGCCAAATTCCAAGGTGGAATTCAAGCTTGTATTATGTTATTTAATTACTCCTAAGGATGGTGACCTCGATGCACTTCTATTAGAAGAGTATAGTACTTAATGAGTGGCTCAGGACCCAAATGGTCCCGATGAGTCTAAGTCTCTGGCCAGAGCACCTCCTATCCCGATTTGATAGATGCCTACCCCATATGGGTAGATGCCTATCCTATATTGGATAGATAAAAATCTTATGTCCCGTATGGACAAATGCCTAACCCGTATGGTTAGATGCTCATCCCGGATGGATGAATGCCTAATCCAAAAGGATGGATGCCCAGAGTATGCAATTGAATAAAACATAATGATTAAATTAAACACACACACACAAAAAAAAGAATACTCAATTTTGTTGAGTTAATTATGGTGGGTTATTACAATCTTGAACATTTGTCTCTTCCATTTTAGTGGATCTAGAAGCATAAATATTATTCATTTCTTGAATCCTCATTCTTCTATCTCTTTGACATTTTTCCTCCTCTCTTTGTGCTTGAATTTCTTCAGCGGTGATGTCCCTCCTTTGTTTTATATTTTGACATAGTTTAGATCCCATGATTAACAAGTTATGGCTTTAAAGGTACGTAATGATTGAATCCTTCCAAAAATGGATATAAAATTACAAGAGAAGAGGATCCACAAGACAAGAATCATAAAACGATGCAAAAAAGATGTACAATAGGACATGCCATATTAGTGAAAATGATTGCTATAATACAACACTTGAAAAAATAACAGTGAAAAAAATGGGATACCGTTTATAAATTGGGATCTCGGTATATTTTTTTGATTGGGATCTTGTATCTTAAATGAGATCTTGATCATAATTTGTCCGCTAAATTAAAAAAAACATAAAAATGGGATACTGAATCCTAAACAGGATCTCGATTACTAATCAGGATCCCATCTGTAAAAGTTTTAAATTTCTGTCTGGGTTGCTCTTCGGATTTTTCTTTGGGAAATGGCTTGGAGAATTGACCCTTAGATTTGGACCTAGTTTGACTTACAACTTGAAGACCATATGTGTCCATACAAAATAATGACTTTGGACATATATCTTAACACCAATTTTTTAGAATTTTTTGAAACAATGAAGATCCATTACAAAAGAGACTGTCTAGATTCCAAATATGTAATTTGTTTTAAAATTGGATTTTTTTTTTAGAGATAATTCTATATAGTTTCAAAAAAATAAAAATAAAGGTTAAGTTTAGGTCAAGTTATGCTTGTTGTACATAAGGGTTTTTCAAAAGAACAATTATGCCCAATAAAAAATCAACAAATTTTTTTTTAGAAAAATTATAAAAAAATATCCTCATAAAAGGTGAGTGAGTTACAAATATTTTCCAAAAAGGATTTTAAAAAATACTTTCATTTAGGTCAAATTATGCTTTCTGTACATGGGCATGATATGGTCTTGAAAATGTGACTTTTAAACTATAGGTTTTATAAATACCCATTGAAACTTAATTTTTATCATCTAGGTATTAAAATAAATTACATAATTGGAAACTAGACTTCAAAAACTACAATTAATATTATCAACTTTTTTCAAGATTAATTATTTAAGTTCTTTAAAGCTTTAGGTCAATTGTGAAAAATTCTGAAAAACAGTGACAACACTTCCACTTTTTGGCCAAAAAGTGGACTCAACTTCTTGCACACACCCTAGCCCCATGGGATTTTACCAAATTTAAAATCAAAACTATAACTCAATTTTAAAATGAAAGAGAATTATTCTCAACTTCAAATTATTACTCCACCTTGAATGATCCATACCACTCTAGATGATCCACTCAACTTTGGATGAACTCTTAATGATTTACACAACTCTAGATTAACTCTCAATGATCCACTCAAATTTGGATGCTTAAACCTCTATCCCAAGCCCATATTTATAGTTCTCTTATGTCTCTTTCAATTATCATCTCCCTCTAAGATAGAAACACATGTCAATCAAGAAATGCAACACAACCAATAGATGGTCTTTCCACTTCCCAGAAGGCCACATAAAGATGCTTTTTCAATTTTCCCAAGTGGGTGCCTTAAAGGTGTCTTTTCCCATTTGTTATGTAACCATTCAATAAATATGAGTGAATGAATATTTTCCTCCCTTTTTCTCATGTCCAAAAGGTTATTTTTATGATTTTAACATTATAAGTGATAGAAAAGGTGTTCCTTTTTAAAAATTATATTTTTCTTTACATATAGGCCATAAATATTAAATATTTTCAACCCCCTATGTCTCCTTGGACATTTTCCTAGGTACATGGAGACCCATAGATGCTTGCATTTATTTTTATTCTCCTAGCATTAACTAAAATTAAAATAATAATATATCTTTGGATGATGCAGGATTTCCCTACACCCCTAGGTGCTCTTGCATCAAACACCGAGATGGGAAAAATTTGTGAGCTGGGTCTCACAAAATGGATTTTGATGGTAGAGCCACCTTTTTAGATTTCCAAAAATCTTTAGCAAACTCCATCACTTCAGTAGTTACTTCCAAATGGTTCTTTTTTCTCCTCTTCCAACACCTAGTTGGAACAAGCATCCTTCTTTGGCAACTCTTCTTCGTACTTATCTTCCTCGACGTGGAATTAGATCCACTATAACCCGACCTATTCTGCCAAATTTTCATCCACTCAACATCTCTCCTCATCTTAGCACTAAAAAATTATCCTCTTATTTGTGGATTTTAACCCACCCAAGTCCAACCACCTACATCAAATATATTTTGCAACCTCCTCTGCACTCACCACCCCAACATGCACCTCTCTAGCAAGGACCAACTTATTATTCTTGGCTTCTCCACGCTTTCCATCATCCTCATGCCTTCTAAAGGAAATTTCTCAACTTATGTTATATCTTCATCTACCACAACACCATCCACAACTATAATCTCGTTCATTTCCTCTATCATGCCTTCCCAAAGAAATACTTCTTTATCTTCAATTGATGCGATCCAATCTACATTGACTACTACAATATCATCCATCATTGTAAGTTTTTCTTCTCCTTCATCTTTTGCTATCAATATTTTCAGCCCTTTACAAAGACTTGTCTCTACTGCAATCTCTTCCACCTTCTTCTCAAGTTCATCTTCTAAGAAGATATTGATTCTTTGAATTTTGTCTAAGATGACATCGTCATCTTCATTAATATTTTTTTCTATCACTACTACATCATCTTATTTACTCTCATGTTGTACTTTTAAATACCTTTATTCCTCCAAAGGACTATCATCTTGTAATACCCACCAAAATATCCTAGAGAAACTAAGCATCTAATATGCAAATAGAGAAACATTTAAAAAAAAAGCATCACGTAATGCAACATATTAAAAAATGTACTCATTTGCATTTAACATAAATTCACATGATATACACAAATCCATCATGAACATAAACATAAAAGCACTATAAGCTAGTAGAAGTAAACACATTTCTACATTTAATCTTTCCCTAGGGTAGCTCAACGTCATTACTTACAATCTCATCAAAGATCATATCCATATAAGCATAACATCATAATTACTACCATTAACCCATGCATACTAATTAAACTATCACTATCTCTTTCCATGCACACATATGAATCCTTCACTATTCTAACTATCATGATTACAACCATTAATAATACAAATCCCATTAGATCCCATAAGATTCATTTTAAGAGCACCAAACCAAATATTCTTAATCCCAATCACTATACAACAACCTAGCTTTATTATTCTATTTCCAATACTAATTACCATATTATAGTCCATTTACTTTAATCATTATAAACACCCACATAACACTAAATGCATATTCATAGAATCAATTCCATTAATGAGCAATATCCAAGATACAAAATGATACAACATTACGTTCTATTACAAGTATTATGATCATGGCCTAATGCATCATCTACCATTAAATATACTTGAATATTTTTACATCAAGGAGAATAGCTCTCGACTATGCATATAACTAATCATGAATTCTACACATACATATGCCATATGAATCATATACATCAATATGCTACAAGTATCCATACATAGCTGAAGAGAGAAGAGTCCACATTATGCATAAGAGCATCCAATGAAGAACATCCCAATCGAAGAAGGCATCAAACCACTCGACCATGTGGAACCATAAGGAACCACCCCCCATGCTAGGAGATGACACAAGATCCCATACACACTCTAGATCTAGGCTGACACCTAACAACCAAATGATAACACTCTACACATCACATGACTTAATCAAAGCTCAAGATAACATAAGACCTCCATAGGAATCATGACAACAAATCTTAAGGATCTAGGATCCACATGTAGGAAAGTGTGTTGTCACATTCTATCACCAACAATAAAGGATATCCTAGAACTTAGTCCTGACATCCATGATACACATGTGAAACCATCTCAACCTTTGAGGAAAGCAAGGGAGTTTGGTTTATCCGGTTATCAGATCTTCCCATACCTCACTCCACTCTACTCTAGGCCATGAGATGGGGCATTGCCAATCCATTTGTTATCTTATTAAGATGAGTTACTACTACCCATCCCACCTATGATTAATTTATTATGTTATTAATTAATTATTATAATAAACCTCCAATGAGCTATCCCAATGGTCTAAACCCCAACTCCATATCTCAAAGAATCCCAACAGTCCATTCCTCATGACCTCGACAGACTCATGGAAGTCCACTCTCCCTAATCATGCTCTTAGGCCTTAGGGTAACATCATGCATATACAAGAACAAGGGCTTTCAATACAACATAACCCAGTTAACCAAGGTCTCCATTACAAGAATATCAACAACATCAATCTTGCACATATACAAATCTGAAACATGACAAGAGCCATAAAGTCAACATTTAAATAAAGAGCCTCATGAAACTAAATTGTAGATCACCTCTAAAATGAGGCACTTGTCATCTCGCTAGAGAAACACATATATCCTCCATAACAAGGAATACTCATCTTTCTGGAGCAAATATGACATAAACCTCAACAACAAGGTATAAATTCCTCTTGTCGGAGCTTAAAAAACAATAAAATATCCAAAACTAAAGCACAATCCACTCTAAGAATCACAAGGAAATCATCAAATGCCTTTGGAAGAAAACCAAAATCCAAAAATACATCATAGACTGATAAAAATAACCAAAATAGGATAGTTTAGCGCATCCATGGGAAAGAATAGCGAATAGAGCACTTCTTTTAGTGCATATAGAACTTCTTTTAGCGCATCCATGAAAAAGTCTAAAATATAGGAGATAGAGAAAATGGTGCATGTAACGCATAAAAAGGCACATAAGGGGTCCAAAATAGCACACATGACTCAACTTTTAGCGCATGCAACTAATTTTATAGCGCATATAGAGCATTCTGCAATGCATGGTGCTAGAGACCAAAAATGACAAAAATGGAAGGAAATAAGTTACGGATCCAGCCAAAATTGATCATAAACACACATAAGGACTCAAATTCCCTCCTAGAAGGTGCGCAAAATCAAGATAAAGCTAAACCAAGGCACAATTAGAATATCAAGACCTCACAAGAGAAATTTAACATCCATACCCGACAACTCATAATTAGTCATTCAAGAACAACGCTTTGAACACACATAACATAGCCCACAAACAAAAGAAGGTAGAAATACCATTAACAATGATACAATTGACAAGACCCAAGCATTCTCTAGGGCTGAGGAGGAGGATACAAAACACAGGTCTACACATATGCTTTTCACAGCAAGCTACAAAACCACTACCACAATAATATACACACACATATGTATAAGTACATTTATCCACCCAAAATTTACAATAAATCTGTAAACTATATTCTTTTATGATATTCTCACCAATATTTCCCCCATTTCCACACGTAGTAAGCAACCATAGAGAAGGCAATCTTTTCCAAAAGAAAATATGCAGAGAAAGAAAATCAAACCAACCTAGAAATCAAAGCTAAGATAAATAAAAACTGAAGAAGGGCCAAGATCCAATTCCAAATACAACAAGCTTCAATCAATCAAATCCAAGCCCAAGCAAGCTAGAATATCCCACAATACTCAGATTTCACAGAGAAGCCAACCCTCGACAACACACAAAAAAGACAAATAAATAAAAATTAAAACCAAAACTATAGAAAGAATTCAACCAATTAGAAAATTTCCAAAAACTATATTCTATACCAACCCCTTTCCAAAATCGAGGTAAATAATATTATTTACTTACCCCCACAAATTAACCAATAGAATAATAAGGTAGGTAAGGAATATAATATTTAATTAACCCTAATAGGTGAAAAAAGGAAAATAATAATATAAACAACCAATAATAAATTAAACCACAGGCACAATTAAATATAAAATCCCAATAATAAAATAACCAAGGGTAATATAAATAAATACTCCAAATGAATATTAAAGCCTGAACTATATATAAATAGATAATAATTCCAAAAGACTTAAGTAATAAAATAATAAAATAATAAATAATAAATATCCAACAAACAGTTAAATTAATAAATAAATATTAATCAATATTAATCCCAATAATATTTCTCTCATTAGATTAATATTAAATATTATTAACTATTAATTTATTTTATTACTATAAACTATGTGAGCCACCTAATTAATTGATAATTTAATTAACCAATAATCACAACTCCTCAAGACAACTCAACAAGAGGTAACATAAAATACCACATGATTTTATACGATGACTCAACTCAAGATACTAGACTGGCAAGGATATCAACTTAAACCTAGAGTGTAGAATGGGATTTCATGTCACCTCCAATCAACTTGCCATTGGGATGAAGACACGCTCAGACCTATGAAGCCAAGTGGAGTCTGTTGGCATATGCGCAGAGTATGTTGACATGATGATATTGTATGATGTCATTGATGTCAATATGATGAAGAGTGAACCAGTATATTGAAGTAAGCACTTGCAAGAGAACCGATATATGTGAAAAAGTGAAGTGGTATGGCTGTCCAAATGAATCGCTATGTTGAAATGTGAACTAGTATATGTGAAAAAGTGAAGCGGTATGTTTGTCCAAGTGAACCGGTATGTTGGAATGTGAACCAGTATATGGAATATTTTGTATCAAGGTTTCATATGGTATGACTACTGGTTGGTAGTCTTAGCTTTAGGGTTTCCAATTGAAGTGTTCTATCCTTGTGTGATTTAATCGATGACATGGAGTGATGAGTTAGCATTGTAATGAAGAAAAGATTGTGTTGCCATGTTAGCCTTGTGTGCGTGAAGGATCTTTCATGAAGGAGATCGATCCTATCTACCTTGAGAATGTGTGAAGTCTCTATAAATGGTGGAGAATGTGTGATGGGTTATCAGCCTCCAAGAAGAGGTGAAGAATGAATGATGGAGAACATCTTGAGATCTATTTAAAATTGTTGTAATCAATGCAATATGATCAACGGTTAGGGTTGAACCGACTGAATTGCTTAACCTAAATGTTTAGGGTTTAGGGTTTATGCTACCAACCTATCTATTTCCTATAAGGTTGATGTTGTTTTTCATGTTGAGGTTGTTGGCAAATGTTGTGTATGTATCTAAGTGCAAAGATACGTGATTCTTGCCAGACCAGATAAGAGAATAGATACCTGCAAAGTGTGAGTGTAGATGGAAGGAACTAAAGAGGATCTACATTGGCATTGAGTGCTGTTACCAGATCATTGTAATACCTGTTGACCTCTAACCACTTCAACAGTTGGAAAATTGCTTAACAGGGTAGCTTTAACCAACTTGCTGTAAATCCTTTAACAGGGTGACTCAAAATCATTGAGTTCTTAAAATCCTCTAACAGGGTAACCTTTAACATGGTTTAACCCTTAAACGGGTATGTTAGCCATCCCTTAACCAGGCGATCCCTAGCAGGATCGGTTCCTAACAGAACCTATTGTAAAGTCTTTAACCAGACTAGGCTCCTAAAAGAGTAGACTTCAAAAGGGTTCAAAGAATAGCTTGTGGGTATTCATCCCCATCGTGGTTTTTCCCAGTTGGGTTTCCATGTGAAAAATATGTGTGTTATGTGTGATGCTTTTCATATGATGCTTTGTTATTCTATGTTAAGTGGTAAAGCATGTTGAACCTGTAAGTCTTTATATTTTTGTTAAAGTATTACTAGTGTATGCATATGGGTGAAGAGGAAATAAGATGTTAGATTGTGTGGAAAGCTAAGTTATCACTTTATGTCTTTCACTATGTTTAACCGGTAGTAATCTGGTTTAGACCGGTATTATTGCTTGCGAGTCAAGTGCAGTGTTTTTAGTCAAACCGGTTCAAGGAAAAGTGTTTTTTCTCAGTACTGATTCACCCCCCCTCTCAGTACCGGTTTGGTACTAACTGTTCATGATTGATTCATCAATTGGTATCAGAGCATCCTCTAGGTCCTCTGTGTTGTAAGCTTAACCGCTTGAGGTAAATATCCTACTCTAATGATGAAGAGGGAAGGTCCAAAGTTCAACAGAGACAACTTTAAAATATGGAAGGGCAGAATGAAGATATACATCAAAAGCATGGGTGCTCAACATTGGAGCTATGTTGAGAATGCTTATGTTATCCCTACCGGTACTCTCACCGATGATCAAAAGAGAGAGATTTAGGAGAATGGGCAAATCATGGAAGCCCTAATTAGTAGTTTATCTGACATTGAGTTTATTGATGTTTAGGACAAAGAGAATCCCAAAGAAGTATGGGATGCCCTTGAGAATATCTATGGCATTGATGAGCACGTGAAACAAGCTAAGGAAGAAATCCTTAGGTGAAAGTTTGAAGACATGCAGATGGTTCAAGGAGAGACCATTTAAAAATATGAAATAAGAATCAAAACTATTGTTGGAGATATCAAGAGCGTAGGTGGTAAAATGGAAGATTCCACTGTTGTTAGCAAAGTTTTGAGATCCTTATTACCAGTCTATGCAATAAGGGTTGCTACTATTCAGGAGTTGAGGTCTATAGACAAGACAAAGGTATCCCTAGACTCCATCATTGCAAAGTTAACAGCTTATGAGCTAAATAATTATGATGGCAGTATTTAGAAGACTAAATCAACCTTTAGAGAATCTGTTGCACCATCTAGAAAAGAAAAAGAAGCTAGTACCAGTGGTGAACCAAGAAAAATTAGAGAAATGGATGATGAGGAGATCCTAATGGAGCTTGAAGCTCTTCTTGCCAAGAGACTTCCCAAGGGAACCGGTAAATACAGAGGTAAGCTTGCTTTGAAATTATTTTCTTGTAATTGGATAGGACACATTGCTGTAAACTACCCTAATGGTGACAACAAGGATAAACCAGAGAGGTTCAAGAAGTTCAAATGAGGAAACCAAAGAAACTATTTTGTAGTAGTTGGTGAAGGTGTCACTGATGAGGAATCAGAAGATGAAGAAAATTAAGATATTGTGTTTATAGCGATCAAGGAAGATGTGTCAGACAAGAAGGCTCTTGTCTCCCGCTTTGATAATTCCAATGAATGGATTATTGACAGTGGCTGTTCTCACCATATGATTGGTGATCAGAGTAAGTTTCTATCCTTGGAAGAGTATGATGGTGGTGTGGTTCATTTTGGTAATGATGCACCATGTATGGTAAAAGGTAGAGGGTCCATCTCTCTGAATGGAAGAAGCAATGCTGACAATGTGTATTGGGAAGAAGGTCTCAAGCACAACCTTTTGAGTGTTGCTCAACTAAATGATAATGGACTCACTCTAGAATTCAAAAATGGAGTGTGCAAAATCAAAGGAAAGAATGGTGAACTGATGGCTATTGGTATACAGACCAAAGGTAACCTATTTTAGCTAAATGCTAATGTCAGTACATGCCTTATGGCTAAGTTTAAGGATAGCTAGATATGGCATAGGAGACTCTGCCATGTAAACTTTGAGAATATTGTGAAGGCCAGTAAGATGAAGGCAATTAGAGGATTGCCTATGCTAAGCAAGCTAGAAAATCCTTTGTGTAGAGAGTGTCAACAGGGGAAAATGTCTTCCTCAACCTTCAAAGGTAATCCTTCCACTGCAGACAATTTACTTGATCTTGTGCATACTGATTTGTGTGGCCCTATGAAAAATAGGAGTGTGCAGGGAGATAAGTATTTTATGATTCTTACTGATGATTGCTCAAGGATGATGTGGGTCACATTCTTGAAGGACATATTTGAAGCTTTTGGAAAGTTCAAAGCGTTCAGAGCACTTGTAGAAAAAGAAAGCGTTAAGAGGATTAAGTGCTTGAGAACTGATCAAGGAGGATAATTCACTTTCGGTGAATTCAAGCAATACTGTAAAGAGAATGGCATCAAGAGACATCTGTCTGCCCCTTGGACTCCATAGTAGAATGGCCTAGCAGAAAGAAACAACTAGACTATGGTTGAAGAAACTAGAACTATGTTGATCCAAAGAAAGGTTGCTTACACCTTTTGGAGAGAAATAGTGAGCATTGCAGTCTACACAATGAACCAGGTACTCATCAAAAAGGGAAAGGATAAAACACCTTATGAGTATTGGACCGGCAAGACACCAGTGGTAAGCTACTTCAGATTGTTTGGTAGTAGATGTTATTTCAAGAGGAGTGAACCTTCTGGGAACCGGTTGCAAAACAACCAAGCACCAGTAACAATACTCCTACACCGGTTGATGCTGATGCTGATGAAGATGAGGATGAAGAAGAAAAGTAAGAGGAAACAACTAAGATCATTCCTAGGTATGTAAAGCTGAGTCATGATCCAAAGTAGATCATAGGAGATAAGGATGCAAGAATTCTTACAAGAAGAAAGATCAGAGAAACTCTTGCATGATCTTTGAATTTGAGCCTAAAACATTCAGAGAGGCACATAAAGATGAAGAATGGATCAAGGCAATGGAAGGGGAACTTGACCAGATAGAAAAGAATGGTACATGGTCTTTGGTACCCAGACTGAAGCATAAAAATATCATTGACACCAAATGGGTTTTCAGAAACAAGCTGAATGAAGATGGGTCAGTGGTTAGAAACAAAGCTAGATTGGTTGTAAAGGATATGCCCAAGAAGAAGGAGAAGACTATGGAGAAACCTTTGCTCCAGTAGCCAGATTGGAAGTAGCTCATATGCTTCTTTCATATGTAGAATTCAAGGGATTCAAAGTATATCAAATGGATATAAATTCTGCATTCCTGAATGGAATACTAGAAGAAGAGGTGTATATAGAGCAACCAAATGGGTTTGCCCTATCAGAAGATAGTGACATGGTGTGTAGGCTACATAAGGCCTTGTATGGACTAAAGTAGGCACTTAGAGCATGGTATGAATGCTTGCACTTCCATCTTGTGAAGATTGGATTTGAGAGAACAAGTGAGGATAGTAATATCTACCTGAAGTTAGAAGGAGATTAGATTCTTATCTGTGAGGTATTTGTTGATGACATAATCTTTGGACGAGATGACAAGATGAGTCATGATTTTGTAGATGAGATGAAAAAGGAGTTTGAGATGTCACTTATAGGGGAGATTAAGTTCTTCATTGGATTACATATTCAACAAATGAAAGATGGAATCTTTATCACTCAGTTCAAATATGTCAAAGAGGTGTTGAAGACCTTTGGCATGGAAGACAACAAATCGGTGGGTACACCGATGGTGACTGGTTGTAAATTATCCAAAGAGGATGACTCAGGGTTGGTAAATGAGAAGGAATACTGATCAATGATTTGTAAATTGCACTATGTAGTACATAGCAGACCGTACATTGCACATGCAGTGGGCATTGCTGCACGGTTCTAGAAAAGCCCAAGAGAATCCCATTTGGTAGCAGTCAAGCGGATTCTGAGATATCTGAAGGGAACTATTGACTATGGATTATGGTATCCATACACTAATGATTTCAACCTAAAAGTGTTTATAGATGCTGACTGGGCTGGTAATGTGGACTACCAAAAGAGCACAACTAGTGGAGCATTCTTTCTTGGTGGAAGACTAGTCTCTTGGATGAGTAAGAAACAAAGTTGTATCTCTTAGTCTACATCAGAAGCAGAGTATATTGTAGCATTTATGAACTGCACCTAGATAGTTTGGATGAAGCATGTATTAAATGGCTTCAAAGTTCTTGTATTTGAACTGGTAAGTATATTTTATGACAACACAAGTGTGATTAACATCTCCAAGAATCCAGTTTTACATTCTAGAACCAAGCACTTTGAGCTTAAGTATCATTTCTTAAGGGAAAAGGTTCAGAACAAAGAAGTTGTACTGGAACATGTTTCCAATAAGGAGCAGTTAGTAGACATATTCACCAAGCCTCTACCAAAGGCTACCTTTACCTATTTGAGAGGTGAATTAGGGGTGCTGCCCCTACAAGAGGTGAACTAAAGGTGTGTGATCCACATCAGTCAGGACTTACATTGGTATATTTTTCTCAGGATTGGTGTGTTGAAGTATGCTACTCCTTAGGGGGAGCAACATAGTAGAACATAGATGCTTATGCCTTCACTTTGGCATTGTTTTCAAATGAGGAGAAGATGTGAAGCGAAGAAGATATTTGCAGTATTGGGGGAGAAGATGTGAAGCTCAGAGATATCTTTGTATATTGCGATCAATGCCAAAGGGGGAGATTATTGGCATATGTGTAGAGTATGTTGACATGATGATATTGTATGTTGTTATTGATGTCAATATGATGAAGAGTGAACTGATTTATTGAAGTAAGCACTTGCAAGAGAATCGGTATATGTGAAAAAGTGAAGCGGTATGGCTGTCCAAGTGAACCAGTATGTTGAAATGTGAACCGGTATATGTGAAAAAGTGAAGCAGTATGTTTGTCCAAGTGAACCGGTATGTTGGAATGTGAACTGGTATATGGAATGATTTGTATCAAGGTTTCATATGGTATGACTATCGGTTGGTAGTCTTAGCTTCAGGGTTTTCGGTTGAAGTGTTCTATGCCTGTGTGATTCAACTGATGACATTGAGTGATGAGTCAACATTGTAATGAAGAACATATTGTGTTGCCACGTTAGACTTGTGTGCATGAAGGATCTTGCATGAAGGAGATTGATCCTATCTACCTCGAGAATGTGTGAAGTCTCTGTAAACAGTGGAGAACGCGTGATGGGTTATCAACCTCCAAGAAGTGGTGAAGAATGAATGATGGAGAAAATCTTGAGATCTATTTAAGACTATTGTAATCAATGCAATATGATCAATGGTTAGGGTTGAACCAACTTAATTGCTTAACATAAATGTTTAGGGTTTAGGGTTTATGCTACTAACCTATCTATTTCCTATAAGGTTGATGTTGTTTTTCATGTTGAGGTTGTTGGCAAATATTTTGTATGTATCTATGTGCAAAGATACATGATTCTTGCCAGACCAGATAAGAGAATAGATACCTGCAAAGTGTGAGTTCAGAAGGAAGGAACTAAAGAGGATCTGCATTGGTATTGAGTGCTGTTACTAGATCATTGTAATACCTGTTGACCTCTAACGACTTCAACAGTTGGAAAATCCCTTAACAAGGTAGCTTTAACTAGCTTGCTGTAAATCCTTTAACAGGGTGACTCAAAATCATTAAGTTCTTAGAATCCGCTAACAAGGTAACGTTTAACAGGGTTTAACCCTTAACCAGACGATCCCTAGCAGGATCTGTTCTTAACAGAACCTATTGTAAAGTCTTTAACTGGACTAGGCTCCTAACAAAGTAGACTTCAAAAGGGTTCAAAGAACAGCTAGTGGGTATTCATCCCCACTGTGGTTTTTTCCAGTTGGGTTTCCACGTGAAAAATATGTGTGTTATGTGTGATGATTTTCATATGATGCTTTGTTATTCTCTGATCATTGGTAAAGCATGTTGAACCTGTAAGTCTTTATATTTCTGTTAAAGTATTACTAGTGTATGCATATGGGTGAAGAGGTAATACGATGTTAGATTGTGTGGAAAGCTGAGTTATCAATTTATGTCTTTCACTATGTTTAACCGGTAGTAATCTGGTTTAGATTGGTATTATTGCTTGCCAGTCAAGTGCAGTGTTTACAATCAAACCGGTTCAAGGAAAAGTGTTTTTTCTCAGTACTGATTCACCCCCCCCTCTCAGTACCGGTTTGGTACTAACTATTCATGATTGATTCACCAATTGGTATCAGAGCATCCTCCAGGTCCTCTGTGTTGTAAGCTTAACCGCTTGAGGTAAAGATCCTACTCTAATGATGAAGAGGGAAGGTCCAAAGTTCAACAGAGACAACTTTAAAATATGGAAGGACAAAATGAAGATATACATCATGAGCATGGGTGCTCAACATTGGAGCTATGTTGAGAATGCTTATGTTATCCCTACTGTTACTCTCACTGATGATCAAAAGAGAAAGATTTAGGAGAATGGGAAAGTCATGGAAGCCCTAATTAGTAGTTTATCTGACATTGAGTTTATTGATGTTCAGGACAAAGAGAATCCCAAAGAAGTATGGGATGCCCTTGAGAATATCTATGGCATTGATGAGCATGTGAAACAAGCTAAGGAAGAAATCCTTAGGGGAAAGTTTGAAGACATGCAGATGGTTCAAGGAGAGACCATTTAAAAATATGGAATAAGAATCAAAACTATTGTTGGATATATCAAGAGTGCAGGTGGTAAAATGGAAGATTCCATTGTTGTTAGTAAAGTTTTGAGATCCTTATTACCGGTCTATGCAGTAAGGGTGGCCGCTATTCAGGAGTTGAGGTCTGTAGACAAGACAAAGGTATCCCTGGACTCCATCATTGCAAAGTTAACAACTTATGAGCTAAATAATTATGATGGTAGTATTCAGAAGACCGAATCAGCCTTCAGATCTTCTGCTGCACCATCTAGAAAAGACAAAGAAGCTAGTACCAGTGGTGAACCAAGAAAAATTAGAGAAATGGATGATGAGGAGATCCTGATGGAGTTTGAATCTCTTCTTGCCAAGAGACTTCCCAAGGGAACCGGTAAATACAAAGGTAAGCTTCCTTTGAAATTATTTTCTTGTAACTGGATAGGACACATTGCTGTAAACTACCCTAATGGTGACAACAAGTATAAACCAGAGAGGTTCATGAAATTCAAAGGAGGAAACCGAAGAAACTATTTTTTAGTAGTTGATGAAGGTGTCACTGATGAGGAATTGGAAGATGAAGAAAATGAAGATATTGTGTTTGTAGCGGTCAAGGAAGATGTGTTAGACAAGAAGGCTCTTGCCTTTCACTTTGATAATTCTAATGAGTGGATTATTGACAGTGGCTGTTCTCACCATATGACTTGTGACCAGAGTAAGTTTCTATCTCTAGAAGAGTATGATGGTGGTGTGGTTCATTTTGGTAATGATGGACCATGTATGGTAAAAGGCAGAGGGTCCATCTCTCTGAATGGAAGAAGCAATTCTGACAATGTGTATTGGGTAGAAGGTCTCAGGCACAACCTTTTGAGTGTTGCTCAAATGAATGATAATGGACTCACTCTGGAATTCAAAAATGGAGTGTGCAAAATCAAAGGAAAGAATGGTGAACTGATGGCTACCGATATACAGACCAAAGGTAACCTATTTTAGCTAAATGCTAATGTCAGTACATGTCTTATGGCTAAGTTTAAGGATAGCTGGATATGGCATAGGAGACTCTGCCATGTAAACTTTGAGAATATTGTGAAGGCCAGTAAGATGAAGGCAGTTAGAGGATTGCCTATGCTAAGCAAGCTAGAAAATCCTTTGTGCAGAGAGTGTCAAATAGGGAAAATTTCTTCCTCAACCTTCAAAGGTAAACCTTTCACTACAGACAATTTAGTTGATCTTGTGCATACTGATTTGTGTGGTCCTATGAAAACTAGGAGTGTGTAGGGAGAGTGGTATATTATGATTCTTACTGATGATTGCTCAAGGATGATGTGGGTCACATTCTTGAAGGACATATCTGAAGCTTTTGGAAAGTTCAAAGCCTTCAGAGCAGTTGTAGAAAAAGAAAGTGGTAAGAGGATTAAGTGCTTAAGAACTGATCAAGGAGGATAATTCACTTCCTGTGAATTCAACCAATACTGTGAAGAAAATGGCATCAAGAAACATCTGTCTTCCTCCCGGACTCCACAAAAGAATGGCCTAGAAGAAAGAAACAACTAGACCGTGGTTGAAGTAGCGAAAACTATGTTTATCCAAGGAAAGGTTGCTCACACCTTTTGGAGAGAAGCGGTGAGCACTGCAGTCTACACAATGAATCGGGTACTCATCAAAAAGGGAAAGGATAAAACACCTTATGAGTATTGGACCGGTAAGACACCAGTGGTAAGCTTCTTTAGAGTGTTTGGTAGTAGATGTTATATCAAGAGGAGTGAACATCAGAGCAAGTTTGATGCTAAATGTGATGAGGGAATATTCCTAGGGTATTCCACAAAGAGAAAAGCTTTCAAATGTTTCAACAATAGGACTTCGAGAATTGTTGAAATAATCAAATTTAGAGTTGATGAAATCTCTGATAAATTTGAGGAAACTGGTAGTGAGAAAGTAGGAGATGAACCGGTAGTAACCTTCTCAGAATTGGTTGCAAAACAGCCAAGCACCAGTAACAATACTCCTACACTGGTTGATGCTGATGCTAATGAAGATGAGGATGCAGAAGAAAAGTAGAGGAAACAAATAAGATCATTCCTAGGTATGTAAAGCTGTATCATGATCCAAAGTAGATCATAGGAGACAAGGATGCAGGAATTCTTACAAGGAGAAAGATCAGAGAAACTCTTGCATGATCTTTAAATTTGAGCGTAAAACATTCAGATAGGCACATAAAGATGAAGACTAGATCAAGGCAATGGAAGAGGAACTTGAACATATAGAAAAGAATGGTACATGGTCTTTGGTACCCAGACTGGAGCATAAAATGTCATTGACACCAAATGGGTTTTCAGAAACAAGCTGAATGAAGATGGGTCAGTGGTTAGAAACAAAGCTAGATTGGTGTGTAAAGGATATGCCCAAGAAGAAGGAGAAGACTATGGAGAAACATTTTCTCTAGTAGCCGGATTGGAAGGAGCTCATATGCTTCTTTCATATGCAACATTCAACTGATTCAAAGTATATCAAATGGATATAAATTCTGCATTCCTAAATGGAATACTAGAAGAAGAGGTGTATATAGAGCAACCAAATGGGTTTGCCCTATCAGAAGATAGTGACATGGTGTGTAGGCTACATAAGGCCTTGTATGGACTAAAGCAGGCACCTAGTGCATGGTATAAACTCTTGCACTTCCATCTTGTGAAGATTGGATTTGAGAGAACAAGTGAGGATAGTAATATCTACCTGAAGTTAGAAGGAGATCAGATTCTGATCTATGAGGTATTTGTTGATGACATAATCTTTGGAGGAGATGACAAGATGAGTCATGATTTTGCAGATGAGATGAAAAAGGAGTTTGAGATGTCACTTATAGGGGAGATTAAGTTCTTCATTGTAATATAGATTCAACAAATGAAAGATGGAATCTTTATCACTTAGTCCAAATATGTCGAAGAGGTGTTGAAGACCTGTGGCATGGAAGACGGCAAATCGGTTGGTACACCAATGGTGACCGGTTGTAAATTATCCAAAGTGTGTGACTTAGGGTTGGTAAATGAGAAGGAATACCGATCAATGATTTGTAAATTGCAATATGTTGTACATAGCAGACCGAACATTGCACATGCAATAGGCATTGCTGCACGGTTCCAGAAAAGCCCAAGAGAATCCCACTTGGTAGTAGTCAAGTGGATTCTGAGATATTTGAAGGGAACTATTGATTATGGATTATGGTATCCATACAGTAATGATTTCAACTTGAAAGTGTTTACAGATGCTGACTGGGCTGGTAATGTGGACGACCGGAAGAGCACAACCGGTGGAGCATTTTTTCTTGGTGGAAGACTAGTCTCATTGATGAGTAAGAAATAGAGCTATATCTCTCAGTCTACAATAGAAGTAGAGTATGTTGTAGCATTTAAGAGTTGTACCTAGACAATTTGGATGAAGCATGTATTAAATGGCTTCAAAGGTCGTGTATCTGAACCGGTAAGTATATTTTATGACAACACAAGTGCGATTAACATCTCCAAGAATCCAGTTTTACATTCTAGAGCCAAGCACTCTGAGCTTAAGTATCATTTCTTAAGGGAAAAGGTTCAGAACAAAGAAGTTGTACTGGAACATGTTTCGAGTAAGGAGCAGTTAGTAGACATATTCACCAAGCCTCTACTGATAGCTACGTTTACCTATTTGAGAGGTGAATTAGGGGTGCTTCCCCTTCAAGAGGTGAACTAAAGGTGTGTGCTCCACATCAGTCAAGACTTATATTGATATATTTTTCTCAGGATTGGTGTGTTGAAGTATGCTACTCCTTAGGGGGAGCAACATAGTAGAACATAGATGCTTATGCCTTCACTTTGGAATTGTTGTCAAAGGGGGAGAAGATGTGAAGTGGAGAAGATATCTGCAGTATTGGGGGAGAAGATGTGAAGCTCAGAGATATCTTTGTGTATTGCCATCAATGCCAAAGGGGGAGATTGTTGGCATATGTGCAAAGTATGTTGACATGATAATATTGTATGTTGTCATTGATGTCAATATGATGAAGAGTGAACCAGTATATTTAAGTAAGCACTTGCAAGAGAACTGGTATGTGAAAAAGTGAAGCGGTATGGCTGCCCAAGTGAACCGATATGTTGAAATGTGAGCCGGTATATGTAAAAAAGTGAAGCGGTATGTTTGTCCAAGTGAACCGGTATGTTGGAATGTGAATTGGTATATGGAATGATTTGTATCAAAGTTTCATATGGTATGACTACCGGTTGGTAGTCTTAGCTTCAGGGTTTCCGGTTGAAGTGTTCTATGCCTATGTGATTGAACCGATGACATCGAGTGATGAGTTAGAATTGTAATGAAGAACAGATTATGTTTCCATGTTAGCCTTGTGCGTGTGAAGGATCTTGCATAAAGGAGATTTATCCTATCTACCTCGGGAATGTGCAAAGTCTCTGTAAATGGTGGAGAACACGTGATGGGTTATTAGCCTCCAAGAAGTGGTGAAGAACGAATGATGGAGAACATCTTGTGTTCTATTTAAGACCATTGTAATCAATGTAATATGATCAATGGTTAGGGTTGAACCGACTAAATTGATTAACCTAAATGTTTAGGGTTTAGGGTTTATGCTACCGACCTATCTGTTTCCTGTAAGGTCGATATTGTTTTTCATGTTGAGGTTGTTGGCAAATGTTGTGTATGTATCTAAGTGCAAAGATACGTGATTCTTGCCAGACCAGATAAGAGAATAGATACCTACAAAGTGTGAGTGTAGAAGGAAGGAACTAAAGCGGATCTGCATTGGCATTGAGTGCTGTTACTAGATCATTGTAATAACCAAGCATTACCATAATCATCATCATATCCAATTTAATCATAAAATAGGGTTAGAACATAGCATGCTACCATCAAATCATCATAGAATGGACTAAGTTATATCAATATGATCCAATGATGTGCAAAAAGGCAAGTTGAATTAGGGAGGGGCACTACATCCTACCCCCCTTTGGGCTCGACTTACTCTTGGAAGTCGCAAATGTTAAGTTGAAAACATGTACACAGTAATCCAAAACTTCCTTGAACATAGACAAATTAAAATCTTTCCTTTAGGATAATTACCAACAATAAACCTAATCTTTCTCATTTAAGGATACATCAATCAATAAAACATCTTAGTTCAAACATTTCCTAGCTCAAAATAAGATAATGACAACAAAATTTTCCTTCCTATGCTTCAATTATTCAAGGTAAATATGTTACACGACATATGAAACAAATCACAAAACTCATACTAGTTACAGTGAGCACACTAAATCATTAAAATAATCTTCAAGAGAGCTTCATTTAACCACATTTTGCAAGACAAAACTATAATTTTTGGTCACCGAGTTAGCATCTATAAGAAAAAATCACAATAACTTGCACCATTCAAGCATGACAACACTTCTTTAACAACTAGTTACATCCAATTAAGAAGTCATATATATATTTTACACAGCTTTTTACACATAAGCACTTATTAAAGATAGGAATTCTGCAATTCATTTACATTTAACTATTTCATTTATTTTATAAATTTCTCAATTTCAAATGCACTTCTATCTAACTTTTCATAAAATTTAGAGAATTACCAATGCATTTCATCCTATTAACATATTTCATTTACTGATCTCATATCAACATTATCTAATTATTTGCTAAGTCTAGTACACTTCTCTGCGATGTCCTCCATTGCACACACTATCAGAGGTTCAAAATGAATGATAGAGACCACACTTAACACAAAATGAGGGCCCACAATACTTAACACTCATAATGACCACTATAGACATCAACAACAAAAGAGAAAGTCCAAAGAGAAAAGCTCACCAAATTCAACATTAAATCATAAAAAATTGCAGGTGAAATCAACAAGAGATAAAGCATGACAAGTGCCACCACATAGAACAAAAATAGATGAAAGAAGAATTACAGAAACTCAAAAATCAAATCAATTCCAATGATACTTCATTCAATCACCAAATAAAACAAGGCAATATATCCAGCTCGTCCAAATCTACATCACGAGGTGACCATTATCAGTCACACCAAAGGGAATAATGACTACACAACCTCCAAAGGTATAATGCCCTGGATGTGTTAGAGAGTGCACATTAGACATTGAAGACCATAAATTTATTTATGTATCCATTGTATACGGTGAAAAATTATGTTGAAAATATATTGGAAAAGCATAAAGATCCAATTGCAATAATCTAAGTCCTACAATAAAACATCCACCATACACCAATACAGATACCTAAGATCATGCAAATAATTAAAATAGAGCAGTATTACCATTCACATTTCAAGTAGGGTTTCAATCTCCATTGTCTCCTATTTGTTGATATTTTGGTATGGTTTTGTCATTAATGTCAACACCTACTAACACTTATCAACTCTAGCACTTTGGAGAATCAACAACATTCACTGGAGGGCAAGTGACTTATGCACAGTCACCGGTATCTGGTACACCAACAAGATATAATGATCACCGACACTTGGAAGGGCATGGAAAACACTTGGTTATATCGAAGACATTGTGTGGACACCTTGTCTTGGAGTTTTGTTTATTGGTATATTCGTATTTGCATATTTGCTGTTAGCAACAAATAGGTCCAGGTTATACACCGACAAGTTTATCTTTTCCAGATCAGCATGGCACGCTATGGAGATGACTTATTATTGTTGTAAATGCATTAAGATGACATGTTGAATCGGTTATTGCATCAGGCATTAATTTATTTGTAAAATGATTTTATTGTAATATCTTGTAGAGCCAACCTACTAAAATTGGTCTTAGGTTATGATATAAATATAAGATCTTATTTGTAAGATCAGGGAAGGAAATGTGAAGAAGCTTTGTGTGAAGGTATATGTGAGAATAAGCATAGCTATACATGCAAACATCATTTGAAGGTGAAGGAAGGTTTTGTGAAAGCATATCAGAACTACACCGGTACTGAATCCAGCATATGAAGATGATATTTTGAGTAGTACATCCTTATTGGATTTAACCATCCAATTGTAGTTAGTGTGACTCCTATTTTGTGTTTGAGCAGTGAGCTCTAGGCACTTGGCCTTTCTGTATGTGCAGACCCCATTTGAATACACTTACTATCTGCAGTAGTATCATCTGAATGTGGGTAAGGTTTCCCACCATGGTTTTTCCCCTTACAGGGTTTCCACGTACAAATATTGGTGTTATGTGTTGTGGATGACTTTGTCTTTTTGTTTCATGCATTAATATTTACCGATATTGCAAATTATTTGATAAAACTGTCCATTGGTATAAAAGATTGTTTCACCGGTATTAAGCAGAAAGTTAATTAAGTTGTTTTTGGTTTAAATTTATTAGACAACTGATTCACCCCCCCTCTCAGTTGTCTCCAGGACCTAACAATTGGTATCAGAACTAAGTCCTCTTTTGCAGAAGTTTAACAACTTGAGGAGATCCAATGTCTACTAACTATTTCAAGAAGGACAATCCTAAACTTGATGGAACCGACTATGGCATATGGAAGATCAGAATGGAGACACATATAAATTGCATTGGAAAGGACATCTGGGATGTTACAAAGAATGGCTATATTGCTCCTACTCAAAGTCAGCCTAATCCACCTAACTTGACTAAAGATGAGGAAAATGATTGCAAAGCAAAAGAATCACTTTTGAGCGCATTAACAGATCAACAAATCATGGGACTATCAAACAGATCAACTGCTAAAGCTATTTGGGAGCATTTGGAAATATGGAATGAAGGAGATTCCATAGTCAAAATTGCAAAGCCTGAAAGCTTTTGGGTCAGGTATGAAAATCTAAAAATGGAAGAAGATGAAATGATTTCTGCTTTTATGGAAAGAGTTAATGAAATTGTTTTGGGTATTAAATGTTGTGGAGGAACCTTAAGTGAGGATGAAATTGTTTCAAAAGTTTTAAGAGAATTGCCACTGACATACAAAATAAAGGTCACTACTATAAATGAGTTAAGAACAATGCCTAATACATCAGTAACTAGAGATACATTGATTGGAAAACTTTCAGCCTTTGAAATTGAGGAATTTGGTCCTGTTGCTACTATAAAGATAGATTTAGCCTTTAAAGCATCAACATCATCTGCATCATCATTTGAAAAATCTGATTGGAAAGCCTTTTGGGCAAGAGAACTTGAAGAAAGCAGGAAAGAAAATGAAGAACTTGAAGAACTTGAAGCACTATTTGCAAGGAAAATGCCTAAAGGTCCAGTTGGAAGTAAGTATGAAGGTAAAGCACCCTTTAAATGTTTCAACTATAATAAGATTGGTCATATGGCCTCAAGATGCCCTGATAGACATGCTAGACTAAGAGAAGAAGCTAGAAGAACATACAAGCCTAACCCTGAATATCAGAGATACAGATTTAAGAAGTGTAGACACTTAAAATTGTCCAGTCTAATTAAATAAATATTTTATTTATTTAATTATTTTAGCCTAATTCATTTATTAATTAAATAAATCCTTATTTATTTAATTAATTCATTTATCCTCTTCTAGCCTTATTTCTTATTTAAATAAATACATTTATTTATTTAAATTATCCTTTTCCTAAATTAAATAAATATTTTATTTAATTATCCTTATTCTTCTATTAATTAAATAAATCTTTATTTATTTAATTAATTCATTATCTTTTTCTACACATGACACATGTCATTCATCTCTTAATTCATACACTACCTACCTCTTTCATTATTTTGGTATTTCTTTTACCTACCCTCTAATCCTAGCCGACCTCTCCTTTTACACCTCTCAATCTTAACCCTCCATTTCATATTGTGTCTTCTATTTAAGGAGATGCTTTCTTCATTATCAAACCCTAATGACTAATGACTAATGACTGATTTTGGAGTACTTGGCTACACTACGATCCTACTTGCAACCACATTCCATTCTTTGTTGAGCTCTTGTGCATATTAAAATCTGAGAGCAAATATATCAAGCAAGATCAATGGAGATAGGAAGAATGGAGATCCAAACCCTATTGGACATGTGATGGTATAATCTTTGTGATTTTGAGTTATTTGCATTGTCTTAGGTAATCTTCATATGTTATGGTGGATCTTTGTTCAGTGTTAGGCTAGGGTTTTGTGGTTGAATTCATTTAGCCTTTCAATATTGTTATTATTGTTATCCATTTTCACCATATATAAGAAGAATAAAGACAAATCTTGTTATCTTGCTGATGAAGGAGTGACTGATGATTCTGATGAGGATCTGATAGACAATGGATGGGTTTTTGTTGATATAACAGAAGATCAACCAACACCTACAGTCCAACCGGCAGAGCAGGCCTTGGCAGCAAAAATTGAAGTAAAGGATGACTGGATCATTGATACATGATGCTCACATCATATGACGGGGAGATAAAGGTAAATTGTTGAACTTTCAAGAATACAATGGAGGCTTAGTGAGATTTGGAGATGACAAAGCTTGTTTGATCAAAGGTAAGGGTACAATATCTCTTGATGGTAAGCATAATACCGACAATGTTTACTATGTTGAAGGTTTAAAGCATAATCTTTTGAGTGTTGGTCAATTAGTTGAGAAAGGATTTAAGTTACAATTCAAAAATGGAAAATGCAAAATCATGAATAGATCTAGTTTGGAAATTGCAACCGGTAATCAGACTAGAGGTACTATCTTTCATTTGAATAATAGTGAAAGGACATGCTTGATTGCACATATTGATGAAAGTTGGCTATGGTATAAGAGACTCTATCATGTAAAATTTGATTGCATGGTGAAAATCAGTACTACTAAGGTAGCTAGAGATTTACCTAAAATTGTCAAACCTCACAACACAGTATGTAAGGAATGTCAATTTGGAAAACAAGTTAGAGCTAGTTTCAAAAGTATTCCAAAAAAATTTAATAATGCTCTTGATTTAATTCATACTGATTTATGTGGTCCGACTAGAACTAAAAGCTTACAAGGTGATAGATATTTCATGCTAATCATTGATGACTATTCTAGAATGTGTAGGGTTACTTTTTTCAGAGAAAAATCAGAAGCACTTGGAAAGTTCAAACTGTTCAAAGCAATGGTAGAAAATGAAACCGGTAAGAAAATCAAATGTCTAAGATCAGATCAAGGAGGAGAATTTACATCTAAGGAATTTAATGCATTCTATGAAGTAAATGGAATCATAAGACAACTATCAGCACCTTAGACACCACAACAGAATGGAGTTGTTGAAAGGAAAAACATAACTATCTTGGATGCAGCAAGAAGTATGTTATTAGAAGAAAACCTACCACATGTATCTTGGAGAGAGGTAGTAAGTACAATGGTCTATACATTGAATAAAGTTCACATCAAAAGTGAAACCGGTAAGACCCCTCATGGACTATGGTTTGGTATTACTCCTACTCTTAAATATTTAAGAATATTTGGAAGCAAATACTATATTAGAAGAGATGAGTACATTGGGAAATTTGATCCTAGAAGTGATGAAGGAATATTTCTTGGTTATTCATCTAAGAGTAAAGCATATAGATGTTTTAAGAAAAGATTGTAGAAAATTGTTGAAAGTACAAATGTGAAGATTGATGAACAATTCAGAGGAACTTCAAGGTATATAGATTCTGAACCGACAATAGAAATTATAACAAATGGACCTAGACTGAATCAACCGGTACAGAATGAAGATCCAATTACATCGGTATCGTCTGAAAATTCCATAGTAACTAAGGAACAACAACAAACAAAGACACCCCAGTATGTAAGACTGAATCATTCTAAAGATCAAATAATTGGAAACAAGTATAAAGGAGTTATGACAAGAGGAAGATTGGAAAATGAAGAGGTATGTATTATTTCTCAAATTGAACCATCATCAGTTAATGAGGCATGTGAAGATAAATATTGGATTAAAGCTATGGAAGAAGAATTAGAACAAATCGAGAAGAATAACACTTGGACATTAGTTCCCCAGCCTAAAGATAAAGATGTAATTGGAACCAAATGGGTATTCAGAAACAAACTTCATGAAGATGGTAAGGTTATCAGAAATAAAGAAAGACTAGCATGTAAGAAATATTCTCAGAAAGAAGGAATTGATTACAATGAGACCTTTGCACCAGTCGCCAGAATTGAGGCAGTCAGATTATTTTTGGCTTTTGCAGAACACAAGAACTACAAAGTATATCAAATGGATATTAAATGTGCATTTTTGAATGAAGATCTTGAAGAAGAAGTTTACATTGAACAACTTGATGGATTTTCTTTGACAGATAACAAAGATATGGTTTGCAGGTTAAGGAAAGCTTTGTATGGATTGAAGCAAGCTCCAAGAGCTTGGTATGCAAGATTGGATAAGTGTCTTTTAAAGATTGGTTTTTCTAAAGGTAATGCTGAGAACAACTTATATTATAAAGTGACTAATGATGACATCTTGGTTATAGAAGTTTTTGTTGATGATATAATCTTTGGAGGAGAAGATGGATTATGTAAAGAATTTTCTATTGAAATGCAACAAGAATTTGAAATGTCTATGATTGGAGAAATAAAATTCTTTTTAGGATTGCAGATTTCACAGACTGATAAAGGTATATTCTTGAGTCAATCCAAGTACTTAAAGGAGTTACTAAAGAAATTTGGGATGGAGAACTCTAAACCGGTAAGCACACCTATGACTACAAATGATAAACTATCACTAAGGGATGAATCTACACCTGTTAATCCAACTAGATACATATCTATTATAGGAGGTTTACTATATTTGACACAAACCAGACCTGATATCATGAATGCAATATGTATTGTTTCAAGATTTCAGAGTAATCCCATAGAAAATCATGAATCAACAGTAAAAAGGATTTTCCGATACTTACAAGGCACTATAAATCTTGGATTATGGTATCCTAGAGATAAAAAATTTGAATTATGTGCATACACAGATGCAAATTGGGCAGGAGATGTGGATGATAGAAAAAGCACCACCAGTGGAGCATTCTTTCTTGGAAGTAGACTAGTTTCTTGGTTGAGTAAGAAACAAAGTTGTACATCTTTATCAACAACAAAATCAGAATATGTTGCAACAACAACAAACTGTACACAGGTACTATGGCTTAAACAAATGTTGAAAGACATAAAGGTAAAATGCAAGGAACCTATAACTATCTATTGTGATAACACTGCGGCAATTGATATATCTAAGAATCCGGTACTACATTCTAAAACCAAACATGTTTCTATCAAACTGAATTTTCTAAGGGAAAATGTTGAAGCAAAGGAAATAAAACTGGTTTATGTGAATACTAAAGAGCAGATTACAGATATCTTCACTAAACCTCTGCCTACTTTTGAATATCTCAGAGACTAGCTTGGGGTCATACCCCCACCAATAGATACTTAGGAAGTTGATGTTTGTCATCAACCGACAGAATTAACAGAGAAATATTTTACTCCGGCTTTGATGAGGAAACTACTTCTCAGGGGGAGTAGTTGGTATACTAAATTGATTGGTATTTTGTATATGAACTTGGATTGGTAATAACTTTGGCATTTGATGTCAAAGGGGGAGAGATTGGTATGGAAAAACACAAGGAAACACATGTTACTGTCAGGGGGAGAGATTGATACTTTGGGAGAGATTTTTACTCTTTGTATCTATATTTTGATTTCTGGTTATTGGGAGATTGTTGGCTTTTGGTATTTGGCATTTTTGTTTTGGCACTTTGATGGTTTTTCCATCTTGTGTTGCCATCAATGCCAAAGGGGGAGATTGTTTGTATTTTGGTATGGTTTTGTCATTGATGTCAACACCTACTAACACTTATCAACTCTGGCATTTTGGAGAATCAACAACATTCACCGGCAAGCAAGTGACTTATGCACAGTCATTGGTATTTGGTACACCAACAAGATATAATGATCACCGACACTTGGAAGGGCATGGAAAACACTTGGTTATATCGAAGACATTCTGTGGACACCTTGTCTTGGAGTTTTGTTTATTGGTATATTCGTATTTGCATATTTGCTGTTATCGATAAATAGGTCCAGGTTCTACACTGACAGGTTTTCTTTTCCAGATCAACATGGCATGCTATGGAGATGACTTATTATTGTTGTAAATGCATTAAGCTAACATGTTGAATCGGTTATTGCATTTGGCATTAATTTATTTGTAAAATGATTTTATTGTAATATCTCGTAGAGCCGACCTACTAAAATTGGTCTTAGGTTATGATATAAATATAAGATCTTATTTGTAAGATTGAGGAATGAAATGCGAAGAAGATTTGTGTGAAGGTATATGCGAGAATAAGTAGAGCTATACACGTAGACATCATTTGAAGATGAAGGAAGGTTTTGTGAAAGCATATCGGAACTACACCAGTACTGAATCCAACATATGAAGATGCTATTTTGAGCAGTACATCCTTATTGGATTTAACCATCCAATTGTAGTTAGTGTGACTTCTATTTTGTGTTTGAGTAGTGAGGTCTAGGTGCTTGGCCTTTCTACATGTGCAGACCCCATTTGTATACACTTACTATCTGCAGTAGTATCATCTAAATGTGGGTAAGGTTTCCCACTGTGGTTTTTCCCCTTACAGGGTTTCCACATACAAATATTGGTGTTATGTGTTGTGGATGACTTTGTCTTTTTGTTTCATGCATTAATATTTACCAGTATTGCAAATTATCTAATAAAACTGTCCACTGGTATAAAAGACTGTTTCACCGGTATTAAGCAGAAATTTGATTAAGTTGTTTTTGGTTTAAATTTATTAGACAATTGATTCACCCCCCCTCTCAGTTGTCTCTAGGACCTAACACTATCTCCACTGATCTTGTTTGATATATTTTCTCTCAGATTTTATGTATGCACAAGAGCTCAACAAAGAACATATCGTGGTTGATAGCTTGATAACAAGAAGGCTTGATTAACGCAGTCATTAGGGTCGATAATGAAGGAGAGTATCTTCTAATATAGAAGACACTTTAGGAAATGGAGGGATAAGATTAAAAGATGAAGAGGATAAATGGTCAGCTAATATTAAAGGGTAGGTAGAAGAAATAATAAAATGATGAAAGGGGTAGGTAAGAAAAGAATTAAGAGATGACTGACACGTGTCATAGAAGAAAAAGTTAATGAATTAATTAAATAAATAAATATTTATTTAATTAATAGAAGAAGTGGGACAAATTAAATAAATAAAATATTTATTTAATTTAGGAAAGGAAAATTTTAAATAAATAAAAGTATTTACTAAAATTAGAAAAGGTCTAGAAGAGGATAAATGAATCAATTAAATAAATAAAGATTTATTTAATTAATAGAAGACTTAGGATAATAATAAATAAAAAATATTTGCCTGTTAATGGGCTTAGTTGGGTTCAAACCAAGAAAGGATGTTTGAATGTTGAGTTGGAGAGACCTATGGAGGGATGGTAGAAAGAGAATTTTGATGCGGCCTCTAAAGGCAACTTGGGACCATCGGGGGTAGGGGTCATTATGAGAAATTGGAAGGGTGAGGTTTTAGCTCTAGGAGCTCAGAGATTGGTAGAAGGCACAAGTAATTTGCCTGAAGCATCAACAATGTTGTTAGCTGTTAGGATGTGTAAATAGTTAGGCGTTAGAAAACTACATCTAGAGGGAGATTCTTTAACTATTATTCTGACATTAATGGAGGGGATTGAGGCATGTCACTTGCAAGGTTGGATTTACAATATCATTGAAGAAATGAAATATTTTGATAATTTTCAATTAAGCTATGTGAGGCGTACTTGTAATGTAGAGGCATATATTCTTTCCAAAGGCTCTTACATTTGATGTAGTTGGCGATTTTAGAATGGAAGACTTTCAGAGTGTGTGTTTTGAGGAGGAAGCGGGTAGTGGGCAATAATGTCACAACAACTATTTCAATATAGATGACAGAGGTATAATAAAAAAGGGTGACATTTGTGTTAGGCGAGGAAGGCTATTAATGATGCCTTTCAAGTATTTTGATTTTGTATTTAAAACTTTCCTTATTTTCTCAAGGCTTCATTGAGAAGAAAGCCGAAAGCATTGCAGGGTTTCTTGGAAGCAAACCGTCACAATATTGAGAGGTGGTGAATCAGGGAGAGTGGTGAGTATGGAAGCAAATTTCACATTGAGAAGAAGGAAATAGATTTATTCCTTCTATGGGGAAATAACCATTAGCCATCTGCAAAGGATGTTTAAATTTTTGGATGAATTGTTGGCTCAGAGTGTTGCAATTATGGTGGGGGGTGCTTTCAAATTGCTTAAATTCAAGCACAAAATAAAGATGGATTTTTTTTCCCTCATCAGGGTTTGGGGTTTGGAGATGGGAGAGTCCACTACAATGGTGAGAAGGGTAATATAAATGATTGTACATGATGATTTTCTAGTGGGGATGGATTCCTTAGAATGTGAAGAGCTAGGTGTTGGTTTTGATGCATGGGAGGGACTGGAGACAAGTGCAAATGATGGAAATGTAGGCTTGTATCCTTTTCTTTGGTGGGTGAAGGGTATGTGCAAATTTCACCGTAAACAGGAGGCAAGAAGGGGATGGAATGCGCTGAAGCTGATAGTGGAAATTAAAGAATTGGACGAGGTGATTGCACAAGCCAAGGCAGAGGCCAAGGGAGTTTTGAGACATGTGCTGTGTCCTAGACAACCAAAGGTGACAGAGAATGGAGATGCAAGGGTGGTGAGGAGCAAGAGTAGGAGGAAAGTCCAATGAGTTGGTGATGTTTCTATTTTATGGTGGTGTCATGCCTTTTTTGATATACGTCTTTTTTGACTTGGATTTGTTAGGAACTTTTGATGTAACTGGGTAGCTTTTTTGTGGTCATCTCTAATTGGCAAGTTTGGTAGGTTTTTTGTAGTCTTATGTCATGGTGGCAGAATTGCCTTTATCATAGTTTCAGATACTTGAGGTGCTATATGGATATTAATTTGTGAACTCTTTTTTGGATATTAATAAAATCAAAATTATTACCAAGCAAAAACTAAATAAATAAAAAATATTTATTTAATTAAAGAGGACAATTTTAGGTGTCTACATCCATATTCCCATATTATCTTTAATGCAATGTAATCTATTACATAAGTCTAAACAACTATTGTTAATGAAAGAGAACATATACTAGGAAAATATAAAGTGTCTCATACAAGTTCTTCAGTTACACATCATAATCTATACTAAGTAATTCTTATACACACAAAACAAACACTAGAAATTAATATATTATTCCAACATAACAAGTTAATCATGTAAGCATAGAATTATTTAAAAGGATATACACAATTTCTCTTACTCTATAGCATAATCATCATACATTTCTAGCATCCAAAAGTCAAGCATAAGAGATAAATACACACGTTGCACACAATTATGATTTCTGGAGAGGACTAGAGAGAGAGAACACAATGCATAAACATCTAAAATCTTAAAGGTTCCAATGTCCCTTTCAAACACAAATCTCAAAGAATGACTCAGGTTACAAGGAACATCATAACACACCATGCAAGACTAAGAGCAACAACCTTAACCAAAGTTCCCAGTGTTTGCAAGATGGGCTCTGATACCAGATGTAATGCCTGCCAAAATACCCTAGAGAAACTAACCATCTACTATGCAAATAGAGAATTTTTTTTTTTAAAACATCACTTAATGCAAAATATTCAACAATCTACTCATATGCATTCAACATTCATTTACATGATATACACATATTCATAATCAACATAAACATAAAAACACTATACGCTAGAAAAAGTAAACACATTTCTACATTTAATCTTTCCCTAGGGCACCTCAACGTCATTACTTACAATCTCCTCAAGATCATATCCATATAAGGATAACATCATAATTGCTACCATTAATCCATGCATACTTATTCAACTATCACTATCTCTTTTCATGCACACATATGAATCCTTCATTATTCTAACTATCATGATTACAACCATTAATAATGCAAATCCCATTATATCCTATAAGATTCATTTTAAGAGCACCAAACCAAATATTCCTAATCCCAATCACTATACAACAACCTATATTTATTATTCTATTTACAATACTAATTACCATATTATTAGTCTATTTCCTTTAATCATCATAGACACCTACATAACACTAAATGCATATTCATAGAATCAATTCCATTAATGAGCATTATTCAAGACACAAAAAGATACACCATTACATTCTCTTACAAGTATTATGATCATAGCCTAATGCATCATCTACCATTACATACACTTCAATCATTTTACATCAAGGAGCATAGCTCTTGACTATGAATATAACTACATTATGAATTCTACACATACAAATTCCATATGAATCATATACATTAATCCGCTACAAGTATCCATCCATAGTTGAAGAGAGAAGAGTCCACATTATGCACAAGAGCATCCAATTTAGAAAATCCCAAAGGAAGAAGGCATCAAACCACCTGACCATGTAGTACCATAAGGAACCACCCCCCGTGCTAGGATATGACACAAGATCCCACACACACTCTAGATCTAGGTTGACACTTGACAACCAACCGATAATAGTCCACACATCACATGGCTAAATCAAAGCTCAACAAAACATAAGACCTCAAGAGGCATCACAATAACAAAGCTTAAGGAAATAGGATCAACATGTAGGGAAGAGTGTCATCACATGCTATCACCAACAATAAAGGATATCCTAGAACTTGGTCCCGACATCCATGCTACACATGCGGAACCATCTCAACCTTTGAGGAAATCAAAGGAGTTTGGTTTATCCGATTACCAGATCTTCCCAAACCTCACTTTGGTCTACTCCAAGCCATGAGATGGGACATCACCAATCCTGTAGTGCCTGCCAAAATACCCTAGATAAAAATACATTAACTAACAAGAAAATAGAGATAATTTTTTTAAAATCTACTAATGTTACTAACACAAATAACAACCCATTTGCAATGAACATCCATTGACCAAATAACATATTTTTCCATCATGAACATATTCATATAGGAACATTACGCAAGCGGAAGCAACACATCACAACATTAGCCTTCCCTAGGGCTTCTCAACGTCATTGCTTAAACCCATCCATTAGCAATAGCATAACATCATAAACATGATAACACATTTAATACCATGATTCAATTACATACTAACTCCTATATTAACTATCCTTTCCATGCATACATGATCATTCACTATTCTATACCATGAATACGTCCAACTACAATGCATACATTTACCATTCCTTTTAAGTTATTTTAAAGCACCAATACCAAATGTTCCTAATCCCAATCATTTATTCATAATATAAAATCACAAACTAATCCCAAGATTATCTATCACATTTCCATTTTCCCCTACATTACTAAAAGCATATCCATAAATCCATATCCATTACTCTATAAATAAACCAATATCACATGATACACCATTAAGTTCACCTAGTATACAATCTACCTTTTTACATGAATACAACATCCTTTTTCATCAAGGAACATAGTTCTCCTCTACATTACAATTACAACATGAATTGATATCTAGAAATGCCATATAATCATATACATCAATCTGCTACAAGCATCCATCCATAGCTAAAGAGATAAGAGATCCACATCCACACAAGAGAATCCAATGAAGAACATCCCAATGGAAGAAGGCATCAAACCCCTGACCATGTGGAACCAAAGGAACCACCCCCCATGCTAGGAGATGACATAAGATCCCACTCCCACTCTAGGTCTAGGCTGACACCTAACATCCAAAGGAAAGACCGATACAAACAAGGATACAAAACACAAAATCCAATACGAAACCTCTAGAGGCAACCCATCAAAACAAGGTTTAAAGTACTAGGACCTACATGTAGAGAAAAGATTGTCATCACATGTGACAAATGGGAACCTGGGTTCTAGTCCCAACCATCCTAGATGCACATGTGAAGCCATCTCAACCTTTATGGAGTAAGGGAGATTAGCTTACCTAGGTTACCAAGCCCTTCCCAATCCTATCTCAAATCTCTACCACTGGGCAAGGTAGAGGGGTCACCATCACCATTTATTATCTTATTAAGATGAACTACTCTACCCAAACCCCATGAATTATTAATTAGATTATCACTGGATTACAAGCATAAATTCCCAATGAGATATCCGATGATCTAGACTTCGGTTAACCTGGCCGTCTACTCCATGCAATCCTAGTCACTCACTTGGAAGCCCACTCCCCCCTAGCATGCACCTAGACCTTAGGGAAATAACAAAGCAATGCATAATATATATCCACATAACCATGGGCTCACAAAAATACAAGACCTGGTAAACCAAGGTGTCAATCAATCCAACAACATCTCATGCAATATGGAAATCTCATATAAAAATACAACCAAGGAGCTCGGCTATAAGATAAACTCATACGCAAGACAAATAGTCAAAATAAAAAATAATCAAACAATAAAATAGACCTGGAGCATCTCAGGTATCAAAATAGCCTCTGGGTATCCAAAAATATGAAACAAAAATCTCAAAAATGACCAAAAATATAAAACAAACAGAATAGCGCATATAATACAGTAATGCATATAACACAATAGAGAATATAACATGAATTCACACATTTATAACATGAAGTCTCACATATATAACATGAAACAACACATATATAACACAAAATAACACATATAACATGAAACACTGCACATATAACACAAAACAATACATATATAACACGAAACAATGCATATAACATGAAACAACACATATATAACATAGTATAGTGCATATAAAACGAGAAATAACACATTTAATAAAAAAATTAGCGCATATACAGTTTTCACGCATTTTCTTAGATGAAACGAAAAACTTACGATGACGATATAGAATCGAAGGCATAAAATAAATCCAAAAAATATAATCGATAGAAACACATTGACAAAATAAATCTAAGGAACAACATTCCAAGCTCGAAAATAAACATATAAACTTAAACAAGACTCTGACACAATAATTTGCCGGCAATAACCAGGCATGGAATATTCACAAAGATCTAAACAAGACTCTCGACCTTCACAAATACCACAAAAGAACTCAAGGCAAGCCAAGTCTTAGATTTAATACAAGTATCGGCATATAGAGAACCAAAAACCAAACACAGAAGCAAACACTCACAGAGTCATTCGTTCACGACAATAGCTACTCGAAGACAATCTTTCATGGATAACATTGTGCAGACAATCTTTTGGAAACCAAATGCGAACATCAAGCTAGATTCTCCAACCTGAATCAATAGAGTTATGAACAAGAGAAATATGATGAAGAGCAATCCAAACAACCCTCAAGCAACCAAAATCCAAAGCCAAGCCGAATGTGCAAAAAATTCTTCCCGGAAGCCAACCTAGGTGAATGCACAGGAAACCAATTAAATAGAAAATCAACCCAAAACTTACCATGCTTTCAGCCAATGGTAAAACAGGGTAGGTAAGTAATATGTATATTATTTCCATTTACCCAAGTAACAAGATACATAAGCATTTAATTTAAAACCAAATGAAATAATAATAAAAGAAGCCCAATAAAATAAATCAAGGGCCAATAATAAATCAAAAGCCACAAATTAAAGAAAGGCTCCAATAAATAAATAATTCAAAGGTATATAAATAAATAACCACAAATAATCAATTACATAATAATTAATCTTTAATATCAATAAATAATCCTTGATAAACCAAGAATAAATAACAATAACAATAATAATCTCACATTAATATTTAAATATTTATACCAACTAATTATTTATTTTATTATTATAAACTATATTAACCTGTTAATTTAGTTTAATATTATTAAACTATATGAATCAATTTAATCAATTAATTAATAATTAAACCAATCAATAAACACAACACTACACAAGCAATCCAACATAGGATAACCCAATAATATCAAAGACCTGTATGGTATTTGCAGTAACTTAGCTAATGCCCTAAAAAAAAAAAAATTAGTTCTTTTTGTCTAGTTTGGCTGGTTTATGCTAGTTTTTTGGGGCTTTTGCTGGTTTTTACTAGTATTTTTGCTGGTTTTCCTAATGTTTGTTCCTCCTGGTTTCTTAATGCTTTTATCTTGTAAGGTCATTTTGTAAAGGGTTTCAGGGCCCCTTCAAAACCTGCTTTTACTTTAATAAAAAACATAGGATAACCCAAGGAATCACTAGACGCCAAACAACAACTCACACCAAGATGATAAACTAACAAGTGTGTTCAACTTAAAGCTAGAGTATAGGGTGGGTTCTCATGTCATCTCCGTTCAACTTGCCATTAGGATAAGACACACTCAGACTTGTGAAGCTAGGTGGAGTTGATGTCTAGTACCTGCAAACCTGTCACCACCAACACATATACAAAAATACATCATGAAATAAACAGACAAGTGAAAGGAAATTGCAACATCATATCATGCTCATGAATGAGTGATATGACATCGTCCCTTATCATGAATGCAATAGAAGACACTTGCAATAAAAAAGCATTAACATCGTCATCATCATCATCATAGATAGGATTAGTACATAATAAAATACTATCAAATCATCATTAAGTAGACTATGCTATATTAAAGAGATCTATTGTTATTCAAAAGAGCTATATGGCTTAGGGAGAGGCACTACAAATCCATTTGTTATCTTATTAAGATGAGTTACTACTATCCATACCATGTATGATAAATTTATTGTGTTATCACTTGATTATTACAATAAAGGTCCAATGAGCTATCCCAACAGTCTAGACCCCAGCTCCATATCTCACGAAATCCTAGCAGTACATTCCTCATGACCTCGGTAGACTCATGGAAGCCCACTCTCCCTAATCATACTCCTAGGCCTTGGGGTAACATCACACATATACAAGAACAAGGGCTCTCAATAAAACATAACTCGATTAACCAAGGTCTCCATTACAAGAATATCAACAACATCAATATTGCACATATACAAATTTGAAACATGACAAGAGCCATAAAGCCAACATTTAAATCAAGAGCCTCATGAAACTAAATACACATATAAGAAAGGTGAGGTGTAATCCCTCTTGCATAGCCAAATTGTATATCACCTCTTTAGCGGGCATTGGTCCTCTCGCTGGAGCAACACATATATCCTCCACAACAAGGAACACTCATCTTGCTGGAGCGAATATGACATAAACCTCAACAACAAGGTATAAATTCCTCTTGCCGGAGCTAAAACAACAATAAAATAGCTAAAAATAAAGTGCAATCCACTCTAAGAATCAAAAGGAAATCATCAAATGCCTTTGGAACAAAACGAGAATCTAAAAATACATCATAGATTGATAAAAAATACCAAAATACCAAAACAGGGTAGTTTAGCGCATCCATGTGAAAGAGCAGCGCATATAGCACTTCTTTTAGCGCATCCATGAAAAAGTCTAAAAATTAGAAGATAGAGAAAATGATGTATGTAATGCATACAAAGGCACATAAGGGGTCCATAATAGTGCATAGGAATAAACTTTTAGCGCATACAACTCATTCTGTAGTGTGTACAAAGCATTTTGTAGTGCATGGTGCTAGAGACTAGAAATGACAAAAATGGAAGGAAATAAGTTACGGATCCACCCATAATTGATCATAAAAACACATAAGGACTCAAATTCCCTCCCAGAAGTTGCGTAAGACCAGATTAAAACTAAAGCAAGGCATAATTAGAACATCAAGACCTCACAAGAGAAATTTAACATCCATACCCGATAGCTCATACTCATAGTCATTGAAGGACAATGCCACGAACACACATAACATAGCCCAAAGACAAAAAAAGGTAGAAATAACTTTACCAATGATACAATTGACAAGACGCAAGCATTCTATAGGGTTGAGGAGGAGGATACAAAGCACAAGTCCGCACATATGCTTTTCACAACAAGCTACAAAAACACCACCACAATAATAAACACACACACACACACACACACACACACACACACACACACACACACACACACACACACACACACACACACACACACACACACACACATATGTATAAATACATTTATCCACCCAAAATTTATAATAAATATGTAAACCATATTCCTTTATGCTATTCTCAATAACATTTCCCCCATTTTCACACGCAGTAAGCAAGCACGGAGAAGGCAATATTTTCCAAAAGAAAATCTGCAGAGAGAGAAAATCAAACCAACCTTGAAATCGAAGCTATGGCAAATGAAAACCAAAGAAGAGCCAAGATCCAATTCCAAATCCAACAAGCTTCAATCAACCAAATCCAAGCCTAGGCAAGCTATAATCTCTCACAATAATCAGATTTCACAGAGAAGCCAACCCCCGACAATGCACAGAAAAGGCAAATAAATAAAAATTGAAAGCAAAACTATAGAAATAATTTGACCAATCAGAAAATTCCTAAAAATTATATTCTATACCAACCCCTTTCCAAAATCAAGGTAAATAATATAAAATAATATTATTTACTTACCCCATAAATTAACCAACAAAATAATTGGGTAGGTAAGGAATATAATATTTAATTAACCCCAATAGGTGAAAAAGGAAAATAATAGTATAAACAACCAATAATAAATTAAACCATGGGCACAATTAAATATAAAAGACTAATAATAAAATAACCAAGGGTAATATAAATAAATACTCCAAATTAATATTAAAGCCTCAACTATATAGATGGATAATAATTCCAAAATACTTAATTCATTAAAATAATTAAACAATAAATAATAAATATCCAACAAACACTTAAATCAATAAATAAATATTAATCAATAATAATCCCAATAATATTAATCTCTCATTAGATTAATATTAAATATTATTAGCAACTATTAATTGATTTTATTATTTTAAACTATGTGAGCCAATTAATTAATTAATAATTTAATTAACTAATAATCACAACTCCTCAAGACGACTCAACAAGAGGTAACACAAAATAACACGAGACGCTATACGATGAATCAACTCAAGATACTATACTAACAAGGATATCAACTTAAACCTAGAGTGTAGAATGTGATTTCATGTCACCTCCAATCAACTTGCCATTGGGTTGAAGACACACTCAGACCCGTGAAGCTAAGTGGAGTCAATGTCTGGTACTGCAAACCTGCCACCACCAATACACATATAACAAAATATACAATAACATATATCATGAAATAAATAGACAAGTGAAAGAGAGTCACAATATCATATCATGCTCATGAATGAGTGGTATGACATCGTCCCTATCACAATGTAGTGGAAGGTAGTGACAACAACCAAGCATTACCATAATAATCATCATATCCAATTTAATAATGAAATAGTGTTAGTACATAGCATGATACCATCAAATCATCATAGAGTGGACTAAGCTATATCAATATGATCCATTGATGTACAAAAAGGAAAGATGAATCAATGAGGGGAACTACACATCTACTATTTTACTCTCCCGTTTCTCATCCTCAACCTCTACAAATTCACCTTTGCTCTTTTTCTCCATACCATCATTAAGAGATACTAGTGTAATCTTTCCTCTTTCCTCTACACCTGCATATACAAATTTATTTACTAATGCATCTTTGTTATAAAAAAAATGGGACCAATGAGTCCTTAGTTTTTCTATTATATTAATTATATTTTGTGCCTGGAAACTCATAATATTTTGATAATTAGAATGAATTGCGATAAATTGAACTCATATATTATATCTTTTATGTTTTGTATAGCTAATTAGGAATTAAATTAGAATTGGTATTTTGATATTAAAGTTTTCTTTATATGGATCAAATTAATTATTAGTATAGTTTAAGTATGATCTTTATGAGATGTTGTGCATATCTTCTTTAAAGTGATTCTGTTCAAGATTTAATAGGTCAACCATTACATGATGTGGCAAGTTTTTGAATTTTGTAGTGCCATGTGGAGTTCCTGATCGTTGCAAAATGCTCTGAGCTGCTCATCATATTTATGGTGGATCTATTTTGAAGGCTGAATAATATTCTTTATGTGTGGAACTTCCAGTTCTACTGTTGTGCAGTGAAAGATCCTAGGTAGAACGCCTAGTTCTAAGTCTTTTGTTTGTAACCACCATTCAATCATCTGAATTGGTGCCCTTTGTATTTGAATTTCAAATAAGGGTATATTTATCCCTTATTGTAGAAAGATTAGGAGTTAATCATTGTTAGTCAGATATTCTATTGTTTTTTAGTATTATTTTTGTTTAAGTATGTAGTAGACATTTTTTTGTACTCCCATTTGAGGGTCTATTTGAATGTAAGTTTGAAGAAGTTGATCTAGTTTCAATGTTTTAAGTCCCTCGAGAGGCAGAGCTAGATCTGCTCTTCTGAAGGAAGATGACCTTGTTTCATTTTATTATTTCCTTTTTCATGCATGTTGATTTTAATATTTCAGGTTAGTACTTTTAGAGACTCATAGCTTAATCGTTATTCTATTTTCACGATCTCAGGTTAACAAAATTATTTTTTGTTGCATGTTCAAAGTAATTATTGTTATTATAATAGATTCAACTTCAGAATTATTTACATAGTCATGTTTTTAGAAAGCATTAGAGTAAATCGCATAAGTAAAGATTAGACAAAGCTTTATTGTGCTCACTCATGGAATCAAGTTACTTTATATTGTGTGTCTATTCTTAGATTAATTATTTAATTTCTTTATGCAAGTGTAAGATAGTTCAATTTATTGCAAAGTAGAATTAGAAGTTTATTTTTAGCATAGTAGAAATTAGTTTAGAATTCATTCATACAATTTGCTAGGATAAGTGATTTTATGAATTGAACATATAAAGTAATGTTTGGTATGAGCTTAGCAATTAGGATATTTTTAGGATATAACCATGGTTTAGTAAAAATTGTGGAATATAGGAAGTAGATACCATTAGGAACTAAATAGTGAAAGTTTACAATTGATAGCTCCCGATGGAGCCCGACTACTAAAAGCGAAAATTTCCCAATTTGAAAACAACCCTTATTGCATACAACTTTAGACACATCTAGTTCGTTAATTTTAAGTTAAATGATACGAGTATAGTGACATCAATGACCTTGCCATAAGGGACTCCCTCATACCCATATTTTCACCTTCTCTTCTCTTTTCTATTGTTTCTTTTGTTTCCCTTAAACTCTTTAGCATACTCCTCATTTCAACCTTGCACATTATTTCTCTCCCAATAAGCACTAAAATTCCTAAGGGACTGCCCACAACCAACCCCAAACTCTTCCTCCCTTTCATCTTCATATACAATTTCTAACCTCGATCAAAACTGACATATACACCTATCCTCTACCCAACAAAGATTTATGGAAGACACACCTCTCACTTCCTCTACCAACTTTCTCTTAGTGGAGGAATTATGTGCACCTTCTACCAAAATTCAATATTTATTGGAGGACAACCAACATGTTCTCATACACTTTTCATTCAATCCAAGGTCTTGGTGTAGATTGTCTCACATTCAATGATCTATCTACACACTTAAGATCTCTAGATTTGACACCATTTGATGAAGGAGAATTTCCTAACACATCCAAAAAACATGTTGTTTTACACTATATGAGGGTTACTCCACCCAAGATTCATGTACAACACAAAAAATAAGTTCCATACAAATTGTAAGAATAGAAAAAACTGAATTTCTATTACTTCAATATATAGAAACACAAATATTCAAAAATTGAAATTCTTAGTCTCATGGGCTTTACCAATCTTGCAAGAAAAACTACAAATAAACTCTGAAACGAATGATAATTCTCCTCAACTTCAAATTATTACTCCACCTTGAATGATTCACAACACTCTAGATGATCCACTCTACTTTGGATCAACTCTCAATGACCCATTCAATTCTAGATGCTTAAACCTCTACGTCAAGCCCCTATTTATAGCTCTCTTATGCCTCTTTGAATTCTCACACCCCCTCTAAGAAAGAAACACTTATAAATCAATAAATGAAACACATAACCAATAGATTATCTTTCAACTTCCTTAGGAGGCCACCTAAGAGACGTCTTTTTAATATTTCCAAGTGGGTGCCTAAAACATGTTTTTTCCCATTTTTTATGTAAGCATTTGATCAATATAAGTGTGACTCTTCATCTTCCTTTTTTCTATATTTGAAAGGGTATTTTTATGATTTTAACATTATAAATGATAGAAAAAGGTGTCCCTTCTTGAAAATTACAATTTCCTTTACACATAAGTCACAAGTATTGAATATTTTTGACCCCCTGTGCCCCCTTAGACACTTTCCTAGGTACAAAGAGACCATAGATGCTTGCATTTATTTTTACTCACCTAACCTTAACTAAAACTAAAATAACAATATTTTTTGGATGATGCAGGATTGACCTACACCCCTAGATGCTCCTACATCAAATAATTATTTAATTATAGGAGACAAGAAGAAAAAAATTAATCAAATATTTAAAATTATTTAGTTCAAATTAGAAGAAAAAGAATAATTAAATAAATTAAAATTATTTAATCATGTACATATAGGAAATAAATAAAATAACAATTTTATTTATTACTAGAAGAAATATATTTAGAAAATGAATAATTTTTTTTGCTTGATAGTATGTGTATTTTATTCAAAATAGAAAGGGAGTACATCCATGCATTTTCTAGTTGTCAGACAAAAAATAGAACTTCCCAAAATATCTCACACCCAACAATTAACCATTTTCTAACTGACCCCTAAAATTTGCAGGACCCATCTCCACATGCATTTACAATTTTACTTTCTTAGTTTCGGTTTTTTAAACGGGAGTACACAAAACTCATGAATCCAAACAATTTGAGTGCAGAGATTAAAAAAAGCAGGCCAAAATAGTTCAAACGATAAATAGTTTAACAATAAAACCAAAAAGGAAAGAAAATATTCATGCACCATGAGAGCTCCCTTCCCCTGCATTTCCAAAAATATCACACAACCTCTTCCTCTTGCATGGTCATAGCACTCTGCCTTCCATAATTCTAGCCTCCATATTGGCTTCTTGAATCACTTCATCAAGCTCCTTAATCTGCACAAATAGTTTCAATGCTTCCCACCCACATTTGGCTTCCTTCCTCTAGTGTGCTCTGCCACAATCTTTTGGCCATCAGATAAAAGACAAGGGTTTCTTGAATCTTTCATGTGGCACCTCTTCCATTCCCTCACCGAAATATAAACCTACTCCCGGGATCACTCATTCCATGATTGAGTCCATGCCAACCAAGTAATCACTATGCACAATTGACTCCATCACCTCTTTCACCACCTCCATGAGTTCGCCAAGGTCTGACCCCCATGCCATGATTACTGAGAACATGACCATATTCATGTGATACTGGTGTGTGAGACTACCAAAAAACTTCCCCAAAATTAGCTTTATGCTCTTTATCAGCTGTTCATCCCGAAAAGAGAAACATCCCTTGGTGCCTTCTTAGTTGTTTCTTGGTTTTTAGCATGAAATTAGCCTCCATGTTCTCTGTCTACTCCAACAATAATAATAATAACTCTAATTGAAATCTCAACCCAAAGTTTGGACATTCATCTGGTAAAGTTACTATTTTCATGGCTAGTGCTCATTTAGTTATCAACCCAGGGACATAGTACTTGAAATGGGTCTGCACTATATATGCACTAAGTTCCTTCAATGGCTATTCTGCATTACTGCAGCAACTAACATTATGCGAAAAGGAAAGGCAAGAATGGAAATTATAAAAGGCTACAGGAAAAACTTATAAAGACAATGCTGGAAAGATTTAATATAGATAACAAAAATTACTCTGTTCTGGCTTGGCTGCAGGAACAGTCAGTGGACCTGTTTCCAGTGGCTGCAGGAATAGTTGGTGCAAGAACTTCTACTACAACTAAAGAAAAACTAATTTCAATGAGCACACACACAAGATTACTCACCAAGTGGGCCCCCTTGGATGAGTGATATCAATCTTCCAGAAAACTACCTTTAACGGATCAAAACAACATATCTTTTATTCATTGCTTCTTGAAAAATGATTACATATTTTTGAAAAGAAACTTAAGAATGCTTATCAAAATTCTCTGCTCTATTCCTTTCTATTCTATCTAACCTCTAAGAAAAAGGAAGAGCTTATTAATAAAGAGAAGATCAGCTACCATAGACAACACAAATCATGCCGAGAAGAAGAGGCGTATGATTTGACTGATAAAGACGATAACTAGAGCTTGGCTACACGAAACGTGGATCAAAACTGAACCACAGTCTTTGCATGTCATGGGGATGATTTGCAAATTCAATGCCCACTAAAGTTAAACTTCAGTAGTGTCGCTTGGCTGCTCCACCCATGTCGTACCTTGTGCTCGCTCAGCTCCTCTTCAGTTATTTCTTACATGATACTTCCTTCTTCAGGCACAAAAGGAGAATATCCACCACGACATCATTTATTATCTGTACTACAACAAAAACAACATACAAGGACATGCATACGCATTTTATTTAGTTAAAACATTCATTAATTCACATATGATATTACCCTAAATAGTCCGCATAGCAACAGGAACAAATCACATGGCTACAGGAATAAATGGCATGGCTGCAGGAATAGACCGACAAAGTTCAAACATGATTTCGTAAGTTCAGGTTTAACACATGGAATACATATAGTCAATTTACAAAATATCACTAATACTATGCAATCCAAAAGATGTCAAAAACCTAAGAGTTTTGATGATAAAATCATGACAAAGTCTCAACTTATCATGCCCCCCAACTTTAAGAGCTTTCTGATTCTACAGCAAAAGGAAAATTTCTGACTCTTGCAGTAACTCTTAAATCACCAATGGTGCCCTGACCTGTCCCCCCTGAAGCCAAGTTCCAATAAAATCCTTCCATTTTTTCCAGCCTGGACCATCTAGCTGATTCTTCTGTGATTACATCATAGTTATGTTCTGTAGGCTAACATGCCAAAAGTGGCTACATAAGGATTGGGGGTTGAAAGATCAATGGCAACTAGTTGTTGGCTTTCTCCCTACCTAACTATATATATCTGGGGGCTCTTTGCATGGCTGCTTGAAAATTTTGTAGTGAATAAGGTTCTCCCTGCTTCAACTATTCTGGTAAATTATTCCAGCGTTGAGTTAACCCTTCTATTGTAGCTGTCTTGCTAGTCTGAACCAAATGCTCATATGCTTGATAGACTTCTTCTCTCATTGGAAGCACTTATTTCTTAACATCATCTCTTACCAGTAATTTCTACCACTCATAATAAAGAACTCTTGGTGCTTTTGATTCCCTCCTTAATGGCAATGGACAATCAAACTCTATTTTTTCATACTCCTTGGCTTGTGCCCCCATGATGATCTCATTTTGGATCCATGAAATTAAAGCTTTGATATGGATATCCCCAATATACAATAAAGGGTTCCACTCCCTGTCTGAGGGTACAACATAGTTATGTAAGTATAATTCACATAGAAAATTCTTCACAGCCGGTGGAGAGGTTTGGTAAGCATAAAATAATTCTTTAGGTGTTTCTAAGGAGGGGCTAAGGTCTCTAATAATGCGGTTCAATTTGAAGTTTAGATACCACTCTTTCAAGTGTACTGCATAAACTCTTGGAGGTGCCCTACACTGCATCAACTCAGGAACCATACCAGAAATTATTTCTACCTTAGCTTCTAATTCCTCAATTCTGTTATCTCTCTTTTCAATTTCTTTTTGCTGTTTATCAATAATCCCTTTCAACCTATCCCTCTCTATTTCCCATTGTCTATAAAATGTTAAAGCAATAGATAAACTACTTAGGGATGAAGGAGGTCTAATAGGTGCTACCTTAGACCGCGGGATTTCCTCAATAAAACTCCTCAATCTATGCTAGCATCTCTCCAATATTTTCCTCAGGCTGCTATAGAATGTCTCTAATAGCCTCTTCAAACTACTCAAGAATATCTCCAACAGTTTCTTCAAACTGCTCAGGAATATCTCCAATAGTTTCTTCAAATTGCTGTGCCACAAAAGCAAGATTTGCTAGTTTATCCTAATCAATTTTTTCTTGGATTTCATCCTCCATAGGGCTTCCTTCCTCTGAAGTTTCCATTGTAATAACCTCTACCAGATTACCCATAGGATGAGTCTTCTATGTCTTGCTACGTGTTCTTCTCACACAAACCTTTGGAGTGGCTACAGGAGTTACTTCAGTTGCTGCAGGAGTTTTTCTTTTTGTCCTACGCCTCTTGGCTGTAGGAGGAATCTGAGTTACCTATGGTTGGACCATGGGTTCTTCATCTGTTTCATCCCTTTCCAACTCCTTCTCTTTTCTTCGAGGAACTGATGAATCTCTTTGAAGAAAAGTAGAGGGTTGTTCCATATTTGCTTCAACCGTCTCTTCCTCTATAATAACCACGACTCCTTCAACAACTAGAAAATCCTCGTCTACAACAACTACGGGAGAAGAGGGTTCTGCAACATTTTCTTCTTCAACTGACAGGTTATCTGCAATAGGGGCATCTTCAACCCTAAATTGCTGTATATCTTCAAATACGCCCCATTCCATTTGTGAAACGTCTCTCAGGGACCGTTGTACAAGCAACTTAACCAATCCATGATGGCTAACAAAGTGATTTCCATTTTTCTATGTCTCCATAGCGCTTGTAGAAATGAAGGGGTATAAGAAATTAGGAACATTCACTCGCCGGCCATGCCGCAGATGACTAAGTAATTTAAAATGAGGTGAATGTAGATTTGAATATTGCCCCTCACATGTAATGTATTTCATAACATACAAAGCTACTTGAGGCCACTTTGCTCACAGAGAAACCCTTCTAGTCCCTTGTTTGTCCACCATTAGGGGTCCATCCGTGGGAATTGTGAACTCTGCCCTGGTGCTCCTTGCATCTTTTAATTATGGAAATAGTTCTCCTTCTTGTGGCAACCTCGTTACTTCTGCTATTCGTTGCTCCATAGAAATAACCCTCAAGCCTTTAACTGTAGCTTCTCCTTCATTAAAGGAATGCATAAATTTTGTAGCCACTTCTTTGTTATAATCTCTAATTTTCAAGAAGTAATCCAACCAGCCGTGGTGTCTAAAATAATGCTCACAAAGAGCATCCTGCAGCAACACTTCATAATGAAAGAATAAATGCATAATTAAAACCAAACACAATATACACATACCTGCAGTTGTATAAAAATGACGGCCAAATGACAAGTAAGAAAGTGGGATGGAATTTCGTGGATGGGATTTTATTTACGGAGAAAAATATTCCCATAAAATATGGAAATAATTTATTATGAAGCGACAAATATGTTCACTGCAGAGGCTGTAGGAACTTTACCTTTATTACCTTTCTTAATTGTAGCAGGAAGCTGATGAGTTGCTGTAGGATCATTGTTAGTTGTTGCTAGAACTTTACCTGTTGCTCCAGGAACCTTTGTGTCATTTTATCGAGCAAATTGCTGAAGGAACTCCTCTTTAGTAGCTGGCTTATGATATAGACGCAGTCGGTGACCATTTACTAAGAGTTTGAATCGGATAGGATCAATTGTGGACAAACAAACAACTCCATTCTGGAATACTTCTTCTATCTCATATGGACCTAACCACCTGGTTTGAAGTTTTCCCATAGCATCCTTGTATCTAGAATCATACAGTAGTGCCCAGTCACCAGCTTTGAATTTCTTTTTCCTGATATATTTATCATGCCATTTTGCTCTTTGATTTTGAATCAATTTCGTTTGTTGAACAACTATCTTTCTCCATTCAGCTAGAGCATTTAATTGTTGAATGCGTTCTTTCTATGCTTCAGATAATGTCATATTTAATTGCAAAGCTATTCTCAGGGTTTTATGCTCAAATTCAATAGGCATCATTGCTGTTTTGCCATAAACCATCTCAAAAGGTGTGAAACCAATTCGTATTTTCTAAGTTGTTCTATATGCCCAAATTGCTTCTGAAAACCGATGAGACCAATCTTTCTTGTGAATAGACACTGTTTTTGTAAGAATAGCCTCAAGCTCTCTATTTGTAACCTCTACTTGTCCATTAGCCTGTGGATGATATGGAGTAGATTTCCCATGCCTTATAATATTGTATTCATTGAATAAAGCTTTTATCAATGTTGAAGTAAATTGAGGTCCCTGGTTTGAGACAATTTCCCTTGGTACTCCATATCTTTTAAATATCTCCTCATAAAGAAACTTAGCTACCTTATTATCTCTTGCATGTGTCATGGCATGAGCTTCTACCCATTTTGTTACATAGTTTGTACATACCAAAATATAAGATCTGCCATTAGAAGGTGGATCAATTGGGCCAACAAAATCTAATCTCCACTTGTCAAATGGTGCAACTGATATTTGTGGATATAGTGGTATCTCATCAAATTTTGTAGGTCTTTCCATTCGCTGACATCTGTCACATTTCCGTGTGTACTGTGTTGCATCCTTATGTAATGTGGGCCAATAGTATCCTGTATTGAGTATTTTCAATGCTGTTCTTTTGGCAGCAAAATGGCCTCCACATGGCTCATAATGACATGCATGTAGGATGTCATACGTTTCATCTTCTCTGACACATCTTCTCATGACTTGGTCAGGTCCAGTGTAAAATAGACAATCAGTAATCCATGAGAAGTTAAAACTTTTTTTCAACTAGCAACCTTCTTTCCTTAGGAGAGAAATAAATTGGCATCTTAGCTGTAGCTAAATAGTTGCTAATATCAGCATACCAAGGAGTGTGAGCTTGAATAAGAAACAAATGTTCATTTGGAAAAGCATCATCTATCACTGTAGAATCTTCTTGCAATTGAAGTCTTGAAAGGTAATCTGCAACCACATTAGACTTCCCTAGATTATCAACAACTGTGATATCAAATTCTTGCATCAACAATAACCAGAGAGCTAATCTACCAGTGATTGATGGCTTATTCATGAGATATATAATTGGAGTATGATTTGTATGCACAAATATGGGATATCCTATGATATAGTGTCTAAATTTATTAAGTGCGTATATGACAGCTAGCATTTCCTTTTCAGTGACTGTGTAATTCAATTTAGGTCCCTGCAAATTCTTACTAATATAATAGATTGCATTTTCCAACTTGTCAATTTTCTATCCTAACACTGCTCCTATTGCATAATCAGATGCATCTATATGGATTTGGAATGGTTGAGACCAATTTGGGCCTTTAAGAACTGGTGCTTGAGTTAAAGCATGCTTAAGCTTTAAGAAAGGTTCACTGCATGCTGGGGTCCATTTAAATTCCATATCTTTAGTAAGAAGTGAATATAAGGGACTTGTAATTTTACTGAAATCTTTAATAAACCATTTGTAGTATCCAACATGACCAAGAAAACTTCTTACATCTTTTTGCTTCATAGGATCATTAATATGCAGAATGACCTCTATGTTTGCTGGATCTACCTGGATGCCATGTACAAAGATATGATGACCAATGACTATTCCTTCTTCCACCATGATGAAACATTTTTCACTATTTAAGGACAAATTATAGTCTTCACATCATTGCAAACTTTCTTCAGATTACCTAATGCTTGCTCAAATTCTGAACCATAAGTTGTAAAGTCATCCATGTAAATTTCCATAATATCTTGAGAAATATCAGAAAAAATACTGATCACTGCTCTTTGAAAAGTGGCTGGAGCATTACACAACCCAAAAGGAAGAACAAAATATGCATACGTGCCCCATGGACAAGTAAATGTTGTCTTCTCTTGCCTCGGGGGCTATCTAGATCTGATTGTAGCCATTGAATCCATCAAGGAATGAAAAATATTTTTTACTAGCTAGAGAATCCAATACCTGATCCACAAATGGTAATGGAAAATGATCTTTTCTTGTTGCTAAGTTCAAAGCTCTATAATCAACACATACCCTCCATTTTCCTCCCTTTTTAGGGACTATGACCAGAGGTGATACCCATTGGCTGTTAGAGATAGGATAGATAAACCCAACTTTTAATAACTTCTACAATTCTTCTTTAACTACCTCCTTCAAGGCAGGATTGATTCTTCTTTGAGGTTGTCTAAGTGGGCAACACTCTTCCTTTATATAAATATGGTGGGTGCAAACTACTGGATCTATCCCATTCATATCCTTGTAATCCCATGCAAAAGCATTTTTATGAAGTTTCAGCAAGTCCACAAGGCTCTCCTTTTGAGTATCTAATAGATCTCTATTGATATTCAAATATTTATTCAATTCCACTTCTATCTTAATAGTAAGATCAATCTAGTTTATATCAAAAAAATGAGAAGAAGATAATTCTTGCGGCAACAGAGTATGTAATATATTAGTGGCTGCAGGAAAGTTCAAACCTGCAATATTCGGAACCAATTCCTGCAATATTTGCTCTTCTATTAATTCATTTATCATAATTTTATAAAGAATTGATTCCTCACCATATAACTGCATGAGTGGTCCTCGATTAATCATCATAAGGTGATTAATAGAGCCAATTTCCTCAGATTCTTATCCCAAAATAGGCCAAATGGCTTGTTGTTGTTCAAGCTGGGGTTGCATTGGAGAATACAAGGATAATGTTTTTGTAGAACTCCCATCTGAAATAGTCATATCCCCTGATCTAGATCCAATATATGCATCAGCTGTGGCAAGCCAAGGTCTACCCTAATGACCGAATATCCTCCCAATGTTGCTTTTGGAGATAAAATCATAAAGTCTATAGGATATTCCTAGGAATCGAGAATAACTACTACATCCTCTATGATACCATCAGGTCTCACTGTAGAGCTATCAACAAGCTATAGAACTATGGGTGTAGGCCTTAAACGATTGATCTGAAGCTATATCATTACTTTCCTTGTCATCACATTAATGGCTTCCCCTAAATCAATCAAAACATTTTTTATTTGACTGTCATTAATGACTATACTCACAACAGGATTACCTGGATTAGAATACTTTGGAATGACAATCTTACCTAACATAATATCAGCCAGTTGACCCATAACATGAACTATTTGTGGATCCTTTTTCTTCCTGCCAGGTTTTTTTAGACATGCTTCCCTCAAAGCCTTACCATATATGGGAACATATTTTATTGCTTGCAACAATGGAATTTTAACACAAATATGCTTCAATTGATCAATAATATCAAAGCTTTGTTGTTGTTCTGTAGGAACTTCCTTTTCTTGTAATCTATGGGGAAATGGTGGCAATATTTGGCTCTGAGGTATTGTATCTATGGGATGAGAGATTTCTTGCTCCTCTTGTACCTCAGTAATAACTGGATGAGAGGGATTAGGCAGAGTTGCCCAGACCGGAGGTGCATATCATTTAGAGATAAAGAATAGGCTGGGTATTGATTCAGATCAGCTGAATAAGCTTGTGGTTGCTACTGAGATTTAATATTAGCATTTGGCAATGGTTGAGTAGGAAAATGTGTTGGTTTAGGCAGTGCAACAGTGGCTGTAGGAGGAGGCATTAATGCAAGAGGCTATGGCTGTTGAATAGGTGGCTGATAACCAGAAGATTGGGCATTCCATGGTTGGCTTCCCCTCCATTAAGAAGTAGGTTGACAATTCCCTTGAAACTGGTTTCCTTGGCCCTGAGGTGGGTACCAGTTCCCTTGTGGCTACTACCACTATGGCATTTGATTACCAAAATTCTACCCCTGGCCTTGAGAACCATACCAATTTTGATAATTACCAAAATTTTGAGAATATGGTGATTGCCATTGGTTATTTGGTGCATAAGAATTTCCACTATAACCAAAAAAAGAAAGTGGATCTGGAGGCATACCTTGTCTTTGGAAATTTGGTCTTCTTTTAGCCACATAGAAGACTTGCTCATCCTCACCTTGAATTGGCTTGAATTCAGGTACCTTCACATTTGCAACCATTTTACATCTGCAATCCTTCTTTCACTGTTTACAATGACGACATAATTATGGAAGAAATGCATCAGCTTCCTCATGCTTCTTCTTAGCTGCTAGTGTATCCAAATGGGTAGCCATATTGTTTATAATGTCCTCTTTGAAGTCCTTTAACAGATGAATAATTTCCAATCTAGAAGCTCCAGTTCCAGATGCTGATAATGGTGCTCTTGGTTTAAATCTCCTATTCTTCTTAGAAGCAAATCTAGAATACTTCTTGCAAAATTTTCCTATTTCAGCCCAAGTGGATTGTGTAATGTCACCTCCTCCCATAAGATCCAAGGAATCAGTGCATTCATCACTGATTCCCCTAAAAAATATCAACTTGAGGGAATATTCATGTAGAGTACTATGCTTGGACTTTTTGACACTAAATAGAAACCTTTCTAGGTAATCCTCAAGACTCTCATCTTCAGTTTGTGTCATTCTAAAAATATCATTCCCATGACGATTAGTACCTCTATAATAATCTTTGTATTTTAAAAGAAAAAACTATTTCATCTCATCCTATGTATTGATTGTGCTACTACCCAAGCTCATAAACCATCTCAAGGATGACTTGTTCAAAGTGGCCGGAAATTTTTTTAGTCTATGGGCATATGTAGTATAGTCAAAACTCCTATAGAGAACATCAAACTCAAACAAAAATGTGTCTGGATCCTCTATCACCAATCCATAGAATTTAGGGAGTGAAGATGCTGGAATGTTCTTGAGATTAGTGTTATCATGCTGATCAGATATGGGAAACTCAAACGTTAGACCTGGTGGTGGTGGTGGATTATTCCCACCAGGAGGTGGGTTCCCTTGCATTGGAATTGTGGGGGTTGTTATAATAGGAAGTTCTTCTTCTTGAAGACCAAAAAGGAACTAAAGACTACCTTCCAAAAATTCAGATTCAGGGTGGTTCAAATTCTATGGGGCTTGGTAAAGTTCAACAAAATGATTTATATCTGGGAGATTATCTTCTGCATTATTAGAATGAGTGGGCAGAAATCTACCTCTGGGATCTCTTCTTCTTCTTCTATGCATGCAGATTCATGAAATTTTTCAAACGATCCCGACAACTAAAAACTGAAAATAATAATAACCATGAAAGGTTCTTAGATTGACACCATCCCGACAACGGCGCCAAAAATGTCTACTCCAACAACAACAATAATAATAAATCTAATTGAAATCTCAACCCAAAGTTTGGACATTCATTTGGTTTTAGTTACTATTTTCATGGCTAGTGCTCATTTAGTTATCAACCCAAGGACGTAGTACTTGAAATGGGTCTTCACTATATATGCACTAAGTTCCTTCAATGGCTATTCTGCATTACTGCAACAACTAACATTATGCGAAAAGGAAAGACAAGAATGGAAATTATAAAAGGCTACAAGAAAAACTTATAAAGACAATGCTGGAAAGATTTAATATAGATAACAAAAATTACTCTGTTCTGGCTTGGCTGCAGGAACAGTCAGTGGATCTGTTTCCAGTGGCTGTAGGAATAGTCGGTGCAAGAACTTCTACTGCAACTAAAGAAAAACTAATTTCAATGAGCACACACATAGGATCACTCACCAAGTGGCCCCCCTTGGATGAGTGATATCAAGCTTCCAAAAAACTACCTTTAACGGTTCAGAACAACATATCTTTTATTCATTACTTCCTGAAAATGATTACATATTTTTGAAAAGAAACTTAAGAATTCTTATCAAAATTCTCTGCTCTATTCCTTTCTATTCTATCTAACCTCTAAGAAAAATGAAGAGCTTATTAATAAAGAGAAGATCAGCTACAATAGACAACACAAATCACGCCGAGAAGAAGAGGCGTATGATTTGACTGATAAAGAAGATAACTAGAGCTTGGCTGTAGGAAACGTGGATCAAAACTAAACCACAGTCTTTGCATGCCATGGGGATGATTTGCAAATTCAATGCCCACTAAAGTTAAACTTCAGTAGTGTCGCTTGGCTTCTCCGACCATGCCATACCTTGCGCTCGCTCAACTCCTCTTCAGTTTGATCTCCAGTTATTTCTTATGTGATCCTTCCTTCTTCAAGCGCGAAAGGAGAATATCCACCGTGACATCATATATTAATTGCACTACAACAAAAATAACATACAAGGACATGCATATGCATTTTATTTAATTAAAACATTCATTAATTCACATATGATATTACCCTAAATAATCCGCATAGCAACAAGAACAAATCACATGGCTGCAGGAATAAATGGCATGGCTACAGGAATAGATCGGCAAAGTTCAAACATGATTTCATAAGTTCAGGTTTAACACATGGAATACATATAATCAATTTACAAAACATCACTACTACTATGCAATCCAAAAGATGTCAAAAACCGAAGAGTTTTGATGATAAAATCATGACAAATTCTCAACTTATCATTCTCTATATAAACTTTGTTGTTGCCCCTCACTTTGCTAGCTCAAATCTTCATCAAGAAGGAAGACTGCCAAATCTTCAGGCAGTGTATACAAATAAATGCACATACTAACTTCAATTCCTCCCACATTAAAAGCCCCATCCCTCATGTACCACTACCCTTTTTCCCACCTTCTCCAGACAGAGCATTTAATGAAGTCTGTCATGGATATGCTTGCTGTGTTGGCCACCAACAATCATCGTGATCACTCGGCTTAAACTTTCATGTCAATAGTTAATTGCAATACTTCTTACCTCACTTATTTCTCCAAGAATTTGAATTCCACTAAGATGGTCATTGTACATTTGTATCATTGCCACCCCACCATCTCGTGACAAATTTGTCCAACTCACAAGCCACATTAGACAAAAGGTCAGCCACCCCATTACCTGCTCTCCAAATGTGAGTGATCGTGAAATCTTGAAAGGATCGAAGCCTCAAGAAAATAATCGAAATAAATTTATTAATTCTCTAACTTGAAGAAGCCCCTTTCACAATTGCTTCCACCATAATTTTTGAATCCCCTTCTAAGTGAAGCTTCAAAACTTTCATATTTCTTGCCAAATATAACACAAGCAATGTGGCCTGCACCTTAACCTGATTATTCGTGCCATCTTGCAATCTCTGAGCCCCTTTGAAAAGAACTTTACCATTCTCATCGAGAGCTACAAACCCTGCACCTGAGATGCCCATATTTCCCCTTTAAGCTCCATCAAAGTTGATCTTAATCCACCCTTTCTTCGACTCTGTCTATACCTCATTTGAATCCTTTCCATCCCTAGAAGTACGATTAACCCTCCAAACCTATGAACGAGTTGTTTTTGCTTAGTATTTAGGAAATAAATAATTAAATAAATTAAAATAATTTATTTGATCATAGAAGAAAATGTTAGTTAATTAAATAATTAAAATAATTATTTAATTATAAGTAAAGAGAAAGAAAATTAAAATAATTGAATAATGACGTATTTAATTATTTATGTAAGAAATAATTAATTAAATAATAAAAATTATTTAATTAATGTTGAAAGAAAATTAGATAGAAAGGGGAAAAAATAATAAAATAATTAAAAAGTAAATATTATTTAATTTTTGTGTAAGAATAATTAAATAGTAAAAAATATTTAATTAATTTTGGAAGAGATTAAGATAATTAAATAATTAAATAATTATTTAATTTATGATGAAGGGATACAAATTTAAACTTAAAATAGAAAATAATGTTAGCTTAATTAATTAATAAAATTATTTAATTAATTTAGAGGAAGAATTAGTGAGGAAAAATTTAGGTGTCTACATTTTGCCCCTTTAAGACAATACAATTTATCGGTTTGTTTCAAAGAATAAAAACTGAAATGGTGCTTTGCCTCATTATGCCTCAGTGTGGCAGGTGGTATATCCCCTTGATAGATGATGCATTAAAGGCATGGATGGTATCTTGAAAGAAGAAGAAGAATGTTAAATGATGGTGAAATATGATAGAATAAAAGAATGGTTAGTAAGAAGTGAAGAATGTTAGTTGATGATAGACAACAGTTGATCAACCTTAGATGCAAATAAGCTTTATTGATTAGATATAATAGATAGCATGAGATTGTTTGTTTGTTTGTTTGATTGATTGATAGGAAACAATCTTTTGAGCTTTCATTGTATTTTCACTAGTGCACAAAAAAATCATCATAGAGTGTTTTTATTTTGCAAATGGATGTATTGCACCAAGGCATGGAAAGACCAAGGTGAGGACTATTTGTTTGCGTAGACAGACATGTTGCCTGACAAGGAATTTCTTGACTCATATATGTGAGGAAGAAACCATAGAGAATGATAATCCTTAGTTTTGATTATACCAAATTTAAATTGCATAGGATGTTTTGATTATGCTAAATTGGAGCCCAACCACATACAAGGAACTTAGTTTCCCCAACAATATTGTCAAAACAAACCACAAACAAAACTTAAAGATAAAAATAAATCATTTCTCTTCTAATCACTTGTGAATATCCTTGAGTAGCATAGGAATATAATATAAGATAAATCAAATCAAAAGATAAGACTCACTGGACCAAATGAGTCAAAAACAATTTAGAGCTTCTTTCCAAAGCTAAGTGTTTTTTAATTTGATGATAAGGATGATGTTTGATAGGATACCCATTGTAGGAAAGATGTATCTATTAGGGTATGATATTTGATAGGGTGTCTGTTGTATGAATAATGTATCGATTATGACATGTTTGATACGATGTTAAAACTAATAGGCAGTTGATTGGTTAGGTTGTAGGCTAGCTTGGTAGTTTCTCTATTGATGCATGATTTGTTAAGTTCAATATTTTGTTGATGTCTTGATTGTGTTTGGTCAAAGTGTCAGCATCTTAGCAAGAGGAAATTATTATGGATGATAGATTTTTGGAATTGTATTATTTTTTTTTTGTATTTTAAAAGTTTTTTAATTTTTTTGGATTTTTAAAAGATGTAATTATTTGGCCCCAATGTCTAGCAAGGCTTAAAACATTATGAATCGATGAATGAACTAGTGGGATGTAAATGAATAGGTGAAATATGGAGGTAGCTTATTACGGAATCAAAGCTGATTTAATTTCCAAGGACTATCTCACAATGAGATAACATGTTTATCAAAGCTAAGAGACTAGATAAGAAAATTTAAGTTGATGGTATGGTGCATTGAATGACATATGGTCCACAAGAATGGACATGTCAAGAGGTTTCTAAAAACATGTTTTTTTATTTCATGTCCTTAGTTTTGATCAAGCTCAAGGGATGCATTTTGATAGGATGGAGATAGGATATGGATACAATAAGAAAGATCAAAAGTGATAATGGATTATGAAGTAAGAAATGGATAAGATAAGGGACACAAACTAAAGGGTGTGGATACAATGAAGTAGATAGAATGCATGATGCTCATGGAAATCCTTAGCCCTATCAAGATCAAAAGTGGAAAAGGGTATATGGATGTAGATAGGTGATGAGGGATAATAAGAGATGTGGTAGGTAGGATAGGATGGATGAAATTTTCCCCCAAGTGTAGTGTACAAGTGGATGATGGATTCAACATGACACTTGTTTGCCAAATTTTCATCATGGTACTTGTCTAAGGCACCACAAGAAGTGGTTTTCACCATTGGACAAATTATTCATTTTTTAATTTTTAACTTTTTGGAAGATAATGGATGCATGATAGAAGATAATGAAAGGAATCAAGCATAGTTTTCTTTAGATGGTATTCTTGAAATATGTGTTACAATGGACCATGACTATTTAAGGTATGCTCAAATATATTGGTAGGGTGATGGTAAAGGAAGATGAGATGGATGATAAGATGGAATGGGGTAAGGATTTATGCAAAGGACTAAATGAGAGGGACAAAAGCATGAAAACTAGGTGTTGGATAACGAATGAGGTTTTGGAAGATTTTTGTGTGGGTGGATGAAGATGTTGATGGAACATACCTTGAGGGGTGGTGGAGTGGAGGACACATGTATTTTGGATTTTGAGATTTTGATGGAGTGAATGTGGATCTTGGGACATAAGGACGTAAAATGGATGAAGGAGATGTTGAAGTATCTAAGATAGTGGATTTTGAGATAGAGGGACCCAAAATAGACTTGAAACGTGCAAGATGTTTAGATAGAGGAGTGAAATAAGCCTTTCGAATAACAAGTTTGGATGCGAATTTTGATTTTTTGTTTAGGATGCAATGCTTCTATGAGAAACTTGGAGACCCAAATGGTTTTTTATTTTTCTTTACCTCGTGTTTATTTGAAATGCATTGCTTTTATGAGTGACTTAGGAACCCACATAGTTTTTTATTTTCTTTTTACTCGATGGGATTTTGTGGCCTTTTGGATATTTATTTTTTCTTTGAATCAATTTTTTATTTGATTTTCCATGTCTTTTAGATAGTACATGTGGATCTTTGGATGCATGTGGGTTTTTGAACTTATGCATTTTATGCTTAGCATCCAAATTTATTCCAAGAGCCATGGGATTCATAGGTGGATATGAATGATATGGAGGTATTTTGGATGGGTTTATATATATGCATGTTTGAAAGGTGCTCAAAGATGCATGCCTTTGCTGATCTTGATTTATGATAGGGTAACTAGAATGTTAGCTAGGAGTGACATGTATAATGTGTTGGCATTTGTGCAGAGTATGTTGACATGATGATATTATGTTGTCATTGATGTCAATATACAAGAGAGTGAACCGGCAATATGCTGAAAAGTGAACTGGTATAATGCGGTGAACCAGTATATGTGCAAAGAAGTGAACAGGTATATTGAAGCTAAGCAGCTGGCAAAGAGAGCCAATAGAGCGGTATAAACTGGTATATGAGCAATAGATGAAGTGGTATGTTTGTCCAAGTGAACCAACATATGGAATGTTTTCTATTAAGGCTTAATATGGTATGACTACCGGTTGGTAGTCTTAGCTTGAGGGTTTCCGGTTGAAGAGTTCCAAGCCTGTGTGATTCAACCGATGACATTGTGTGATGAGCTAGCATTGTAATCAAGATTAGATCATGTTGCCACGTCAGCCTTGTGCGCGTGAAGGATCTTGCATGAAGGAGATTGAACCTATCTACCTTAGGAATCTGCGAAGTCCTTATAAATGGTGGAGAACACGTGATGGGTTATCGCCTCCATTAAATGGTGAAGAACAAACGATGGAGAATATCTTGAGATCTGTTCAAGACCATTGTATTCAAATGCAAAGTGTTCAATGGCCAAGATTGAACCGCCTAAATTTCTTAACCTAAATGTTTAGGGTTTAGGGTTTATGCTACTGCCCTATCTGTTTCCTATAAGGTCGATGTTGTGTTTCATACTGAGGTTGTTGGCAAATAGTGTGTTTGTATCTAAGTGCAGAGATACGTGATTCTTGCCAGACCAGATGAGATAAGAGGATTGATTCCTGCATAGTGTGTGTGCAGAAGGAAGGAACTTAAGCGGATCTACATTAGGCATTGAGTGCTATTACTAGATCATTGTAATACCTGTTGATCTTTAACCACTTCAACAGTTGGAAAATCCCTTACCCAAGTAGCTTTAACCAACTTGCTATAAATCCTTTAACAAGGTGACTCAAACTCATTGATTTCTTGAAATCCTCTAACAAGGTAACCTCTAACAGGGTTTAACCCTTAACCGGGTATTTAGCCATCCCTTAACCGGGTGATCTCTAATAGGATCGGTTCCTAGCAGAACCTATTGTAATAGTATTTAACCAGACTAGGCTCCTAATAGAGAAGACTTCTAAAGAGTTCAAAAGAAGCTTGTGGGTATTCATCCCCACCGTGGTTTTTCCCAGCTAGGTTTCCACGTGAAAAATCTATTTGTCATGTGTAGTATTTTTCATGTGATGATTTAAGTGATTTGTGTCTGAAGGTAAATCATGCTGAGCTAGCTATTATTATATTTTTGATGATAGATTACCTATTCATGCATAAGGGTGAAATGGAAGTGTAGTATTAAGTTGAGTGGAAAGCTAAGTGATTAACCGGTTAATGCTTGTCACAGTCATTCTTAGCTTTACCGGTTGCACTCTATTTTAGACCGGTGTTACTGTCTGTCAAACATTTGCAGTGTTTACAGTCAAACCGGTTCGGGAAAAGTTTTTGTGACTGTACTGATTCAACCCCCCTCTTAGTATTGGTTTGGTACTTATTGTTCATCATTGAGTTATCAATTGGTATCAGAGAATCCTCCATGTCCTCTGTGTTGTAAGCTTAACCACTTGAGGGAAAAGATCCTATTGTAATGATGAAGAGGAAAGGTCCAAAGTTCAACAGAGATAACTTCAAAATATGGAAGGACAGAATGAAGATTTACATCAGAAGCATGGGTGCTCAACACTGGAGCTATGTTGAGAATACTTTTGTTATTCCTACCGGCACTCTCAGTGATGATTAAAAGAGAGAAATACAGGAGAATGGGCAAGTCATGTAAGCCCTAATCAACAGCTTATCTGACATTGAGTTTATTGATGTCCAAGATAAAGATAATCCCAAAGAAGTATGGGACACTCTTGAGAAAATCTATGGCAGTGATGAGCATGTAAAACAAGCTAAGGAAGAAAGCCTTAGAGGGAAGTTTGAAGACATGCGGATGGTTGAAGGTGAGACCATTCAACAGTATGGAATAAGAATAAAAACTATTGTTGGAGATATCAAGAGTGCAGATGGTAAAATGGAAGATTTCACTGTGGTAAGAAAATTTCTGAGATCCTTATTATCGGTTTATGCAATAAGGGTTGCTGCTATTCAGGAGTTGAGATCAATAGACAAGACTAAGGTATCCCTAGACTCCATCATTGCAAAGTTGACAACCTATGAGCTAAATAGTTTTGATGGCAGTGTTCAAAAGACTGAATCAGCTTTTAGAGCTTTTGCTGTACCATCTAGAAAAGGAAAAGAAGCAAGCACCAGTGGCGAACCAAGACAGAGCAAAGAAATGGATGATGAGGAGATCCTGATGGAATTTGAAGCTCTTCTTGCCAGGAAAATTCCTAAAGGAATCGGTAAATATAGAGGTAAGCTCCCTTTGAAATTATTTTCTTGTAACTGGATAGGACATATTGCTATAAACTTTCCTAATGGTGACAACAAGGACACATCGGAGAGGTTCAAGAAATTCAAAGGAGGAAACCAGAGAAACTATTTTCTTGCAGTTGATGAAAGTGTCATAGATGAGGAATCGAAAGATGAAGAGAATGAAGATATTGTGTTTGTTGCAGTAAAGGAAGATGTGTCAGACAAGAAGGATCTTGTCTCCCACTTTGATAATTACAATGAGTGGATTATTGACAATGGCTGTTCTCATCATATGACTGGTGACCAGAGAAAGTTTCTATCTTTGGAAGAATATGATGGTGGTGTGGTTCGCTTTAGTAATGATGCACCATGTATGGTCAGAGGAAGAGGGTCCATCTCTTTGAATGGAAAGAGCAGTGCTGACAATGTGTATTGGGTGGAAGGTCTCAGACATAATCTATTGAGTGTTGCCCAACTGAATGACAGTGGACTCACTTTGGAATTCAAAAATGGAGTGTGCAAAATCAAAGAAAAGAATGGTGATTTGATGGCCACTGGTATGTAGACCAAAGATAACTTATTTAAGCTAAATACAAATATAAGTACATGTCTTATGGTTAAGTTTGATGATAGCTGGATATGGCATAGGAGACTATGCCATAAAACTTTGATAACATTGTGAAGGCCAGTAAGATCAAGGCAGTTAGAGGACTGCCGATGCTAAGAAAACTAGAAAATCCTTTGTGCAGAGAATGTCAGCTGGGGAAAATGTCTTCCTCAACCTTCAAAGGTAAATCTTTCATAGTTGACAACTTACTTGATCTTGTGCATACTGATTTGTGTGGTCCTATGAAAACTAGGAGTGTGCAGGGAGATAGGTATTTTATGATTCTTACAGATGATTTCTCAAGAATGATGTGGGTCACATTCTTGAAGGACAAGTCTAAAGCCTTTGGAAAGTTCAAAGCTTTCAGAGCATTGGTAGAAAAGGAAAGTAGTAGAAGAATCAAATGCCTTAGAACTAATCAAGGAGGGGAATTCACTTCCAGTGAATTCAACAAATATTGTGAAGAGAATGGCATCAAGAGGCAACTGTCTGTCCCCCAGACTCCACAAGAGAATGGCTTAGCAGAGAGAAACAACTAGACTGTGGTTGAAGTGGTTAGAACTATGTTGATCTAAGGAAAAGTTGCTCACACCTTTTGGAGAGAAGCGGTGAGCACTGCAGTCTACACACTGAACCGGGTACTCATCAAAAAGGGAAAGGATAAGACTCCTTATGAGTACCAGACCAGTAAGACACCAGTGGTAAGATACTTTAGAATGTTTGGTAGCAAATGTTATATTAAGAGGAGTGAACATCAGAGCAAGTTCGATGCAAAATGTGATGAAGGAATATTCCTAGGATATTCCACCAAGAGTAAAGCTCTCAAATGTTTCAACAATAGGACTTAGAGAATTGTTGAAAGCACCAATGTTAGGGTTGATGAAAACTCTGGGAAACTTGAGGAAATTGATAGTGAGCAAGTAGGAGATAAACTGGTAGTAACCTTCTAGGAACCGGTTGCAAATCAGCCCAGTACCAGTAATTGTGTTCCTACACCGGTGGATGCTGATGCTGATGAAAATGAGGATGAAGAAGTAAAGCAAGAAGAATATGTTAAGAACATACCTAAGTATGTCAAAATCAATCATGATCCAAAGAAGATCATAGGAGACAAAGATGCAGGAATTCTTACAAGAAGAAAGGTCAAAGAAAGCTCATGTATGATCTCTGAATTTGAGCCTAAATCATTCAAAGAGGCACATAAAGATGAAGACTGGATCAAGGTAATGGAGGAGGAACTTGACCAGATAGAGAAGAATGGTACATGGTCTTTGGTACCGAGACCAGAGCATAAAAATATCATTGGAACCAAATGGGTTTTCAGAAACAAGCTAAATGAGGATGGCACAGTGGTAAGGAACAAAGCCAGACTAGTGTGTAAAGGATACACCCAAGAAGAAGGAGAAGACTATGGAGAAACCTTTGCTCCAGTAGCAAGATTGGAAGGAGTGCGTATGCTTCTTGCATATGCAAATTTTAAAGGATTCAAGGTATATCAAATGGATGTAAAATCTGCATTCCTAAATGGAATACTTGAAGAGGAGGTGTACATAGAACAACCATATGGGTTTGCCCTATCAGAAGACAGTGACATAGTGTGTAGGCTACATAAAGCCTTGTATGGACTAAAGCAGACACCTAGAGCATGGTATGAATGCTTGCACTTGCATCTTGTGAAGATTGGATTTGAAAGAACAAGTGAAGATAGCAATATCTATTTGAAATCAGAAGGAGATCAGATTCTAATCTGTGAAGTATTTGTTGATGACATCATCTTTGGAGGAGATGACAAGATGAGTCATGATTTTGCAGATGAGATGAAAAAGGAGTTTGAGATGTCACTCATAGGGGAAATTAAGTTCTTCATTGGACTATAGATTCAACAAATGAAAGAAGGAATCTTTATTACTCATTCCAAGTATGTCAAAGAGGTGTTGAAGACCTTTGACATGGAAGATAGAAAACCAGTTGGTACACCAATGGTGACTGGTTATGAATTATCAAAAGAGGATGACTCAGCATTGGTAAATGAGAAGGATTACCAATCAATGATTGGTAAGTTGCATTATGTAGTGCATAACAGACCGGACATTGCACATGCAATGGGTATTACCGCTCAGTTTCAGCGAAGCCCAAGAGAATCCCACTTGGTAGCAGTCAAGCGGATTCTTAGATATCTGAAGGGAATAGTTGACTATGGGTTATGGTATCCATACAATAATGATTTCAACCTAAAAGTGTTCACAGATGCTAATTGGGTTGGTAATGTAGATGACCGGAAGAGCACAACCAGTGGTGCATTCCTCCTTGGTGGTAGACTGGTCTCATGGATGAGTAAAAAGCAGAGTTGTATCTCTCAGTCTACAACAAAAGTGGAATATGTTGCAACTTTTATGAACTGCACCCAGACTATTTGGATGATGCATGTATTAAATGGCTTCAAAGTTCCTGTATCTAGACCAGTAAGCATATTTTGTGACAATACAAGAACAATTAACATTTCCAAGAATCTGGTTTTGTATGCTAGAACCAAGCACATTGAGCTCAAGTATCATTTTTTGAGGGAGAAGGTTCAAAACAAGGAGGTTGTGTTGGAACATGTTTCTAGTAAGGAGCAGTTAGCAGACACATTCACCAAGCCTCTACCAAAGGCTATATTTACCTATTTGAGAGGTGAATTAGGGGTGCTACCCCTTCAAGAGGTGAACTGAAAGTATGTGCTCCACATCAGTCAAGTATTGCAGTGTCCAATATTTTTCAGGATTGATGTGTTGAAGGATTCTACTCCAAAGGGGGAGCAGTATAGTGGAACAGGAAAACTTGTGCCTCCACTTTGGCATTGTTGTCAAAGGGGGAGAAGATGTGAAGTGGAGAAGATATTTGTAGTAGAAGATGTGATGCTAGGTAATATCTTTGTATATTGCCATAAATGCCAAAGGGGGAGATCATTGGCATTTGTGTAGAGTATGTTGACATGATGATATTATGTTGTCGTTGATGTCAATATACAGGACAATGAACCGACAATATGCTGAAAAGTGAACCGGTATAATGCGGTGAACTGGTATATGTGCAAAGAAGTGAACAGGTATATTGAAGCTAAGCACCTGGAAAAGAGAACCGATATAGCGGTATATGAGCAATAGGTGAAGTGGTATGTTTGTCCAAGTGAACCGGTATGATGGAATGTAAACCGACATATGGAATTATTTCTATTAAGGCTTAATATGGTATGACTACCAGTTGGTAGTCTTAACTTAAGGGTTTCCGGTTGAATTGTTCCAAGCCTGTGTGATTCAATCGATGACATTGTGTGATGAGCTAGCATTGTAATCAAGATCAGATCATGTTGCCACATCAGCCTTATGTGCATGAAGGATCTTGCATGAAGGAGATTGATCCTATCTACCTCAGGAATGTGTGAAGTCCCTATAAATGGTGGAGAACACGTGATGGGTTATCGCCTCCATTAAACGGTGAAGAATGAATGATGGAGAATATCTTGAGATCTGTTCTAGACTGTTGTATTCAAATGCAAAGTGTTTAATGGCCAGGATTGAACCTCCTAAATTGCTTAACCTAAATGTTTAGGGTTTAGGGTTTATGCTACCAACCTATCTGTTTCCTATAAGGTCAATGTTGTGTTTCATACTGAGGTTGTTGGAAAATGGTGTGTGTGTATCTAAGTGTAGAGATACGTGATTCTTGCCAGACTAGATGAGATAGGAGGATTTATTCCTGCATAGTATGTGTGCAGAAGGAAGGAACTTAAGTAGATCTGCATTAGGCATTGAGTGCTATTATCAGACAATTGTAATACCTATTGATCTTTAACCACTTCAATAGTTGGAAAATCCCTTAACCGGGTAGCTTTAACCAACTTCCTATAAATCCTTTAACAAGGTGACTCAAACTCATTGAGTTCTTGAAATCCTCTGACAAGGTAACCTCTAACATGGTTTAACCCTTAACTAGGTATTTAGCCATCCCTTAACCAGGTGATCTCTAATAGGATCGGTTCCTAGCAGAACCTGTTGTAACAGTCTGTGAGGCCCTACCCCGACTCAGCTTGACATTTTTAGTTATTTGCATATTGAGACTATTATGGATGCTTTATGGATTTAGAACCTATATGATTCCATGATTTGGATCACATTGACGTATATTGATGCTTCATTTTATGCATTATGATTATGAAACTTTATATGTTGCTAGAATAGAATTACTTTGAAATGGTGAATGTCATTATTGGAATTGCAGGACTTCATTTTGATGATAGAAAAAAGATGCTTATTTTATGAATGGTTCAATTTTGAGAATTATGATAATTGCTTATGTGGAATCGAATTTGAATGAATGAGATATTGAATTATTATTGCCAAATGTATGAGTGTTTGATGTGCAATGAAATCCATGTATTTAATTATATATAATTGTGATTATTTGGAATTACTAATGTGTTAATTGAGATGCGCAGGAAAATTATCCATGTGACCATGGAAATAATATGGAGAACCAAACCTAGACCAATGTACGTTTGTTAAGCCAGGGGTTGTCTATTTGGAGAGACAACACGCCGTTTGTAATGTATTTTATTCATGAAAGTAAATGATGCATGTGTGTTAATTTGATTTTATTTAATTGTGTAAACCTACAAGAGACGAATTCCATGTGTGATTTTTATATTGTATTTTATTGTGTCACTTGACACATGTGATGATTAGTGTCATTGATTTTGACTTGTCTCTTGGAGGGAGTTTTGTTTCTACCAAATCCATTCAAACACATGAGTGTGGTCCCAAATTTGCCTTGGGTAGGGAGTCTTGGGAGTGGTCAACTCAGGTTTGACCCGTAGGTTAACTTCAGTTGGGTTTCTAAGGGGTCAAATGGACTCCTAGGGTCAGTTTTAAGGCTTTTCCAAAGGTTCAAAGGGTATACCTATGGGTAGGGGTATTTTGAAACATGTGACTACTCCCATGTGATTGTTTAGTCACCTCAAAAAGTGGTTTTCCCAAGGTGAGCGAAAATTCAACTTAGAAGTTTCCTCCTAGGATAGACAACCTTCCCTTTTGATGTCAAACTCTCTTCCCCATCCTCTCTCACCTTTTCCCTTTCCAGTTTTAGTAATATGTAAGAGGTTGGGGAGAGCAACCAATAGGAACTCTCACCTTACCCAAGGGGTTGGGAAGTGTGTGAGAGGCATTCTTAGGCAAGGATTAGGGACTTAGTGAGTAATCACCCACTCTCCATGGTTGGAGACTATGCAATTTTTGAAATTTAGTTGTAGGATAGAATTTTGGTGAAGGTGTTGGTGGAAAGTTTGTGTAGATTTGGGCAGCTCATGCCCAACTAAGTCTAACATACCTATTGGCAGATTAAGGTTGGCTTTACTTCTTTTTGTTTATGTTGTTTATGTTGTTTTTGAAAGAAAGAAATGCTTGTATGAAGAGATGTGTATATGTAATTTGTCTTGTAGGAGAAAAATGTAAATTTTCATTTCCATGTTCTTTGTTTATGTGTTCTTGTTTTGGGAGTGTCCAAGGCCTCCTACTCTTGGGAGGGTAGGATGGTCTTGGGGTGGAAGAAGTATGACAACATTGGGTGAGAGGCTCTCCTTATGGGGAGTGTTCTCAAGGGTATCTTTTGTGACCCTTGCTGCATAGCCTTGTGTATGCATTTGGGGGTCATAAGGGGAGAAAATATGGCTTTTATGCCTTTGGGGGGGCATAAGATGTGGAGATGAATTTTTGTTGTATTTTGTATTGCCATGAGGTGGCTTGAGTTGTATTATGCTTGCAATCTCCCCAATGGTACTTGGTCCACTTCCACCCGTGGAAAGATCATCACAAGTTGTGGTGAGAGTGTAGCTTGGGATGGGAAAATGCATGTTGAGTGTTTGCCTTTGTTTGTTGTGTTGCTGTTTGTTTGTGACCCGTCTAGTGTTTGGTTCTCCAAGCTCGGGGGTGGCTTCTAGTAAGCCTAGGCTGGGAGTTGAGCTCTCCATGGTCAAGTTGTATTTTTATTGTAGGTTGCTTGAGATGGAAAAGAAAGGATAAAGGGATTAGTTGCTGTTCTAAGTTGCAGATATAGTTCAAGAAAAAGAATGTATTTAATTTGTAGCAAAAAAAAAAGAGAGCTATTGTTGTATTTAATTTCCAAAAGAAAAGAAGTGTATTTATTTTATTCATATTCCTATGGAAGGGAAATATTAGTTGGGTCTTCAAACCCATTTGTATTATTATTACTTGTTTTTAAATTTGCTAAAGAAATGTATTTCTCCTAATTTGGGTAGTTTTGCAAAAAAGGGAAAATGAAATATATTAACTTGTATTTAAATCTTCATTTAAAAAAAAATAAAAATAAAAATAAAGTTGTTGCATTTATGTTTATTCTGCAAATAAATTAATTCTGTTATTACATGTTCACCTATGTTTATTTATGCTGCTAGAAATAAATTAAATCTGTTATTGTGTGTTCATTTATGTTTATATTGTGCTGCTGCAAATAAAATAAATCTATTTTTTTTTTTATCTTTTATTTAGTGCAGAAAATAATTCCTATTCTAGTAGCCTATTTTATTTAAAAAAAAAAAGAAAAAGAGGGTTAGCATTTAGTTTTAGTCATATTTTGTTAGACCAGGAAGGATTATATTCATGTTATTGTTTAAAGTTTTTTTTTTTAAAAAAAAAGAAATAATAATAGTTGCAGAATATAAAACACTTCTATTTTTTTTTAGCCTCTTAGAAAACAAAAGAAAAATTATATTTGTTTCACCCATCTCCTTGCTGTAGCTAATAGTCTTCATTTATGCATGTATATTAAGATTTGTTATAAAAAAAAAAGGGAAAAAAAAATCATAGGATGCTTAAGTGTGTAATATATATATATATATATATATATTTTATGCATTTAAATATGTTATTTTAGAAATGCATATATTTCTTATAAAAAAATATATAGATGTAAACATGTATATTTACACACACACACACACAAATATATATATATATATATATATATATATATATATATATATATGTTAACGAATTTAAAAAAAAAAAATTTAAATAAAAAAAAAATATTTTACCATGCTCGGTGAAGGCTGAACCTCTATGAACATAGAGGACGGCGCGACCGTGCCTCCACTGTGGGAAACCACAGTGGACGGCACCGGGTCCCCCACTATGGGCAACCACAGTGGTGGTGGCTCCCGGCCGCCACTGTGTTTACCCACAGTGGACGGCACTCGGCTGCACTGTGGATAAACGCAGTGGCACTTGGGGGAAACCCCCGCCCACTACCGATCACCATTCCACCACCGTTCTCCATTTCTCCGCCGCTCCCTTTCATGGCTACCACTCCCTCCTTTGGCCGCCGCCCAATCCTTCGACCTGCATTCACACACACACACAACACTAAAATAAAAATAAAAAATGTGTATGTTATAACACACAAGCCCTAACCCTAGTTTCGGGTTAGGGCAAACACACATAGATTTTAGAATAAAATATGTGTGGGGTGGATGTTTAAAAAGTTAGGGTTAGTTGTGACCTTGTTGAATTCTTTTATAAGTAAATTAATAAAATAAATAAAAGAAAACCCTGCCCCCCCTTTTCTCGTTGAAATATCTTTATATATATATATATGTAATTAAATTCTATATTTATATGGGATCAAATAGTTATTGGTAAATTAGGTAATGCTTTTTTTATTTTTTAAATGAATGTAGATGCATTCTAAAAAGAAGATTTTAAAATTCTTGGGTAGAATAAACCCTTGGGAAAAATAAAATGATATATGTAGGGTCAAGTTGGCCCATTTAAATTTTAAATTATAAGGTATTTTAATTTATGGAGATTTTATTTAATAGGGTTGTTAAATCTAATAACTAGGACAATTTATTTAGACCCTAGGTAATTAAAGAACTATAAGAGATTATTTGACAATAAATTTTAGAGGTTATATATTAAGTTAGAGATTATTGGCTAAGAGAGTTTAATAATTTATTAGTGGAAGATAGTAATAACTCTTTTGGAGAAATATTAGCTCGCTTATAACTTAGATTATATATCGCCAAAATTAATTTAGTTGCTTGATTCACTCAAAAACATAGTTAAGACTAAACTAGTTTGCATCATTTTAATAAGTTAGTTGTACTAGGTTAAGTATTTAAAAAAAAAAAATTATTCTGTTTGTGCCCAAAAGTTTGGGCATGACATTTTGGTATCAGTGCAAGGTTACCAACACTAGGAACCTTACTCCATTACGTTTCGCTATAATTATTTAATTAATTAAATTATATTTATTTTTATTATATTTATTTTTAAATTAGCTAAAATATTTCTCCTAAAATATTTATTTATTTCATTTTATTTTATTTTCTTAAAAAGGATGCCTCCAACTATGCGACAAACTGACAAACGTGGTAGAGGCCCTAGGTGTGAACGCATGGCACGTGAAGAGGTCAATAGGGAGGAATCAGTTTTGGAAGTGAACCCAGAAGCCTCTCCCGAATGATCAGTTGACCCAAACCGAGACATCTTGGTAGCTCTACAGAACTTGATAGGCATAGTTCAGGATAGGCTTTCGGCAGTAGATCATAATGTTGAGAACCAGAACTCAGGAAGCCGTAGAACAGTGGAACGGGAATGGAGTAGGAGTCCACCTCCTAATCCCATAGAGAGTCAGGCTGGGCATGAGCCCGAGTCCGTTCACCTACCAGCACCACCTCCAGTCGTAGCACCAGTGTATTATGAGAGGGCACATCGGGATCCAAGGGATCTAATCAGAGAGGTTATGCGTCTTCAACCACCATCTTTTGGGGGATCTACCGACGGGGTAGAAGGAGAGGCATGGCTTTTGAGCCTAGATAGGTGCTTTGCATTGCGCTCTTATGAGAGCAATCTAAAAGCACGTGCAATGGTCCACCTATTGCGAGGAATAGCCTCCACATGGTGGAGATAGGAAGAATAGAAGTGTGGCTTAGAGATAGAAACCCTCACTTGGGAGATTTTCACAGAAAGATTCAGGGAGAGGTACTTATCAGAGCATTTCAGACAGCGTAGGGTGGATAAGTTTCATGACCTCCAGCATAAGGGTCTTTCAGTGACCCAGTACGAGAACAAGTTCTTTGAACTCTTACTGTACGTAGACTACCTGAAAGATGAGAAGCTTCTCGTCAACCGATTTATCAGAGGGTTGAATTCCGGCATAGCAGGACCAGTGAGGATGGCCACTCCAAGGAGCCTTCGGGTTGCCGTGGAAAAGGCTTTGATAGCCAAGGAGATTCAGGTCAGACCCCAGGACTCGAGGGATCGGTTCCAGAACTGTAACCGTACACCACAGACTTATGGGTTTCAAAAACCCCATTGGAAGGGTAACAACAGACACACATCGGGGTTCTCCAAACCCCCTCCTCCGTAGCAGTGATAGCAAAACCAGAGGCAAAGGCCTCTGCAGAGTCAGCAGGGCGCGAAGCCCAAGCAATGGCAGTCACAGGGTCAGAGGTGAGATCAGAGATCTCAGACTCCTTACACACCTTTGGCAAGGACTCAACAGTCCTCCAGAGGTGGGTATAATGGTTCTAGCAGGACAGGGGGACGGTCTTTCTCCAGACCACAGGAAGTGCAGTTTCAAGCACGTGGCGCTTGCTTCACATGTGGAGCCATGGGACACATGGTGAGAGAGTGTCCTCAGGGTTAGATGGCAGGAAATTAGAGGATGGCAGCATCAGAACTGACAGTTGGGGATATGGGCAAGTCCCATAGGGTCTTCGCAGCGGTTGACAATCACCAGGCAGAGCATCAAGCCACAGTTATTGAGGTAGCAGGTATGATCAGAGGTAGCAGTGTATCTATATTATTTGATTTAGGAGCTATTGACTCTTTTATATCTCCATTGGTTGTGGAGCATTGCGGGCTAGTGGCAATTAGATAAGAGGTCAGTTGCGAAGTGGAATTAGCTTCAGGGGCTAGAGTGTCAGTGGAATCAGAGGTTAGGGGTTGTCAGCTTCAGATTGGTAATACCACCACCTTAGTAGACCTTAGAGTTACACCACTCAGATCATATGGCATCGTACTTGGCATGGATTGGCTTTATGCCCATAGAGCCAAGATGGATTGTCGCCTGAAAAGGATTGAGTGTGAGGATGATCATGGTTCTCCCATAGTGATCACTGGAATTCAGAGACCCATGTCTCTTCGTATGATCTCTGCCATGCAGCTTAAGTGGAGCATGCAAAAGGGATGCCAGTTATTTGCCATCACCATTAGTGATAGAGAAGAAGAAGAAGAAAATGAACCATCTATTGACGACCATCCTATCCTTAAGGAATTTTTAGACGTATTTCCTTCAGAGTTACCCTGTATGCCGCCCCGTAGAGAGATTGATTTTCATATAGACCTTGTTCCAGGAGCCGAACCAGTTTCCAGAGCACCATATAGGATGACCACAAATGAGCTTAATGAGCTCAAGATGCAGCTTGAGGAACTCCTAGAGAAGGGCCACATTTGCCCTAGTGTATCCCCTTGGGGTGCACCAGTCATCTTCGTGAATAAGAAGGATGGGTCTCTCCGATTATGCATGGATTACCATCAGTTGAACAAAGTAACTATCAAGAACCAATATCCATTGCCCAGGATCGACAATTTATTTGACCAACTTTAGGGTGCCAAAGTATTTTCCAAGATTGATCTAAAGTCAGGGTACCATCAATTGAGGATAGTGGATAGAGATATCCACAAGACCACATTTCACACTAGATATGGCCACTATGAGTTCATTGTGGTCCCATTCGGTCTAACGAATGCCCCAGCAGTGTTCATGAGTCTCATGAATGGAGTATTCTGCACATTCCTCGACCATTTTGTGATTGTGTTTCTCGACGACATATTGATATATTCACAGAATGAGGAGGAACATGAGGAGCACCTGAGACAGGTTTTGCAGTGTTTGAGGGATAATCAGTTGTATGGCAATTTGTCGAAGTGTGCCCTCTTTAGAACAAAGGTCAAGTACCTTGGTCATGTTATATCCGGTGATGGGATCTCAGTAGACCCATCAAAGATCAGAGCCATTATGGATTGGCCAGCGCCTACTAGTGTGACAGAGGTCAAGAGCTTCATGGGCTTAGCAGGTTATTATCGACGTTTTGTTGAGGGATTCTCTAGAGTTGCTCATCCTATTACTTCTGTTCAGCACAAAGAGAAGAAATTTGAGTGGACAGAGAAGTGTGAGAAGGCCTTTCAGGAACTTTAAAAGGCACTTACTACCGCACCTATCCTTGTAGTACCAAATCCTTCAGCTGATTTCATGGTTTGCATGGATGCTTCCCTAGAGGGTTTAGGAGCAGTCCTTATGCAAGGTGGTAGAGCTTTAGCTTTTGAGTCTAGGAAACTCAAGACTCATGAGCTTAATTACCCTACTCATGACCTTGAGCTTGCAGCAGTAGTGCATGCACTTGTGAGGTGGAGACATTTCCTTTTGGGTCATCATTTTGAGTTGTACTCAGACCATCAGAGCCTTTAGTACATATTCACTCAACCGAATCTTAATGCACGTCAGAGGAGATGGATGGAATTCTTGTGCGAGTATGATTTTGACATTCACTACATCAAAGGGAAAGAAAACGTAGTTGCAGATGCTTTGAGTAGGAGACGTCATGAGGTATACACCATATCTATGGGCATGGATTTGAGAGATCAGATCATGCAGCAGTTGCCAGAGGACGGATGGTATTTAGAGGTTTGCTAGGCTATACGATCTCAGGAAACTTTAGAAGGGAAATATGTGGATTATTCCTTAGAGTCTGATGGATTATTACACCATAGAGGGCGCATCTATGTACCTTCTTCCGAGGGATTGCGGGTGTTCATTATCACAGAGGCTCATAGAGCTCCTTATGCAGCACATCCCGAGGTCAAGAAGATGCATGCAGACTTGAGGGAATTATACCATTGGCCAGGAATGTGACAGCTTATTGCTGAGTTGGTAGCCCAATGCCTCGAGTGTCAAAGAGTCAAGGCGGAGCACCGCCATCCAGGTGGATTGCTCCAATCTCATGCTATACCAGAGTGGAAGTGGCATACTATATCCATGGATTTCATCACTGGTCTCCCCATGTCTTCTCATCACCATGATGCCATCTTGGTGACGGTTGACAAGCTGACCAAAGTGGCCCACTTTTCACTAGTTCGTACCACTTTCACAGCACTAGCAGTTGCACAGGTGTTTTTGCGAGACATTGTCAGACTTCATGGCATTCCACACAAGATCATTTCCGATAGGGATTCCCTTCTTCCTTTTGGAAGGCATTACAGGCAGCTATGGGTACCAAGCTCAATTTCAGTACAGCCTATCATCCAGAAATGGATTGCCAGATAGAGAGGGTCAATAGGTGTTAGAGGATATGCTTCATATGTACGTCATGGATCACCAGACTAGTTGGGAAGAGTACCTTCCCTTAGTGGAGTTTGCCTATAACAATGGGCATCACACATCTTTGGGGATGCCACCCTATTAGGCATTATATGGTAGACCTTGTAGGACACCGTTGAGTTGGGACCGCATAGAGGACAGAGTTGCTATTGGTCCTGAGATAGTTCAGGATATGGAGCAGCAGGTGGATTTGATTAGGCAGCATCTTAGAGAGGCACATGATAGATAGAAGAAATATGCAGATGCGAAGAGGATAGATCGTAGCTACTTGGTTGGAGACAAAGTCTTCTTGAGAGTGCGACCGCATAAGAGTCCAATCCGATATGGAAAGGGTTCTAAGCTTGCACCTCGATTTGTAGGACCATTTGAGATCCTTGAGAGGATAGGACCAGTTGCCTACCGTTTAGCATTGCTACCTAGCCTGTCGCGCATCCACGATGTGTTTCATGTTTCAGTTTTGAGGAAGTATATCTATGATGAGTCTCATATTCTAGATTGGGATGCCTTGCAGGTGGAGTCGGACGGGCAGCTAGCTTTGGAGCCCATTTGCATTTTGGCATGCTGGACGCTGGGCCTTCGAGGTTGAGAGCTGGACCAGGTTAGGGTCCAGTGGGATTGCTATGATGAGGTCACAGCCTCATGGGAGGATGCAACACATATGAGATCACAGTACCCCCACCTTTTTGATGAACTCTAGGAGGAAGTTCATGCCTAGAGGGGGAGGGTGTGAGGCCCTACCCTGACTCAGCTTGACATTTTTAGTTATTTGCATACTGAGACTATTATGGATGCTTTATTTTATGCTTTATGGATTTAGAACCTATATGATTCCATGATTTGGATCACATTGACGTATATTGATGCTTCATTTTATGCATTATGATTATGAAACTTTATATGTTGCTAGAATAGAATTACTTTGAAATGGTGAATGCCATTATTGGAATTGCAGGACTTCATTTTGATGATAGAAAAATGATGCTTATTTTATGAATGGTTCAATTTTGAGAATTATGATAATTACTTATGTGGAATCAAATTTGAATGAATGGGATATTGAATTATTATTGCCAAATGTATGAGTGTTTGATGTGCAATGAAATCCATGTATTTAATTATATATAATTATGATTATTTAGAATTAGTAATGTGTTAATTGAAATGTGCAGGAAAATTATCCATGTGACCATGGAAATAATATGGAGAACCAAACCTAGACCAATGTACGTTTGTTAAGCCAGGGGTTGTCTATTTGGAGAGACAACACCCTGTTTGTAATGTATTTTATTCATTAAAGTAAATGATGCATGTGTGTTAATTTGATTTTATTTAATTGTGTAAACCTACAAGAGACAAATTCCATGTGTGATTTTTATATTGTATTTTATTGTGTCACTTGACACATGTGATGATTAGTGTCATTGATTTTGACTTGTCTCTTGGAGGGAGTTTTGTTTCTACCAAATCCATTCAAACACATGAGTGTGGTACCAAATTTTCCTTGGGTAGGGAGTCTTGGGAGTGGTCAACTCAGGTTTGACCCGTAGGTTAACTTCAGTTGGGTTTCTAAGGGGTCAAATGGACTCCTAGGGTCAGTTTTAGGGCTTTTCCAAAGGTCCGAAGGGTATACCTATGGGTTAGGGGTATTTTGAAACATGTGACTACTCCCATGTGACTGTTTAGTCACCTCAAAAAGTGGTTTTCCCAAGGTGAGCGAAAATTCAACTTAGAAGGTTCCTCCTAGGATAGACAACCTTCCCTTTTGATGTCAAACTCTCTTCCCCATCCTCTCTCACCTTTTCCCTTTCCAGTTTTAGTAATATGTAAGAGGCTGGGAAGAGCAACCAATGGGAACTCTCACCTTACCCAAGGGGTTGGGAAGTGTGTGAGAGGCCTTCTTAGGAAAGGATTAGGGACTTAGTGAGTAATCACCCACTCTCCATGGTTGGGGACTATGCAATTTTTGAAATTTAGTTGTAGGATAGAATTTTGGTGATGGCGTTGGTGGAAAGTTTGTGTGGATTTGGGCAGCTCATCCCCAACTAAGTCTAACACACCTATTGGCAGATTAAGGTTGGCTTTACTTCTTTTTGTTTATGTTGTTTATGTTGTTCTTGAAAGAAAGAAATGCTTGTATGAAGAGATGTGTATATGTAATTTGTCTTGTAGGAGAAAAATGTAAATTTTCATTTCCATGTTCTTTGTTTATGTGTTCTTGTTTTGGGAGTGTCCAAGGCCTCCTACTCTTGGGAGGGTAGGATGGTCTTGGGGTGGAAGAAGTATGACAGCATTGGGTGAGAGGCTCTCCTTATGGGGAGTGTTCTCAAGGGTATCTTTTGTGACCCTTGCTGCATAGCCTTGTGTATGCATTTGGGGGTCATAAGGGGAGAAAATATGGCTTTTATGCCTTTGGGGGGGCATAAGGTGTGGAGATGAATTTTTGTTGTATTTTGTATTGCCATGATGTGGCTTGAGTTGTATTATGCTTGCAATCTCCCCAATGGTACTTGGTCCACTTCCACCCATGGAAAGATCATCACAAGTTGTGGTGAGAGTGTAGCTTGGGATGGGAAAATGCATGTTGAGTGTTTGCCTTTGTTTGTTGTGTTGCTGTTTGTTTGTGACCCATCTAGTGTTTGGTTCTCCAAGCTCGGGGGTGGCTTCTAGTAAGCCTAGGCTGGGAGGTGAGCTCTCCATGGTCAAGTTGTATTTTTATTGTAGGTTGCTTGGGATGGAAAAGAAAGGATAAAGGGATTAGTTGATGTTCTAAGTTGCAGAAATAGTTCAAGAAAAAGAATGTATTTAATTTGTAGCAAAAAAAAAAGAGAGCTATTGTTGCATTTAATTTCCAAAAGAAAAGAAGTGTATTTATTTTATTCATATTCCTATGGAAGGGAAATATTAGTTGGGTCTTCAAACCCATTTGTATTATTATTACTTGTTTAAATTTGCTAAAGAAATGTATTTCTCCTAATTTGGGTAGTTTTGCAAAAAAAAGAAAATGAAATATATTAACTTGTATTTAAATCTTCATTTTAAAATAAATAAATAAATAAATAAAGCTGTTGCATTTATGTTTATTCTGCAAATAAATTAATTCTGTTATTACATGTTCACCTATGTTTATTTATGCTGCTGGAAATAAATTAAATCTGTTATTGTGTGTTCATTTATGTTTATATTGTGCTGCTGCAAATAAAATAAATCTGTTTTTTTTTTTTATCTTTTATTTACTGCAGAAAATAATTCCTATTGTAGTAGCCTATTTTATTTAAAAAAGAAAAGAAAAAGAGGGTTAGCATTTAGTTTTAGTCATATTTTGTTAGACCAGGAAGGATTATATTCATGTTATTGTTTAAGGTTTTTTTTTTTAAAAAAAAAAGAAATAGTAATAGTTGTAGAATATAAAACACTTCTATTTTTTTTTAGCCTCTTAGAAAACAAAAGAAAAATTATATTTGTTTCACCCATCTCCTTGCTGTAGCTAATAGTATTCATTTCTGCATGTATATTAAGATTTGTTATAAAAAAAAAAAAAGGGAAAAAAAAATCATAGGATGATTAAGTGTGGAAATTATATATATATATATATTTTATGCATTTAAATATGTTATTTTAGAAATGCATATATTTCTTATAAAAAAAATATAGATGTAAACATGTATATTTACACACACACACACACACACAGATATATATATATATATATATATGTTAATGAATTTTTTAAATAAAAAAAAAAAATATTTTACCATGCTTGGTGAAGGTCGAACCTCTGTGAACACAGAGGACGGCGCGGCCGTGCCTCCACTGTGGCTACCCAGAGTGGACGGCTCGACGCCACCACTGTGGGAAACCACAGTGGACGACACCGGGTCCCCCACTGTGGGCAACCACAGTGGTGGTGGCTCCTGGCCGCCACTGTGTTTACCCACAGTGGACGGTGCTTGGCCGCACTGTGGATAAACACAGTGGTGCCCGGGGGAAACCCCCGCCCGCTACCGATCACCATTCCACCGCCGTTCTCCATTTCTCTGCCGCTCCCTTTGATCGCTGCCGCTCCCTCCTTTGGCTGCCGCCCAATCCTTCAACCTGCATTCACACACACACACAACACTCAAAAAAAAAAAAAATATGTGTATGTTATAACACACAAGCCCTAACCTTAGTTTCGGGTTAGGGAAAACACACATAGATTTTAGAATAAAATATGTGTGGGGTGGATGTTTAAAAAGTTAGGGTTAGTTGTGACCTTGTTGAATTCTTTTATAAGTAAATTAATAAAATAAAGAAAAGAAACCCCCCCCACCTTTTCTCCTTGAAATGTCTTTATAAGTATATATATATATATATATATATATATATATATATATATATATATATATATATATATATATATATATATATATATATATATATATATATATATATATATATATATATATATATATATATATATATATATATATATGTAATTAAATTCTATATTTATATGGGATCAAATAGTTATTGGTAAATTAGGTAATGCTTTTTTTATTTATTAAATGAATGTAGATGCATTCTAAAAAGAAGATTTTAAAATTCTTGGGTAGAATAAACCCTTGGGAAAAATAAAACGATATATGTAGGGTCAAGTTGGCCCATTTAAATTTTAAATTATAAGGTATTTTAATTTATGGAGGTTTTATTTAATAGGGTTGTTAAATCTTATAACTAGGACAATTTATTTAGACCCTAGGTAATTAAAGAACTATAAGAGATTATTGGACAATAAATTTTAGAGATTATATATTAAGTTAGAGATTATTGGCTAAGAGAGTTTAATAATTTATTAGTGGAAGATAGTAATAACTCTTTTGGAGAAATATTAGCTCGCTTATAACTTAGATTATATATCACCTAATTAATTTAGTTGCTTGATTCACTCAAAAACATAGTTAAGACTAAACTAGTTTGCATCATTTTAATAAGTTAGTTGTACTAGGTTAAGTATTTTTAAAAAAAAATTTATTCCGTTTGTGCCCAAAAGTTTGGGCATGACACAGTCTTTAACCGGACTAGGCTCCTAACAAAGCGGACTTCTAAAGAGTTCAAAAGCAGCTTGTGGGTATTCATCCCCACCGTGGTTTTTCCCAGTTGGGTTTCCACGTGAAAAATCTATGTGTCATGTGTAGTATTTTTCATGTGATGATTTAAGTGATTTGTGTCTGAAGGTAAATCATGTTGAGCTAGCTGTTATTATATTTTTGATGATAGATTACCTATTCATGCATAAGGGTGAAATGGAAGTGTAGTATTAAGTTGAGTGGAAAGCTAAGCGATTAACCGGTTAATGCTTGTCACAGTCATTCTTAGCTTTACCGATTGCACTCTGTTTCAGACCAGTGTTACTGTCCGTCAGACATTTGTAGTGTTTGCAATCAAACCGTTTCGAAAATTTTTTTTGTGACTGTACTGATTCACCCCCCCTCGCAGTACCAGTTTGGTACTTATTGTTCATCATTGAGTTATCATAATGGACGGAGATATATAATGACCCAAGATGGATGGAAGGGCTGAAGGGTTTTGTTTTAGGGTATAAGGATCCAAAAAATATTTAGAGGATGGATAATGTGTATGTTTGGGTTTAGATGGATGGATGTGGGATTTAGCAAGGATACCAATATTTTGAGGATGAGCTATGTAGCCAAGGCATTAATAATCAAGATTTTATTTGATATGAAGGGGTTCTAATATGCCTCATTCATGTGGGCCTAACTCTTTGCCTTGATAATGCATGTTTAAAAAAATATTTTAATCAATTGGACACTTATTTTTAAAAAAAACAAGATGCGAGTCCATTTTGAGGGGGACACATGGTATGGAAGGAATGATGAGATCATGAAGTAGACCAAATTGGATAAAAGTTGTAACGCCCCACCAAGGAACCGCAAAGGACAACTCATCTACTAACTTACCTCAAGAAGGCAAACACATTTTTTTTTAAGATATACATTAACTCATTAAACTATAATAATGAATAACATAACATTTACCATGAGAACAAATTAATAATTAATTAAATAATATTTACCATGCATATATATATATATATATATATATATATATATATATATATATATATATATATATATATATATATATATATATATATATATATATATATATATATATATATATATATATATATACTAGATTATGCAAGCTCATGCAAGGATGATTAAATTTTATAGACACATCATCTTATTTGTACAATGCAGTTACTTACCATGTATTCTTGATGCAGGAGCATCTGATGGCATAAGGGAAATCTTGCATCACCAAAAAAATTCCTTCTTTGTTAAGTTTTTTTAATGTTTTTGCATTTCTGGATACCCATTTGGGCGAATAAGAGATTCCAACTTTTAGAATTGACCAGCTACTTTTTCTAGCTGACTTCCAAATTTAGAAAATTTTAATTTGAAGGCGGATGGAGCCTGAATTTTGTGGGAAGCTTGAGAATGGAAAAATAAGAACATTGGCAAAAGAATCAAGATAAAATCATTCAATTTGAAATTTATTCAAGTTTCAGTTTCTTGAAAAATAAAAAAAATTCTTTCGAGTAAGATTTGAGGCATTAAATGGCCTCGAACAACCCAAAAAGGGTGGGAATCGATAGAGCATATTCTTAGAATATTATTTACTCAGAGAGATTTCTGAAGGTTCAAACAACATCAATTCAATTCCCAGATCAAAATTTATGGTTGTCGAAAGTTGGATAATTTTTTGAAAAGTTTCTAGTTTTCAAATTTGGCTCAATTTCGAATTTCAAATTGTATATTTTGGTGCTAGATCACCAAATTTTAATTTTTAAATTCTAATTTTGGCTTCAAACCGAAAGGGAGGCTATTTAGGACTCATTCAAGGAAACTCGTGAGTTATTTTTGAGAGAGTGAATTTTGGGGTTGGAAAATTTTAGATTGTGGGAAAGGGTTTTTCCCAGAAAACCCTATAAGCTGTTGTGTTGCATCCTGTGAGGATTTATTCCTCTAGATTGTAATTGCATGTATTGAAAATAAATTTTTGATAATATTGTTGAAAAATGATTTCATATGACAACGTTATGTGAATTTGAAGTTTGCAAAGAAGGTATGACTTTGAATGTGTGCACCTAATATTTGGAGTAAAATTTGAAAAACTTGTTTACATCACTGCATAGAGGTCTAAGCCAAATTTTTGATGCCCTTTGAATTTTAAAAATCTGACATTCTAAGAAAAATATATGCCCCTTTTGGTAAATATGCTATTTTATGGTTTCAGAAAGAGAAGGGGGTACTACACTTAAGCCCCTAGGTGCTTAGTTGTGGTCCCCATGTGACCAAAGGAAAAATTGTAGGAGTTAGGATGCTTTTTTTAGATTTGTCTATGGTCTTTCATATGACTAAGGGCCCAAGGCTTACAAAAAGAAATTAAAAATTCGAAAGAAGCTTTAAAATTAAAAAATATAAATTAATTAAAAATTCAAGTTTAATTTACATTCTATATGTATAGCTGGATAGATTTCATTGTTTTAGATGTTGTAAATAAAAGAAAAGAATAACAACTAAACTATAAGATTCCTTGTGATTGTAAATTGATAACTTAGAAGGGTTTTTTGCAAAGCCAATTTTCTTATGAAATATAGTATACATTTTAATAGCTCATTTGAAATGCTCAGATAGGTATACACTGTGCTTTTAAAGGCTTGTTTTAAATGTTCACATAGGTATGCATGGGTATATATATAGTTTCATGTATCCACAAAATAAAAATAAAAACCCTTCTCTATTTATGACATATATACGATGACATACACAATAATTATGAATGACTTTATGCAATAAAAAAATATATATAGTTTTTGTATGTGTGCTATCCTAATTACAATATGTTCTTGAGCAATGAATATTTGTCTATAATATAAGGTCCACTCCAAAAAGCATCAAACATTGTGTGCTTGCCTAGTTTGCCTTTGATTTCATCCTACTTCAACACTATGTCTCGTTCATTGAAATTTCTTGGGGATGCTCTCTTATCAAATGATCTTTTTACTTGTACTTGATGAATCTCTATTTTCTTCACAACCTCATTTCTTATCTCTTCTAGTTCAAATGGCCAAGCTAACCTTGCAATCATGGGCTCTTTCTCTACCATATCAAGTTGATTTACCAAATCAAGAGCTGGAAGCTCAAGAGAGAGGAAATATTTCCTCCTTTCCATAAACCAACATGAATGGTAAATGTCTTGTAACTCTTTTGGGAGCTATTCTATCAAACCACAAGGCAAATTTTAACTTGGTATGTCATGCTCTTTGGTTACCCTCAATTGTCTTCTTAATGATCCTGAGAAAATTCTTATTAGTAGACTCTACTTATCCATTACCTTGAGGGTAATAATTAGAAGAAGTATTCAGATAAAACCCATTCTCAACAGCCCAATATGTTATTCTAGTACCCATAAAAGCAAGAGCATTATCTAAAACAATAGATCCCAGAACACCAAACTTGGTAATCAACTCCTCATAGAAATTAAGGACACCAATTTCATTGGCTTATTTTAGTGCCACAAACTCCGTCCATTTAGTGAAATAATCATTGGTTGTGAGCACCCACTTATGACCAACACTTGAAGGTGGATTTATGACTCTAATAAAGTTTAAACCTCATTTCATGAAGGGTTGCTCAACCTGAATGGACTAGAATGGAAGGGATGCTGACATTTCTTTTCCTACAAATATAACACACTCTTTACATTTTCTTACCCATGATGTGCATCTTTAACCAGAAATAATGCTCACACAGGGCATCCTGCAACAACGTGTCATGGATTACAGTTTCATGGTGGATATGATCTCCACCCATGACTATTTTAGCTCACAAAATAATTTTCGCAGTTGAGAATGAGGGCCTAAAGTAATCTGCAGAACTGAAAATATTTGATTGAAAATTCCTTACTTCTAGTTTTGGTGGCAAAATGCATTGCTCACTCGTACTAAAGAATATCTCATTAAAAAGAATGATGGTAGGAAATCAAATCAAGTTACTGACAAGGACGGGTAATTACTTAACTTGGAAATCGGACCACAAAACACCCCCCCAACTTATTATGACACGTGTCCACACATGAGGAAAGGACAGAGGGAAGTGTAGGTGGATTTGAAATAGGCAACAATCATAGTAAAATAATAAATGCATAATTAATAAAAAATAAGCTATGTACATACCTACAGTCATGCCAATAAATGATGCATGAAACGGTTAGATAAAAAGAAGAGTGAAATGAAATGATGTGACATGAATGAAATGATAGACAAAGAAATGAAGTGGGATGATGTGGATGGAATAATTATTAATGGAGAATAATATTTCCATAAGACATGGAATAATCTTTATGAAATGATACTTGAAGAATTTATTGAGTGTTAGGAACGTTCCCTGCAGAAGTTGCAGGAACCGTGCCCTTAATATTTCTTTTAGTTGTTGTAGGAACTTCTTCGGTTGTTGAAGGAACATTTGCAGTTGCTGCAGGAAGTGATATTTGTTCTTGACTGGTGAATTGCTGCAGGAATTGTTCTTTGGTCGCAAGCTTATGATACAGGCATAGTCGATGACCATTTACTAAAAGCTTGAATTGGACTAGATCAATAGTGGTCAAATGAACTGCTCCATTTTTGAAAACTTCTTCTATCTCATATGGGCCTAACCATCTTGTCTGTAGATTTCGCATAGTATCCTTATATCTAAAATCATACAACAATGCCCAGTCACCTACTTGAAATTTCGTCTCCTTTATGTACTTATCATGCCACTTAGCTCTATGATTTTGAATAAGTTATGTTTGTTGGACAACCATCTTTCTCAGCTCATCCAAAGCATTCAATTGGTGAATGTAATCTCTTTGTGCTTCAAAAAGTGTCATATTCAATTGTAGAGTTGTTCTTAGAGTTTTGTGTTCAAATTCAATAGGCATCATTGTTGCTTTTCCATACACCATTTCAAAAGGTGTAAAATCAATTGGTGTTTTCCATGTTGTTATGTATGCCCAAATGGCTTTAGGAAGTCTTTGAGACCAATCTTTTTTATGAACAACTACTATTTTAGTAAGAATGGCTTCTAGATCCCTATTTGTGACTTCTACTTGACCATTTGCTTGTGTATGGTATGGGGTAGACTTTTTGTGCCTAATATTGTATTCATTAACCAATGCTGCAATCAATGTGGAAGTAAAATGTGGTTCTTGGTCTGAAACAATTTCTCTTGGAACTTCATACCTGGTAAATATATCTTCATACATAAATTCAGCCACTTTATTATCTCTTGCATGTGTCATAGCTCGTGCTTCCACCCATTTGGTGACATAATCAACACATACTAGAATATAAGATTTTCCATTGGAAGGAGGATCAATTGGTCCAACAAAATCTAATCCCTATTTATCAAATGGTGCAACTAATATTTGTGGATATAATGGCATCTCATCAGATCTAGTAGGCCTACCCATGCACTGGCATATGTCACATTTCCTGGTGTATTGTGTTGCATCCTTATATAATGTTGGCCAATAATATCCTGTGCTCAATATGTTAAGTGTTGTTCTTTTAGTAGCAAAATGTCATCCACATGGCTCATCATGGCATGCATGAAGGATATCATATGTTTCATTCTCTCTAACACATCTTCTCATGACTTGGTTAGGTCCAGTATAAAATAAACAATCAACAATCCATGAGAAGTTAAAGCTTTTCTCAACTAACAATCTTCTTTCTTTAGGAGAGAAATGAATTGGCATTTTATTAACAGCTAAATAATTGGCAATATCAGCATACCAGGGAGTGTGTGCTTTTATAAGGAACGAATATTCATCTTGAAAAGCATCATCTATGGCTACATGATCATCCTGTAATTGAAGCCGAGAAAGATAATCTGCAACCACATTGGACTTTCCTGGTTTATGAACAACTGTAATATCAAATTCCTACATCAAAACTAACTAGCAAGCCAATCTTCTTGTAATTGATGGTTTATTCATGAGATATCTGATTGTGGTATGATCAGTATGCACAAATATCAGATATCCTTTTATATAATGCCTAAATTTGTTGAGTGCATATATAACTGCTAACATTTATTTTTTAGTGATAGTGTAATTAAGCTCAGGCCCTTGCATGTTCTTGCTGATATAATAAATTGCACTCTCTAAATTATCAATGTTTTGTCCCAAAACTGCTCCTATGGGATAATCTGATGCATCTGTATGAGTTTGAAATGGTAAGGACTAGTTTGGACCCTTAAGAGTTGGTGCTTGGGTTAATGTTTGTTTTAGCTTCAAGAAAGCTTCATTGCATGAGGAAGACCAATTAAATTCCATATCCTTGGTCAAAAGAGAATATAAAGGACCTACAATTTTGCCGAAATCTTTGATAAACCTCCTATAATATCCAGCATGACCAAGAAAACTCCTGACATCTTTTTGCTTTACCGGTGCAGGGATATTTTGAATGACTTCTATTTTTGTTGGGTCAACTTGTAATCCATTTATAGAGATATGTTGACCAAGAACTATACATTCTTGCATCATCATGAAGCACTTTTCACTATTTAATGATAAATTATAGTCTTCACACCGCTACAAAAATTTCTTTAGGTTCTGCAATGCCACTTCAAATTTTGAACCATAGGTTGTAAAATCATCCATATAGATTTCCATGTTGTCCTGGGAAATATCTGAAAATATGCTTATCACTTCTCTTTGAAAAGTAGCTGGAGCATTACATATTCTAAAAGGAAGAACAAAATATGCATATGTTCCCCAAGGACAAGTAAATATAGTCTTTTCTTGATCCTTTGGGGCAATTTGAATCTGGTTGTAGCCACTGTATCCATCAAGAAATGAGAAGTATCACTTCCTTGCGAAGGAGTCTAATACCTGATCCACAAATGGTAATGGAAAATGATCTTTCCTGGTTTCCAAGTTCAAAGCTCTATAATCCACACATACTCACCATTTTCATCCTTTCTTGGGAACTATCACTAAAGGTGACACCCATTGACTATCCAAAATAGGATAGATAAATCCAGCATTTAATAATTTCTGCAATTCTTCTTTAACTATTTCTCTTAATGCAGGATTGATTATTCGTTGTGGTTGTCTAAGTGGTCTACAGTCTTCTTTTATGTAGATATGGTGGGTACAAACTATAGGATCAATTCCATGCATGTCCTTGTAATCCCATGCAAAAGCATGTTTATGACATTTGAACAAGTTCACAAGTGCTACTCTTTAGGTTTCTATGAGTTTACTGTTGATATTCAAATATTTGTTTGAATCAACTTCTACTTTGATAGTAAGATCAATCTAAGATACTTCAGAAGAATTAGAAGTATAGACTTCCTATGGCAACATAGTATGCAATATATCAGTGGCTGCAGGAAAGTTTGATTATGAAATATTTGATACTAACTCTTGCAACTGTTGCTCTTGTCTTAAATCATTTGTCATAATTTTATAGAGAATTGAGTCATGATCATGAAGTTGGATGAATAGTTCTCTATTAATCATCATAAGGTGATTGACAGAGTCAACTCCTTCTTTAATTTCTTCTCCCAAGTTAGGCCAAATGACTTGTTGTTGATCAAATTGGGGTTGAGCAAGAGAATACAAAGATAAAGTTTTGGTAGAATTTCCATCTAATATAGTCATATCCCTTGACCAGCATCTAATATATGCATCAGTTGTAGCAAGCCAAGGTCTCCCCAAAATCAATGGATATCCTCCCGATGTGGCCTTAGGAGACATGATCATAAATTTTACAGGGTATTCCCAAGAATGTAAAGCAACAACTATATCTTCAATCATACCATCAGGTCGAACTATGGAATTGTCAGCAAGTTGTAGGACTGTAGGTGTAGGTCTAAGACTAGTTATTTCAATCTGCTGTATAATATCCCTTGTCATGACATTAATGACTACTCCCAAATCTATCAAAGCATTCTTTATCAAAGTTCTATTGATGACTATATTCACAATAGGGCTACTAGGATCAACATACTTAGGAATTGAAACTTTTGCTAACATGATATCAGCCAATTGACCCATTACATGCACTATTTGCAGATATTTTTTCTTTCTACCAGGATTCTTTAGACATGCTTCCCTAAGTGCCTTACTGTACATAGGGACATCCTTAATAGCTTGTAACAATGGAATTTTAACACATACGTGTTTCAGCTGATCTATAATATTAAAACCTTATTCTTGTTCTAGAAGAATATCTTTTGCTTGCAACCTCTGCATAAATGGAGGTATTTGCTGATTTGGAGGTATTGGGATTGTTGGACTAGATATTTCTTGTTCTTTTGGTATCTCAATTATAACTTGTGGGGATGGCTTAGGAAAAGTTATCCTAGATCTGAGGTGAATATCACTTATAGATAGAGAATAGGTTGGGTATTGATTAGGATCAACTAAATAAACTTCTTGTTTTTGAGAATTGCTATTAGGATTCGACATTGGTTGAGTGGGAAATTATGTGGGTTTAGGTGGAATAGTAGTGGCTACAGGAGGAGGCATTATGTAGGTGGTTGTGGCTGCTACGTAGGTTGCTGATATCCAAAAGAATGATTTGTCCATGGCTGACCCCCCCTCCATTGAGGAGCAGGTTGCCAATTTCCTTGAAATTGCTGCCATGGTCCTTGAGGTGGAGACCAATTTCCTTGTGGCTGCTACCATTGTGGAGTTTGATCAGCAAAATGCTGCCCTTGGCCTTGAGGACCATACCAATTTGGATAGCTACCAAAATTTTGAGCATATGGAGATTTCCATTGATTATTTGGTGCATAGGAATTTCCACTACAACCAAAAAAAGAAAGTGGATCAGGAGACATACCTTGTCTTGGAAAATTTGGCCTTCTTTGAGCAACATAGAAAACTTGTTCTGTTGGCATTGTGTTGTCATTGATGTCAACCAGTATGGGATGACTACCAATAGAAGAGATGTATGTGCAACACTGCTATGGAGGATTGCAAGATGTGCTATCTTGGGTATCACCTTGTATTGCAGAACCTTGGTGAGGTAAGGAAGATACACAAGTTAGTGCCTTACTTGTGTGATGGGATAGAAAGATGTTTGAGCAGTGGTTTGTGATGAAGAGGTAGAATGTCGTTTGCATCACATCAACACTGGAAGAGGAACATATCACAGGTATGTTGTGAGGTTGCAGAACAAAAGGACTCCCACTTGATGAAGATGCAGTCATCATAAGAAGCAATGACTGACAATGAATGTGCTTACATTAGATCTCATGTGCCTGTTTGAAGAGATTCTACACAAAAAGGGAAGCCACTTGAGCAGATTGCAGGATGTAGAAGATAAGGTGTCACTCCACTGGTAAGTGGAGATTATCTCTTATTATGCACTATGTGCATAAGTGTGAAGAGGTAAAGGCAAGTACTTGAAGGCTCACATCGGATCCACCGGTGAATTGAGGGAATGCCTTAAGTACATGAGATACAGACCAATGGGAAGGCATGTTGAGATACTAGTTCAGATGAAGTGAGAGGTGTTTGTCACCTTGACAAACCGGTAGAGGAATGAACAAAATTGATAAGGGAAAAGGTAAGGCTAAGCAGATGAAGTCAATAATAGATTGACCTAATTAAAGATGGAGTCTTGTGAAGGTTGATGACATGGCATCATCAAGAGTGGTAACCGGTATGTAAGTCCATCACTAATATGGACAAGGTGTAGATAGTTGATGGGAATGTGCATGCATAGGTCAATCATGTCATAAGACCCGTTTGAGGGTTACACCGATAGATTAAGAAAGGTCATGACAAGAAGGACAACTGACAAGGTGTCATATGTCAGTAGGGATTGTCTATTGGTAGATGGAACCGGTTGTTTGAATGTTTGGTTACTAGGCATAAACCACCAGAATAGTGTGATGAGGTGGATACCAACAGTGATGCCATGAGAGGATGAAATGGAAAACGTGCATGAGGTGGTGAACTTGCATCAGATAAAGATGGAATATACATCGATGGGGTAGGTTTAGAGCTGGTCGACTTTAATAGAAGGTCCCACAAATCATGGGACATGTTATAGATTGTTGCAGGGGTTTGTGGCTCCAGGTCTTGATGACAACTATGAGCTAGCTAAGAGTGATTTAGGAGATCACGGCAATGAAGGAAACAAGATGATGGATCTTGTGTGTTTTTTCCAAGAGATCTGCTATTAGGATAAAAAGTAGATCACCAAGATGGAAGGCATGATCCAGGAGGTACGTAAATAACATATTTGTGTAGAGTGGCTGTCTAAAAGATCAGTTTGGATAGGATCTGATTGGATTTGGTTTTTCCTAGAGGGTGGTGAAGAAACCCTAATCGCTTGATTTTTGAAATGCTCTTTTGGTGAGAAACCAATCTATAAAGATGAAGGCAAAAGACATTATTAGTTGTTGCTAAAGATAAGCATATTGTGCTACTGTGTAGTGTGATACTTCTGCATGTAAGAGAAAATCAGCTAAGAGCTGAATGAGCATCTGGCAAGTGAGTGTGAGTGAGGGTGAACCTGGCTGAAACGTTCAACCAGTAGGAGAGAAGAACCCGTAGTGTTCATACCGATAGAGCAGAAGTGAAGGAGGTTGCAGAAAAGGAAGACAAAGAACTGGCAAATTGTTATACCAGTGAAGAGAAGAGAGCAAGGTGGAGATCCTGTGGAGAAGAAGAAGAGGATAAGTGTACCGGAAGAGTTCACCGACAGCTAAGCAGCATAAAAAAGAAGCAAAAGAAAGCATTAGAAGAAGGTTATAGAAGAGAGCAACAGAGGAGTGAGTTGGTGTAGCAGAGAAGGTATCTCACTGGAAGAGTAAGACATATGATAAGGTTGCAAGATTCATTTGTAACAAGATGACTACTTATGTATTTGATGCTTATATTGTGAACATTGAGTTGTAGCTTACTGTAGGGGTTGTAGCTCCTTGGGTTGGTGCCCTAAAGTCAGGAGTTGGTGCCCTAAAGTCAGGGCTTGGTGCTCCATGGGCTGGTGCCCTAAACTTTGTAACTGTGTTTTCATTCTGAGGCTAGATTGGAGCAGTAGACTCCAGCAAAATTGCTCATCGAGGTTTTTCCCATCTTGGGTTTTCCTCGTATATGCTAAGTGTTATGTGATGTTCCCCTTTGAGTGTTTGTATTTGAGTTTGTCTCCTCACTAACCTATAAGTCTAGATTAAGTTAGATCCATTAACCGGTATTCTCACATAGGTTTGCTAAAGGGAAAAGATTTGAGAACCACTGATTCACCCCCTCCCCCTCTCAGTGGTGCATTGTGTCTAACAATTGGTATCACAACATAGGTACCCAGTTAGACAAATTTTCTCCACCTTGGGTAGATTCGGGCTTAAGGACACAATGGTTTGTTTAGTGTCAGTCTCTACTCCTATATTTGATGATTCAAAGTTTCCTATCTGGACTTATGGAATGTAAGTCTTCCTATCATCTTTAGGGTTTGATGTATGGATGTTAGTAGTTGATGATCTCCCTAGAAAGGTGCTACTGTGTCTTTTATTCCTCATGATAAACGTGAGTCATCCTTTAAGATTTTTAGTTGGAAGTCCTAATCCTTCAAGTGATACCTCGGTTCAAGTCCTTAGTACATTTGTAAATCCTTTTTCCAATCATAAAGGTCAAGTTTAGATAATTCGTTGAACTCTATGAACACGTTGAACAATTTTGAACCGGGTTCAACAGGTTCATTTAGGTTCCATAGGTTCCATAGGTTCCAAGGTGTTCAAGGAGGTTTTTCACACTAATATTTTCTCTAAGTGTCTTGCAGTGGCTCTCTTAAAAAGTTCCTTGTTCGGTGATATGTCACTTTATTATCCGTTGGGTGTTGAACTCATTGAACTAAGTTCAAGAGGTTCAAATATGTTCAACATGTTCAATATTGCACAAGTGGTCAGCAGCTTGGTATTATTTATTTCGGCAAAATTCTCCTTGAGAATGGCATACATCTTGAACTACTTGAACACCCATGAAGTCTGTTCAGGATGTTCATACGTGTTCAATGTTGCTAGGCCCCGCGGGTTTTAATGATTTAAGAGTGCATTGATTGCCAAATATGAAGAGGCAGAACCATGTCTTAAGTGACATCATTCTTTGGTTTTTCGAAGTAAGTAATCATTTCAAGAACTGGCGGTTACTTAAAAAATGCCGCCATGCATTCAATGCATGCGTGCAAGGTCTAATCCACAAAATCAACACACTCAGACTGAAAAATTGGAATTATTGCATTCAATGTTTCCATATCATTGCCTTCACTAATAAGGTATGAAGGATTGTTAGTACTCCGCATTTGTTCCTTGCTGCTATGTCTTTGTTTTTCCTGGATAGGAGTCTTGTTTGCTGCTAGCCATCGTCTGGTTGTTCAACTGTGAAGGTGAGTCTTTTCCTTGTTCTCTTCAGTGGTTTTTGCTTGCATTTTCTCTCTTACAGAAAGTTTTTCTGTAACCAGTTTAGGTGTATTGTTTAAAATTATGAAGGCCACATTACATTTGTTCAGGAACGTATTTAGCCTGGCATCCACTGAACCCATAGTTAGTGATACTGATCTAAAAGGGGAAAACCTTGAGGTGTTGAAAGAAAGGATGTTCAAGGGAATTGAAAAGTCCTTTGGTGTGGAGATTTTGAGTAGTGGTCTCATAGAAGCCGTAGCTTTTCCCCAGCCATTCCTTGCCCAGAGTTGATTCGAGAATGTATTGCTAGATACAACCCAGTGTCTGAAACCATTAGGAGAGACAATGGTGAAACCCTTCTCGCCATAAATCGTGAAGTAATTTCCTCAGTCTTCACAATACCTGATTATCAGTTATCCAACTTTTCTCCTACTCAGTCAATCACCAAGTTCAATGCAGATAGAGCCGGACAGCGAAACAATGTAGCAAAATTCTAGTTGAAGGTTCCTCAAAGAGGTGGTTCCAGGTTACCCAAGAATCCTAATAAGAATCACATGTTGCCACACATTCATGATGTAATGATTTTGTTGCACCAAACTAGAGGATCCGCTGAAGCTTATAGCTTCGATGACTGGATTTATTGTTATGTTCAGCTGGTTTTAGAAGGAAAGCAGTATTTGGATTGGGCTGAATTAATCATTGATTCAATGAGAGAACAATTGAGTTTCGCTAAACAGTTCAAACAAAAATTCTTTATGTCTTCATATCTCTTGTATTGTTTGGCTTGTGTTAAGGAGTTGGTTGGAATACCGAAACAACTCACTGAAGAGGATGTTCTCGTATATGAGTTCTATCCTATGCTGCAAAAGGATAAAGCTTTATAGGATTTTAGAAGGGTGTACAACGCTTTTCTGGGTGATTTGTGTCATGAATTGAAGAATATGAAAGCTAAAAGAATCTCCAATGATGCACAGACTTTGATAAAGAGGTTTGGTAGTTTTTATATCCAATTTCCATGCTTTTGTTACATACGGGTAGGTGGCTTTGAAGAGGAACCCTTCAAGCTTCGTCACTTCTATTCAGATTGTTTTGTTCTAGCGGAAGTATGCAGGCAACTAACCTCTATAATAAAAAAGGCATATCCCAGGGACAAATGGGAAGGTCATTTTCCCATACAATTGGGTGTGTTGTCCTACAGTTCAATGTCTGATGCTTTGAGTATAGGAGCAGACTTCAGGAATTTCAATTTTTCTCTGTATTCTGAAAGGAAAGGTTTTGATAACAAAGGATTTTCCCGAAGTCTTGGTCTAATGCCATATCTTCCCACACAATAGTTAGAAGATTTTTGGGAAGATTGTATAGATGAACTTGAAATATTCAAAAGGGGAAACATGAGATTGGTGTTAGAACAAGTTGTTTCTTTGCAGATAAAGTTGGATACTAAGGGGCTCGAAGAGGATTATCTAGAACTATTCAAACCAGGGTACTTAGCCAGTGTAGAATCTGAAATGCCTCCAATTAACTGGGATGAGGAAGAGAATGATGATATACAATTAAGGACCAAAGGAGTTCTTAAAAGGACCGTGGCATGGGTGGCCAATAAGAAAGCAATGAAGTCAGGCGTTAAGTCTCATTCTGTGAGAAGTAATAAGGATCCTCTACCTTCACCAAAGTGTCTCTCTAACAATGTTTCTATGCCTATTTGTGCAGGTAAGGATAACAGGTCACCCTAGCTTAGACACAGGTCTAATTCAACTTTGGATTTTTGTACTCCTCGGCATACCCGGTCGCGAAGTGCCGCTCAAAGAAAGATGGATCAAGAAAAGGATACGAGGGTGAAAGATACTGTGCTCGATGCCCAGATATTTGAAATTGAAGACTTGGACGACAAAGTTGCTAGTACCCTGGATTGTCATATGGTGACTATGGCTATGATGCCACCTTCAAAGATGATCAAAGGAACTACTCATTCCAGTGCAACTCCTAAGTGGTTGACCACCTCGGTGAACAAGAAAAGGAGTTTTCTTCATGTGACTATTCCAATTCAGGAAATGGTTGTTAAATACACAGAGAAGAATCCAAATCCGAAGAGGTTCAAGACTGCCACTTGCCTAGATAATGATGAGGAAAATGGAAAATGGGTTGCTGAAATCACCTTGCATAAACCCAAGGATGAAAACAAAGAGGCTAGCCCTGATGATTTTGAGATCACAAAGGTGGAATTGGGGAACATGAGCAGAGACACAGACAACCACTTCTCCAAGTGTCGTCAAAGAAAATGCTCACTAGGTCGGAAAAGGATGGGCGAGAAAAGAGAGAACTTAAGCGACACATAAACATTCTGGCCTAGTTCATCAATAGTATTGGTTGCCTTGGGGCACTTCAAATATCTCATGCTATAGAGAACTTCGACCCGACTTCGCCGGAAAATAAAAAGCTAATGAACCAAGTTCAACGGGCCAAGAGTATTGCTAAAGCTGTGGAAAAATGGATTGAGGGGATAATCAAGGATGGTGAGAAGTACATTACCGACTCCCGGAGACTATGCGATGAAATACAGGGTCTTATTGCCGAGGTTCAAAATTAGCTTGTGCTGTGGGAGAAGGAGGAGCACAAATGGCAGAATATCTTGCCTTTGTTTGCCAAAATAGAAGAATATGGAGTTACCAGGTTTTTGACAGAACACTCAATCAAGCTGGTGGTGGATGAATGTCTGCTTTTTGTGCTGAAGAAAATGATAATGTGGTGAGTGCTTACCTTCAAGTCTGTGATCGCTGATGCAAAGACCTCTGTTTATGAACTCCAGGATCTCCAATGTAGCATAGTAAATGATAACAGGGTGGTTAACCCTGACCATGATTGGCAGTTGGGAATTTGCGGGTTGAGCACACAAGATATAATTAGATCTTTTCAGATGAACATGGAGAAGATCAGGGCCAAGGGTAGCTTCACGCCTGAAGACATAACCAGGGTGGCAAGGATTGAGTCTATGACTTTCATTGGAAATGATCAACTGCCAAAACATTCCGAGAAGATGGTGCAACACTGGTGGAATAAAGAGGTGGCGAAGGCGAAGCTCAATGTGATGAAAGTACCGAGCCAATCCATTTTTCAAGAACTCACAACCGCTCATGACACCCACGAAAGTGGAGAGGATGATGATTATGGAAATATGGCATAATGCATTAATTTAGGGCTGGTTTCTTTTATTTTTGTAATTTCTCATGGTTATGCAAAGACTTCGGGACATCTGTCCCAAAATACTTCTTGTTGGTTTCATAACTATTTACGGGGGTGGTCGAGTTTTCAAGGAGACCTCCCCTATTCAAAACTATAAATGAAAGAAAATTAGATAGTATAGGGGTTAGATTTAGTGACCAATTTTTGGTTTTTGGCTCTGTTTTGGTGTATTTTCTTTTTTTGTCGAAGGAAGAACCAGACTGCTAAATCTGAAATGGAAGAAGATTTGTAGATGTATTTTCATGCCTTTGTTGCATTAGAATATATATACAGACCGATCATATTGTTCTTGGGAGAGGGAAAATCTATGTGTTTTGAATCTGTGTTGATACATATCTTTGCATATGTTTATCTGATCAAATAACAGTAATGATCTTTCCATTACAGAAAATTATTATTCTTCTGATGTTCTTTCCTTTGAGTGTTTTTTACTTCTAGAGAAGATTCATGTTTGGAGACAGATTTAGTTTCTTAAATCTATTCATTCTTTATTAAACCTATGGAAATGGTACACTGAACTTTGTTTCAGTTGTTGTCATCTCATATATTGAAAAGATAGGAAAAATTGCTTTCTTCTTTTTGAAACATGTGTGAAATATCAACCTCTCATCCAAGAATGAAGTAGGCAACCTTACATGCTTTTGGTTTAAAAGCTAGTATTCAAAAATAAATAGTTTAGAGCATTCCTTGAAAAACTAAGATATGGAGCTGTACCTATGCAAAATTTAGAGGGAATGATTCGAACAACACTTACCCAACTGTTTAGTGAAACACTTGTTCTTAAAATAAGGCAACAGAGTTCAAGATTGATCAGTTGTAAAAAGGACAAATCTGTTCATTAACAAAAGGTCAGTCTTCCTACTGGATCTGTTAAGAAAGAAGAAACCAGTGTAATCAGGAAGCCGTGAAAGCTATATTCAGTGGACTCATGAGTGATGTCTCCTCATAGGTGGATAGATGCACATCAACAAAGAGCTTATGGGAAAGATTGAAGAGGCTCTATGGAAATGAGCCCACTACTATAGAATCAACATGCGAAGGAAATGTGAAAAATACATCTCATGTTTGTGAGGATGATGAAGATATAACTGTTTGCAGTAGTAACAATGATGAAGAAGGAACCCACCTCTTCGTGGCTCAAGAATATGAAAGTGGTTGGGCAAATAGCTCCCCCCAACAACATGTGTTTGGCAGTGATGATGAAGAAAAGGAAGACATGGCAGATAGATCTATCCATCAAGATCCATTTGATAATGAAGAAGCAAAAGTTGACCTTGAATGAGAGCTTGTAAATGCACTTGAATAACTCCATAGAGTTAGAAGGGAATACAACCTATTCAAGAATGCTGCCATAGTAGAGCAGAACTAGATATCAAAATGCCTTGAGGAATATGAGAAAATCCTCTTAGAGTTGATGTCTCAAGAAGGAGACACGAAGGAGTGTCGGTGTGAAGATCTAGCATCTAGGGTAGAAGTGAAGAATGAAAAAAATCAACAACTACTTAGAGAAATGAAGATTCTCTGAAATAACCTTGAGAAGTGTCAAGATGAGCTCAAGGTAAGAGTCCGGTTTGATGGCAGCAAAGATGCCTTGGACAAGATACTGAAGGTTCAGGAAGTAGTGCCGGTGAATGCTCAACGAACAAGAATGTCCCCCACAATGACATTCTGTTTGTCTCCTCCATGTTGGCATTTTTGATGTTTATGTTGTGATTGTTATTGATGGACACACACTTGCATTAAGATCCTCTTTATATGTATGAGTTAGAGCACAACTGGTATTTGTTCCAATCGGTATGTTGTAGGTATGTTGTATTATAGTCATTAGACTATTGATGTTTTGTAGAATGTGTTTACCCGTCTAAAGCGGCATGTTGACCTCAAGTGATACAAGGGATTAAAGTGACATAACACATTTCTACCAGTCTTCATTTTTGTCAAACTGACAACCAGCTTTTTGCATGAACCGGTAATACTCTATGATGAGTTACCAACCAACATTTTATGATGAATTACCAATCCACCGATTGTTTGACAGTGCCAACACACTGGCGGTGCTTCTTGTGTCATGTTACTAAGTATGTCTAGATTCATTGAACCTAGGAAATTGAAATGTAATCCTATTGGACCGACATGAAATCAGATTCCTTTAAAAGGACATCATGTCTAGGGTTTTAGGTTGTTGTTGAAAGGGTTTATGTTGTTGCTAGGGTTTAAGGTGGTTGAGGAGTTGAAAATAATATGAATGTGTAGAAGACTGAAGTAATGTAGGAGTGCATTAAGAACGAGCTATCAAGGATCTAACCAAGCAGTCTGTGCTATTAGATAGATCAAACACTTGTTGATTACTCACATCTTTGACAAGTCTGTAGACCTTAACCGGGTAGGCCCAAAAGCCTTTTGTAAAATCCTCTAACAAGGTGGTTCACCTCTGTGAATCTAAAATCCTCTAGCAAGGTAGTCCTTGATCGGACTTATCTCCTAACAGAGATTGAGATTCCTAACAAGATTTGTTCTGGTGAAGAACATTGTAAGACCTTAAACGGTCTGGTTTCTATTCTACAGATAGTGACTTGTGAGTTCCATCTCACCATGGTTTTTCCCATTTGGGTTTCCATGTCAACTATCTTGTGCTATGGTTGTATTGCTTTTGTGGGTGAATGCTTTATTTGCATTTTTGTTTGCATGTGTGATAACTGGTCTGTCTGTTAAACCGTTTTACCAGTTTATCTTTAGACTATTTAAGTGCAGTATTTTTCAATATACTAATTCACCCCCCCTCTTAGTATTCATCAATCCAATGGAGAAAACAAAGGCCAAACCTTCTTAGTGAGAAATTCTCCCTGGAAGAAGATTGATCTAGATACAACTGGTGAGGACTTGTAGACAAGAAAGAATACCAGTGTTGCAGGAAGAAGGGACACTGAAGATCCCAAAGGAAAGGGGAAGATGAGAGTAGAAAGCTTCACTAGAATCAAGAAGATGAGGAAGTAGCAAAGAAGACCTCCTACCGACAGAGGATGGAAAAATGGTATCACCCACAAGGGAAAGCAAATGTGGGAGAAGAATAGACCAGATGGAAGAGCTGCACAGAATGGACAACCAAGGATCCATTCTCAAAGATGAAGAAATGGAGATGCAAAACTGGTAAGATCTCCTCATGCATGGCAAAATAAATTTGTAAGTCATATGCCTTCATTTACTGGTTATTGTTTTACATGCAATGCCTATGGCCATAGGGAAAAAGAATGTAGAAAGAGATCTAGAAGGAATAATCTAGGATCTCATAGACAACATGTATATGAGAAAAATGTATCCTAAAATAGATACATGCATGTCCCCTCTCTCGGTTATGCAAATGTTATTTGTCACAACTGCAATGGATTTGGCCATAGAGAGGTTTAATGCAGGAAGAGGAACTTGTAGTCATAGGTAGGCCGATAAAATGGCTATGCTCTACAGAAAAGTGAAAACAAAGCATATGGAAGGAAGAGACTTGCATGGAATCAAAGGAGAATTCTCCCTACAGGAGCAAGAGGTCCACCAATTTTGGCAGCTAGTCATAGCAACATGACCAGAAGAAGATGGTCAAACTGGCATGCTAAGAGATTCCCCAATCATAATGTGGTGATGGATGTTGTGTGCTACTATAGCACTACTTCTGGTTGTGATGGAGGATCAGAAAATGGAAAGACCCTTCAATAGAAGAAGGAAAGACCTACTTCCTAGACTAAATATGGGAAGATAAATGAGACCAGGTAGGTTTGGAGGAAGAGGACCATGGCCCAGCACTGTGCACCTTTTGCATAGTTGATATCTGCTAAACCCTAAAGGAGATGCATGATCTTAGGGGGAGTAGCACATTGAATTTATTATTCATCCCCCCTCAGTGGAGAAGGCAACATGGAAGAACATACTACTGCCAATGAAAAGGAAGGAAGTAATAAGTGTGTGTAGAGGCTGCATTAACTACACATCTACTGATCAGTTTTGGATCACCACTGCATGCTTCACTAAGTAAAGGTTAACAATTGGTTTCAGGTGTTAACCGGTTTGTGTAGGATGTTACTGACTTGTATACTAATAGGTACTTGTAGGTTATGTAAGACAATGAAGTTGGAGACCATTACATTAGCCTTGGTAACATGGAGTGAAGTTGTCTCAGGTGGTGTTGATAAAGACCTGAATGACATATGTTGGCCCCAATTGTTGATCATGCAGGGCTGCATGTTTTCTGGGCTAACTGGTTTGTCTTTTGGCATGATGATGTCATAGTATGACATTGAGAAAATTCAAGATCATGTCATAAGCTGTGGTGAAATAATGGAGCTTAAAGATCATCAGATGATCTCATATGCACAGCTAAACTGGTATATGGAGGAGATCGTAATCCCGGTAGTGTACCTAACCGGAGATAAGAACCTGAGGTGTATGACTCAAGGGGAGTTCAAGTGCTCATGATGCAGAGCTAGCTTGCTTGAACTTGTAAGGATACTAACTGCCAAACCACAAAAGATGTTATAGGATGACCAATAGGTGAGTAGTATTCACTGACAAATCAACAATTGGTATCAACCCTTCTATAAATTGAGTGCTCTATCAAATAGGATTAAAACCTGCATACTCAATTGGTGTCATTTGATTGATAAGATCCCTCATCTCAAGTGCTATGATTTGAGAAGATGTAACAACTAGTAACAAGCAGACAAGTGGTATCGATGGAAGTGTTACATCCAATGAAGACAAAGGGGGAGAAAGAATTCTGTCAGTGACCAGTAAACACGGGGAGGAATGATATCCTGATAGTACCCTTTATTATTGTTGTCAAAGGGGGAGAAAGATTCTATAGTATATTGCATACTACATGTGTGTGAATCGATGGATCACAGTAAAGGGAGAGAAAGACTATGTAGTATTCCAGATACTACATGTGTTGACATCAATGCCAAAGGGGGAGATTGTTGGCATTGTGTTGTCATTGATGTCAACCGATATGGGATGACTACCGGTAGAAGAGATCTATGTGCAACACTACTATGGAGGATTACAAGATGTGATATCTTGGGTATCACCTTATATTGTAGAACCCTGGTGAGGTAAGGAAGATACACAAGTTACTGCCTTACTTGTGTGATGGAATAGAAAGATGTTTGAGTGGTGGTTTGTGATGAAGAGGTAGAATGTCATTTGCATCACATCAACACTGGAAGAGGAACATATCACAGGTATGTCATGAGGTTGTAGAAAAGCAAGACTCCCACCTGATGAAGATGCAGTCATCATGAGAAGTAATGACTGACAGTGAATGTGCTCACATAAGATCTCATGTGCCTATTTGAAAATATGTTGCACAAATAGGGAAGCCACTTGAGTACATTTCAAGATGCAGAAGATAAGGTGTCACTCCACTAGTAAGTGGATATTATCTCTTATTATGCATTGTGTGCATAAGTGTGAAGAGGTAAAGGAAAGTACTTGAAGGCTCACATCGGATCCACCAGTGAATTGAGGAAATGCCTTAAGTACATGAGATCCAGACTGATAGAGAAGGCATGTTGAGATACTAGTTCAGAGGAAGTGAGAGGTGTTTGTCACCTTGAAAAACTGGTAGATGAATGAATAGAATTGATCAAGGAAAAGGTAAGGCTAAGCAGATGTAGTTAGAAATAGATTGACCTAATTAAAGATGGAGTCTTGTGAAGGTTGATGACATGGCATTATCAAGAGTGGTAACCGGTATGTAAGTCCATCATTAATATGGAAAAGGTGTAGATACTTGATGGGAATGTGCATGCATAGGTCAGTCATGTCTAAAGACCGGTTTGAGGGTTACACCGATAGATTAAGAAAGGTCATGACAAGAAGGACAACTGGCAAGGTGTCATATGCCAATAGGATTTGCCTATCGGTAGATGGAACCAGTTGTTTGAATGTTTGGTGACTAGGAATGAACCAATAGAATAGTGTGATGATGTGGATACTGACAGTGATGCCACGACAGGATGAAATGGCAAATGTGCATGAGGTGGAAAACCTGCATCAGATAAAGATGGAATATACATCGATAGGGTAGGTGTAGAGTTGGTCAAATTTAATAGAAGGTCCCACAAATCATGGGACATGTTACAGATTGTTGCTGGGGTTTGTAGCACAAGGTCTGAAGGACAACTACGAGCTAGCTAAGAGTGATTGAGGAGATCAAGGAAATGAAGAAAACAACATGATGAATCTTGTGTGTTTTGTCCAAGAGATCTGTTGTTAGGCTAAAAAGTAGATCACCAAGATGGAAAGCGTGATCCAGGAGGTACGTAAATGGCAGAGTTGTGTAGATTGGCTGTCTGAAAGATCAGATTGGATAGGATCTAATTGAATTTTGTTTTGCCTTGAGAGTGGTGAAGAAACCCTAACTACCTGATTTTTGAAATGGTCTTTTGGCTTGAAAGCAGTCTATAAAGATGAAGGCAAAAGACATTATTAGTTGCTGCTGAAGAGAAGCATATTGTGCTACTGTGAATTTTGATACTTTTGCATGTAAGAGAAAATTAGCTAAGTGTTGGACGAGCATTTGGTAAGTGAGTGGGAGTGAGGGTGAACCTGGCTAAAGCATTCAACCGATAGGAGAGAAGAACTTGTAGTGTTCATACCGATAGAGAAAAAGTGAAGGAGGCTACAAAAAAGGAAGAAAAAGAACTGACAAAGTGTTATACTGGTGAAGAGCAAAGAGTAAGGTGGAGATCCAGTGGATAAGAAGAAGAGGATACGTGTATTGGTAGAGTTCATTGGAAACTAAGCAGCAGAAGGAAGAAGCAGAAGAAAACAATAGAAGAAGGTTGCAGAAGAGAGCAACAGAGGAGTGAGTCGGTGTAGCAGAGAAGGCATCTCACTGGTAGAGTAAGACATATGATAAGGTTGCAAGATTCACTTGTAACAAGATGAATACTTATGTATTTGATGCTTATATTGTGAACACTAAGTTGTAGCTCAGTGTAGGGGTTGTAGCTCCTTGGGTTGGTGCCCTAGTAAAGTTAGGAGTTGGTGCCCTAAGTTTAGGGGTTGGTGCTCCTTGGGGTGGTGCTCTAAAGTCAGGGGTTGGTGCTCCTTGGGTTGGATCCCTAAACTTTGTAACTATGTTTTCATTGTGAGGTTGGATTGGAGTAGTAGACTCTAGCAACATTTCTCACCAAGGTTTTTACCATCTTGGGTTTTCCTTGTATATGCTAAGTGTTATGTGATGTTCCCCTGTGAGTGTTTTCATTTGAGTTTGTCTCTTCACTATCCGGTAACTCTACATTGAGTTAGATCCATTAACCAGTATGCTCACATAGGTTTTCTAAAGGGAAAATATTTGAGAACCACTGATTCACCCCCTCCCCCTCTCAGTGGTGCATTGTGTCTAACATTCATTACCGCCTTGTATTGTCTTTAAATTAGGAACTTCAAGATTTGCAACCATTTTACATTGGCAATCTCCTTTCCTTTGTCTACAATGGGGGCAGAATTATACAAGAACTGCATCTGCTTCCTCATGCTTCTTCTTAGCTAAAAGTGTGTCCAGTTGAGTAGCCATATTGTTTATGATATCCTCCTTAAAATCCTTCAACAAATGGCTAAGTTCCATTCTAGAAACTCCATTACCAGAGGTTCATGAAGAAACTCCTGGTTTGAAATGTCTACTCTTCTTAGAAGTAGATCTGGAATACTTCTGTAAAATTTATCCAATGTCATTCCATTTTGATTGTGTTATGTCACCTCCTCCCATAAGATCCAAAGCATCTATGCATTCATCACTGATTCCGCTCAAAAATATCATCTTGAGAGAATCTTCATTTAGAGTGCTATGCTTGGACTTTTTGACACTGAATAGAAACCTCTCCAGATAATCTTCAAGACTCTCATCTTCTTTCTATGTCATTCTAAAAATATCATCCCATGGCAGTCAGTGCCTCTACAATAATCCTTATATTTCATGAGAAACAATTGTTTCATCTCGTCCCATGTAGTGATTGTGCTACTCCCTAGACTCATAAACCATCTTAAAGATGATTCTTTCAAAGTGGCAGGAAATATGTTGAGTCTATGGGCATTTGTAGTATAATCAAAACTCCTATAGAGGACATCAAAATCAAACAAGAATGTGTCTGGGTCCTCTATCACTAATCCATAGAATTTAGGGAGAGAAAAATCTGGAATATTCTTGAGATTAGCATTATCATGCTGATCAGAAATAGGGAACTCAAATGTTGGTGCCACAGGTGGAGGTGGGTTATTCCCACCAGGGGGTGGATTTCCTTGCATTAGGTTTTGGGGAGAATTAAATAAATGAAGTTCCTCTTCAGGAGGTCCAAAGAGAAAATGGAGGCTATTCTCAAGAAGTTCCTATTCAGGAGGGTTCAAATTTTTTGGGATTTGAAATAGTGTAGCAAAAGGATTCACATCTGGGGGTTCATATGGATTGAGTCTTATACGATTAGGATGGTTGGGAAGGAATCTACCTTGAGCATCTCTTCTTCGGCTATGCACGTAGATTCATAAGAATTACTTTAGACAATCAGGGCTATAAAAAACAATTAAACTAAAAACTAAAAAGTTAATAACCATAACAGGTTCCTAGTTTGACACCATCCCCGACAATGACACCAAAAATGTTTGCTCCAACAATAGGAATAATAACTATAGTTAAAGTCTCAACCTGAAGTTTGGACATTCACTCTGTGAAATTACTATCTCCATAACTAAAGTTCATTTGATTGTCAACCTAGGGACGCATTACTTGAAATGGGTCTGCACTATATATGCACTAAGTTCCTGCAATAGCTATCCTGCATTATTGCAACAACTAAAATCTATTTGGGATAAGCAAGCAAGAATTAAAGAAACTGAATGACTACATGAAAAATTTGCATTAACATAAAACTAACTTAAAGAAATGCTAACTAAGCCCAAAGTTGTCAAACAAGAATTACTCTATTTGTTTTGGCTGCAGGAATAGTCAATGGATTTATTTGCAGTGGCTATAGGAACAGTCAATGCCAGGACATCTACTGCGGCAAAAAAGGAAAACTAAACTTAAACAAGGAATAGGATCACTCACGAAGTGGGCCCCCTTGGATGACTGTATCCAAGATTCCAAAAAATAACTCTAAGTGCTCAGAATAACATTATTTTATTCATTTCTTTTCAAAAGTTGATACATCATTCAGAATGAAAGAAAACTAAAATACTCTTCAACTTTATTTCTAAATCTTCTGCTCTTTGTCTCTCTCTTTCCTTCTAACCTCAGAGAAGAGGTAGAGAAACTTATTTAAAATAAAATTACAACAACTTCCTACAATTAAGATCACACCATTGAGAAGAGGCGGATAACATCCATGAAGGAAAATAGTCAGAGTTAAGCCACTAAAAACATGGATCTATACCAAACCACAACCAAGAATATAGCATGGCGGTATTACAAGATTGATTCTCACTAAAGTCAAACATAAATGAGTCTTGCACGCCCTGCTACTCCTTTTCCATTCCTCATGCTCATTATCCTCTTTGCTGATTTGAACTTTTAGTCGCCCCTTGAATATCTCAAACTACCTTCTCGACGTGACAAGATAACCTTCTTCGCAACATCTCATTTATTCCTGCAATTGAAAAGAGAGAACATACAAGAATATACATATCTATTTTAATTAATCATAACACTTATTTGTTTCACACATGATATCGCCTATGACAATCCGTATGGCAATAGGAACAAATAACATGGCTACAGGAGTAACTGGCATGGCAACAAGAATAACCGGCAAAGACAAAACATGATTTAATGGGTTCAGTTAACATCTAAAATGCATATAGTCAAGCTTTAATACATTATTAACATCACATTATACAAATTAAAACATGACAGAAACTTATGAGTTTTAGGAATAAAAGGAGCTAATATCTCAGTTCATCACTTGAGTGCTCGTATAGACTCAGGATGTAGTCTGGAATGGAAAACCATCTACCTTGTCATCATGAAAGGATAGTTTGGCTACACATTAGATTTGGATGGGGCTGAGGGTTTGGGAAAGGCTAATAGGATAACCCATGATGGGGGTCGGGGCCTATGGAGGCTTGCCAGGATAACCATGCCAAACTATGTGATGACACTCTTCTCTTATGTGCACTAGTGTGTAGACTCGTAGATGTCACCTAGTATACTTGTGAAGTCTTATCTGATGTGTATTTGTATGTTTGTGAGTTGATCTGATGTTTTGTTAGACTATGTATTCTTTCCTTTGTTTTCTAGTGGGTCTTAGTGCTATCTCCTAGCATAGAGGGGTGGTTCTTTTGAGCCACATGGTCAGGTGGTAGTGCCACTTTCCATCGGTATCATATTTGCTTCCTTCTTGTGAGGGTTGTCTTTGCAGGTGTTCTAGTTTGCTCTTTGTTCTTGATCATCTCCTTTTTCTAGTTGGATTTCCTTTGTACTGCTTGGATTCATTATTGTACCTATTTGAACCTTTTGAGTTCAATTGTATCTTTGTATTATTATGCCTTCTTGGCATGTTGTAAACTATGTAATTCATTATATGATCTTTATTTAATTCATATGTTATCTTGTAACTTAAATGCAATGTATTTGAGATATTATAAGTTGATAGATTTTGTAATGGTAATTATGGGGTTATTGAATGAATTATTGTAGTAAACTTGATGTATGTAATCATTAGTATGTAATGAATATCATTGCAATGTATTAGGGATAGTTAACATGCATCATAAGTGGATAAGTGAACCTTATGCTTTCATATTCTTTTTAAAGTAATCTTCATTGGAAACCCTTTAGGAATATGGTTAAGTCTTCCGCTTGTGTAATAAATCAGTGCAATATTATAACTTAATGCACCTTAATGATATGTTATGCTTAAAAAAAATATTTTTGCTTTTATTCCTATGCTTTAGTGTGATCCTTTAGGGTTTCTTGGTAGGGCATTGCATTTGGTATTAGAGCCCAAATTTCAACACTGGGTACTCTAGTTTTTAATTTGAGCCCATTCCACTTGACCTTTTTCTAAGTCTTAGTGTTTGTATTTCCCTTGTTAGTATCCTGGTTGTAGATCTAAACTTTTTATCTTGTGAAGTTTTAGGATTATGGATAGGAAAGCCAAAGGTGGGGGTCATAGAGGTGGTTGTGATCAAGGTAGAGGTAGGGGACTTGGTTGTAGTGTCATCTATCATAGTCCTTCACTACAACCCACTCATGAGAGTGTAGAGCAGGTTTAGTCTATCTATAAGAGTGAGAAACGCACTATAGAAAAGGTTCCCAAAAGGGAGGAGCTGAGGTAGATATTTCAAGAAGTGTTAGCCAGACTTGGCCCTAGACCTGAGGTCAAGCAACCTAGCCATGCTCAGATGGGAGAGTCTTACCAACATGATCTTGAGGAAATGGAGACAGAGAGGTCTCCTAGAAGGATAGAGGTTCCAGTGGGCTAGGATTCAGTCATTATGGGGCATATGAGAGATCTGATGAGATCTTGTCCTCCTTCCTTTGATGGTTTGGGTACCGGACTTGAGGCATAGACTTGGTTGATTAGCTTGGATAGGTGTTTCTCCATGCATCAGTATGGTAGTAACACCAAGGTGAGGTATAACATCATGCATCTCCAAAAGTTTTCTTCTATTTGGTGGTAGTTGGAGGAGGAGAGGATCCATTTAGACATTATCACAATGAATTAGGAGATTTTACTAGAGAGATTTAGAGCATGCTTCCTCTCGGCTCAGTGGAGACAGTGTCGGGAAAATGAGTTTCATGTGTTACGCTAGTTTGGCATGACTGTCAATCAATATGAGCATAGGTTTTATGAGCTCAAATAGTATGTTGGTATTGGGAATGATGAGGCTATGTTGGTCCAACACTTCTTGGGAGGTCTTAATGACCACATCAGTGGAGTTGTGAGAGTATTTGAGCCTGTATTAGTAGATTTAGGTGTGGCAAAAGCCAGACTAGTAGAGTAGAATTTTGTCTGTGCTCACGGTGGTCAGTCTAGTGTAGATTGGGAGTGTGCCTTATAGTGGTTCCACATCTAGAGGGAATCAATCCCATACTATTGCATCGCATAGGAGTTTTCAGACGCCTGCTAAGGGTGGGTAGTAGCAATAGCAACATAGTTTTTAGTTGAGGCCGAAACAGTTTTAGGGCCAGTAGGGTGGCAACTCTTAGTCTAGGAAGAACAAGAATTTGTAGAGTATGAAGAGTTTCCTAGGGAATTCCTCTCAGAGTTCTTCACAAGCCCCTAGTAGGGGAAGTTTCCAGCAGTCCAATGGGCCATCTAGAGGTAGAGGACCTGGTAGGGGAGCTTGTTTCTCTTGTGGTCAGTATGGCCACATAGTTGTTCAGTAACCACAATGTTCTCATTAGATAGGTAGTTAGAGACGAGAAGCATCAAAGCCTATAGTGGGGGATGTAGGTAGAACCCATAGAGTTTTTCACGGTGATTGATAACCGCCAAGCTGAGCACCAGGGTACAGTGATCAAGACTTCAGGTGTGTTGGGTGGTATTTATATTTCAGAACTATTTGACTATGGTGCTTTTGATTCTCTTATATCTTCCTCCATTGTGGAGCTGTGTGGGCTTGTATTTGCTAGACAGATAGATAGGTGGAAAGTAGAGCTAGCTAATGGTTCGTGTGAGGCCATAGATTTGTTCATTCCTAGATGTGAATTCGACCCAGGACCCTTTGTTACCACAGTTGACCTTCGAGTCATTCCTTTGGGGTCTTATGGAGTTGTATTAGGGATGGATTGGTTAGCATCTCATAGTGATCATATAGACTGTCATCAAAAGGTAGTGGATTGTTTAGATGATCATGGCAGGAAGGTGGGGATCGTTGGGGTTTAGAGACCGATATACTTACATATGATTTCCACTATGCAACTTAAGTGGTGTATGTATTAAGGATGTCAACCTTTTGTAGTTGCTCTTGAGGATGTGGATGAGGAAGAGATTTGAGAAATCGCTCTTGATAATCACCCTATTCTTGGAGAGTATGTCGATGTTTTCCCTATTGATATTCCAAGTATTCCTCCAAAATAGGACATAGACTTTTGCATTGACTTGGTTCCTAGTGTAAAACCTATTTTGAGAACACCATATCAAATGACTAATTAGAAGCTGAGTGAGTTGAAGCTGCAGATGGAGGAATTGTTGGCCAAGGGGTTCATTCATCCCAGTGTTTCTCCTTGGCATGCACCAACTATCTTCATTAAGAAGAAGGATGGTTCTCTTTGGTTATGCATTGATTACCGATAGTTGAATAAGGTAACCATTTGGAATCGATATCCATTGCCTTGAATAGATTATCTTTTTGATCAGGTAAAGGGAGCCAAGGTTTTCTCTAAGATTGATATGAAATCTATGTATCATTAGTTGTGCATTCATGATGCAAATATTCATAGAAAAACTTTTCGTACCTGTTATGGTCACTATGAGTTCATAATGGTGCCATTTGGGTTGACGAATGCGTGTTCATTTTCATGATCCTCATACATGGGGTTTTTGCACCTACCTTGATCATTTTGTCCTTGTATTCTTGGATGATATTCTAATTTATTCTAGATCTATGAAAGAGCATGAGGGCCACTTGCGATAGGTATTGCAGTGCTTGAGGGAGAATAAACTTTATGCCAACTGGTGAAGTGTGATTTCTTCCAATCAGAGGTGAACTATCTTGGTCATGTAGTTTTAGGAGAAGGTGTATCCATGGATCCTTCCAAGATCCAAGCCATTGTAGATTGGCCAACACCGACTAATGTTTCTAAGGTTAGGAGTTTTATGGGTTTGGCCGGATATTACCGTTGCTTTGTTCAAAGTTTTTCCCAGATAGGTCACCCGATCACTTCTTTTCAGAGGAAACAGAAGAAGTTTGCTTGGTCAGACAGTGTGAGTCAGCTTTTTGTACTTTGAAGGAACTCCTTGTTAGTGCTCTGATTTTGGCAGTTCCTGATCCATCCAGAGATTTTATGGTTTGCACGAATACATCTTTAGAAGGCATAGGAGCAGTGCTTATGCAGGATGGTCATGTGGTAGCCTATGAGTCTCACAAAATCAAGGAACACGAGATAAACTATCCAGTTCATGACTTAGATTTGGCAGTTGTAGTTCATGCTTTAGTCAGATGGTGACATTTTCTGTTGGGGGGTCGACTTGAGTTGCACAGTGATCACCATAAATTCATGTACATTTTCACATAGCCAAACTTGAATGCTCAATAGCGAAGATGGATGTAATTCCTCAGCGAGTATAATTTTGAGGTTTAATATATTAAGGGGAAAGAGAATGTATTGGCAGATGCTTTGAGTCGTAGGTGACATGAGGTTATAGCATTGTCCCTTGGGGTGGATTTGAGAGAGAGAATTCTTGGGATTCTTCCTTAGGACACCTGGTATCAGGATGTTAAAGTCATGATAAGACTAGATGGCCAGTAGAGGGTAGATATTTTGGATATAACCTAGAGGTAGATGGTCTTCTTTGATATCTTGGGTAGATCTATGTACCTCCTTTGGATGGACTTCATGTTTTGATCATGACTGAGGCCCATTGTGCACCTTATTCGGCACATCTTGGTGTCAAGAAGATGCACACAGATCTTAGATAGATATATCATTGGGATGGTATGAAACATGACATTGCTGATTTTGTGTCGAAGTGTCTAGAATGTCAATGGGTAAAGGCGGAGCATCAACACCCTACAGAGATTTTACAGCCTAATTTGGTACCAGATTGGAAATGGGACATCATTTCCATGGATTTCATAGTTGGGTTGCTTGTATCTTCACGTTGTCATGATGGCATCATGGTCATTGTTGATAGATTGGCCAAAGTTCCTCATTTTGTTCCTATTCAATCTTCCTATATAGCAACAGTGGTGGCATGATTTTTCATGGAAGATGTGGTGAGGCTTCATGGGATTCCTAGGTAGATCATTTCTGATAGAGATCATGTCTTTACTTCAACATGCTTTGGGGACCCAGTTGAGCTTTAGCTTAGCTTATCACCCAGAGATCGATGTGAATTAGATTTTGGAGGACATGCTTCGCATGTATCTTATGGACCAACAGTCGCACTGGGAGGAATATCTTTATCTTGTGGAGTTTTCTTATAACAATGGATATCATAGCTCCATATGTATGTCCCCCTTCCAGGCATTGTATGGCAATCCTTACCACACTCCTTTGAGTTGGGATTGGTTAGAGGATAGGGTGCGTATAGGACCGAATATGCTTCATGAGATGGAGTAGTAGGTTGAGCATATTCGTGGGCATTTGGTAGCTACATAGGATAGGCAAAAGAAGTATGTCGACACTCATAGAGTGGATCATAAGTTTTTTGTTGGGGACCGTTTGTTCTTGAGAGTGCATCCGTGAAAGAGTCCGATCCGTTATGGAAAGGGTTCTAAGTTGGTGCCTCATTTTGTTGACCCTTTTGAGATCCTTGAGAGGATAGGACCTGTTGCCTACCATCTTGCCTTGCCATCGAGCCTATCCCGCATCCATGATGTTTTTCTTATTTTAGTTCTTATACCTTATCATCCTAATGTGACCCATGCTCTTGATTGGAATGCTTTGCAGGTCAAGGATAGGTAGCTTTCTATGGAGCCCGTGCACATTTCACAGCATCGGGGTTTGACCCTTAGGGGTCGTACCATTGACTAGGTAAGGGTCTTATGGGACCCAAATGATGAGACCTCAACTACATGAGAGGATGCAATGAAGATGAGAGAGATTTATTGTTATCTATTTTAGGCTTCCAAGAGTAAGCCTAGTTTTGGGGGGGAGAATGTAGTACCCCTTCCTCGATCAGAATTTTTAGACTCATGTTGACTTTAGTTGACTTTTTAGTGGATACATTATATTGTGATATTTAACTTAGACATGATGCGATGTTGTGATATGCTTTAATTTAAGTTGCAGTGCATGTTGTTCATGCAGTATTTGCTTATTGATGTTTAAATGGGATTTTGTTGGATTACTGACATGGACTGACACATTCATTTTATACGTTCGATGAGTTATACACATGTTTCATGTTTGTAAGTGTATGGGGTGCGAGGAGATGATTTTCCTTCACTCACTTTAGTGAGACAAGGAACGTCATGATTCTCCTTCACTGATGTGTTTACTGTGGTTGTATATATATGCACGTGTGATTCGTTGATGCAGGGAATTGTAGGTACAAGTACCATGTAGGTACGGGGTATCATCTCCACCTGGCTTCAGAGGTTTGAGCGTACCTTACTAATCTGATGGAAGTGGAGGAGATAGTCCTAAGACATACATTTTACCCTATTCATGCTCAAAGTGAGCGTTGTCAGTCGTTCATCAATTTCCCTATTGTTTGTTATGCGAGTTGTGTGTTTATTTGAGTTATTTTAGTTGCGTATTATGCGTTTGGTAAAATTGATTATTAAATCTTAAAGTATTTAAGTAGACTAAATGTGCTTTTATGCATTGATAAATAAAAGAGATTAAATTAAATAGTACCCCTTTTTGTGATTAGTTGTTAAATCGATTTGTTTAATCTATTAACTTAGCAAGTTGGATTAAATGATCATTTCCAAATTGTAAATTAAATGCGTTTTATTGGGAAAAGTTTATTTGAAAGTAAAAATAAATAGATAAAATATTTTCTTCCTCATTGAATTTTAAAAATATAAATTGGAGTTTTAAATAAAGGAAGAAAATCAAATTTTGGAAAGAAAAAGCTTTGTGCATTTTAACTTTATGAAAAGGATATGATTGGAGAGAAAGAATTTCAACCTAAAATAATTTTAGGTTAATTTTTTTTTCAATAAAACCACATTCTTTTACGAGAATGAGGGAAGAAATTTGTGCATCTTGGTTGAAGGAAGTTTCCAGATTGCAGGTTGGGCTCTTTTCAGAATTCTTCTTGGATTGCTATTAAGGTTGGATACTGGTTTTAAATATCTATGTTTTGTTTTAAAAAAAATTATCTGGGTGAATAAATCTCGGTGTGAAATGAATTGATGTCAAAATTTGTTAAATCATTCATTTAGTTTTGAAATGTGAAATTAGCATGAATTTAAATTAGTTTTAGTTTTTCCCCAATCTATTTTCTGATTGTGAAAATAATTAATTTAAAAGTTAGATTTATGTGTGTGTCTATGCATTGAAAAAGAATGAAATTTCTTTTTCGAACCTCTCTTTTTTTAGTTTGTTCAAGTTAAATTTCTTATTTAAAATATTTGGTAGAGGGAAAAATTAGTTTCTATTTCTTCTGGGCATGTTGTTATGCTGCCAAAAATTGTTCAAAAAAAATTCCTCTGTTAAAATATGATTGATGGAAACAAAAATCAATGTTAAAAATAACACAAGCAATCAAGTCATTGTGATTTTTGAATAAATTTTACCAAAATTAGTTAATTTTAACCTCTGTCAAATTTGTTTCTTTCCTTAGAAATTTTTTAAGTTTTATAGAGGGTTTGGTGTTTTCTTTTTTAAAAAAAAATTGTTGAAAAAAAAAAATAAAAAAAAAATAAAATTGTTTATGGTTTTATGGGGGTCGAGTTAAGTTTTGGTGAAGCAAGGAAGGAAAGTTGTGGGCTCCACGATCCATGGCCATGGGAAAGCCTTGGCTTCCCCCATGCCATGGGAAGGAGCCCATGGCATGGTCTCCTCACAACCATGGGCTGTGGGTGGGGACCACGTCATGGCCCCCACATCCACTGTCCCATTATTATATATAATAAAGTTTTTAATTATTATTTAAATTTTATTTTTTAATATTATATATATATATTAATATTAATATTTTAATTAAAGTTTTTTTTTATGTATTTATATATTATTAAATATTAATGTAAAATATTCATATTTAATAATATATTAAAAGTAATTATCTAGATTAAGGTAATTTAATTTTTAAGTTAAGTTTTAATTTTAGTTTATTAAAATATTAATAAAATAGGTATATAATGTTATTATATATATATATATGGGAAACGATTTATTGGGGAAATTTATATATGTTTTTTCTTATGAATTATGATCTAGTTGTGTTGTGAGAATTTTGATAGATTATCAATGAATTGTTTTAATTGAGATAGTGAAAATTGCATTCATTTTTTAATCAAACAAAATTGGAAAAACATAGCAAACTTGGTCGAAATAAAATAGATGGAGAAAAAACATTACTGAAATTCTTTTATATCATGATGTACTTTTTTGGGTTTGCCTATGTGTTTAGCTTATGATTAAGTTTATATGCAAATCATTAAGTCAATTGTTATATGGTGTTGTTTATCTGTTATATTCTCTTTTCATGATTCTATTGAGTTCTCTAGTTTACTCAACCTAGGTACTAGGTTCGAATGGCCAAGTGAACGGTTATTGTGTCTGAATTCCTTGAGTATTTTGGTATCGTGTGTAATACCCCTGCCCTAATCAATCTCTAATCTCAGGTTAATCTTGTTCAGTTTATCTTAATATTATGATTATAGTCAAATGTTTGATTTAACGCATAGCTGTTGATGTGGGTTCCCACACTAGTTGTATGCAAGTTGTTTAGTGTTCCCATTTCGTGGTATTAATATCGGACTAACGCTTTCATTAAATTTTATATATGTATGCATGTATGACTCTTGGTTGCAGGAGATTTCAGGTACAATGCCGCATGAGTGCGAGGTTCGTCTTCACCTGGATTTGCAGGTTTGAGTGTACCTCTTTTAATCCTTAGAGTTGGATTAGGTGGTCGTAAGACCCTAGTTGACCTTCATCGTGCTCAAGTGAGCATCGTCAGTCGTCGTCGGTAATCCCTTTTGTTCGGGTTGCGAGTCGTCTGTTTGGTTGACCTTCTCGGTTTGCGTGCTTGGTGTGTATGGTTAAATTGATTAATTAGTCCTTAGTAATTATTTTGATTAAATATGTATTTGTGCATTAGAGATTAATGGACTAGAGTAATCGGGATTTCGTTATGCGATTTTCGTTGATATTGGATTGCTCGTTTTAAATTGGGAGTAAGTTCAATTAAATAGTTGATTTTGGAATATTAAATGCATTTTGCATATGCTGTCGAAAAAGAAAGTTCTGTATTTAATTGCAATAGATTTAATTGTTTTCTGTTGGCCTTTTAAATTAGAAAGGTTAAATTGAATTAAATGAGGAAATCGATTTTGAATTGTAAAGCAAGTTAATTTGTTGCTATAGTTAGAAAAGAATTATTTTTAAATAAAAATTTTAATTCCAAAAATGGAATTTTGGTCAACTCTTCCATATAACCTAAATTTTGGGGAAATTTTGGAGGATGGATATTTTTGGAAATTTTTTGGATGGAAAGAGATTTTGGGATGAAATTTGAGGGTTTTTGGAGAGGAGGGAGTTATGCTGGATCTGACAAGTGGGCTCTCCTTCAGCTATTCTAGGATTGCGTATGAAGGTAGGATTCTGAATTGTTTTCTTGTTGCCAAAAGAATTTACTGTTCTGGTTGAAAGAAATGAATTTGTTATTGAAAAATCAGTTTGATTGATTAATAGAGTAGAATGGAAATAAGATCTTGAATTATCCCTCCTTGATCTCATTCTTTGTTTTCAATCAATTTCTGGTTTGCTAAGAATGATTTAAAATAAATAAAATTTGAAATTTAGTTGGGGGTTTGGCAGATTAGATGTTAAATTTGTGAAGATCAATCTTATTTGGCCAATATGCTGTTGGTTGTTAGAGAAATTTTCCCCTTCCCTGTTCTGGGTAGTTTAAAAATATATCAATGGGGTTTTGGTTTTTTAAAAAAAAAAAATTTCTGTTAGTCTCTGGGAGACTGTTTTTTTTGACTGTGTAAAACACAGTAATCAGCTTTGTGTGAAAAATGAAAATCATTTTAAAAAAAAGAAAATTTTTATAGTTTATTGGGGAGCTGCGCACCCCAAGGGAGCTGCGTGCTTCCCTTTGGGAACAACAACGCTCCCTTAAGGGAAAGCTGTGCGCTCCCTTGGGGAAGCAGTGCTTTCCCTTTGGGGGCTGCGTGGGCTTCCCTTGGGGGACCACGTGGGGTCCACGTGGAAACCCCCCCCCCTCTTTTAATTTGTTTATTTATTTATTTATTTATTTTTGTTAAGAAAAAAAAATAGATTAATAAATAAATTTATTAAATTAAGAGTATTTTGGGTTAAATTAAAGTTTTCAATTATTTATTAATTATTTTATATATATATTATTAATGGGAATTAATTTATATATATCAAATAATCAATATTTAATTTGAGGTTTGTGTAAAGCAATAATTATTAATGAAATATATTTTATTAATAAAGATTAATAATTATATATTAACTAATAATTAACTAGGTTATTGTGCACTTTTAGTCGTTAATTGTGTATATTTCATTTATGGTGGAATAATAAATATACTCTTTAATTAACAGTTAATTTTGGATTCCCTTTTGATACTTATATTTTCGTGATCTGTATAGTGCATATGGGATTGAATAATATGAAACTGTAGAGGTTGATATCGAACCAGTATGTCAGTGATGTTTTAATTGGAGATTTAATATCTTATTTAATTGATTAATGGGTGTCTGAGTTTTATTAATATGAATTTGGTTTAAAAACTCATTATGGCTTAATATGTCTGTTCGATGCTTTGAACCTTAGAGAGTTAGAAAACCAAGATCAAACTATTGCTAGATGAGGTAAATAACTGTAATCTGATATAGATCATGTAGAAAACCTGATCGACTTTTAATGTCTAGATTAATTTGGAGAAAGATTGTATCTGTTGAATGTTGCCTTTGCGAGTTTAATTTCTGTATTCGCTTTTAATTATGAAATGGCAAGAGTGCTTTGTTTGATAGGTCCCTGTCGTATGGAATGATTTGGGGTACCTGTTTCAGTCCTCGGTTTCGAGTTGACTATTGCTTTGTGGTAGTGTCGTATTTGGTCATGTCCTTTGTGTGGGTGTCGAATGTTGAATTGTGGTTGACCATTGTTGGTCGGGTCTCTAGTTAGAGTACTGTCAGTAAGTGTTCATCTTTTGAGTCGTGTTTGACTAGATTGTTGTTTCTCCCTTCTTGAACTCCGTTCGTCTGACCATGCCTATTCCCTAGTTTTAAGTTCGTCGGAGTATAGTCTAGTGTCGTATGGGAAAGTGGCTTTCGATTGGGGGCCGCGCCCAAAGTGGCTGCTGGGTAACCCGTCGAAAGTGAGTCTAATAAGTGATAACCTAACAGTAGATTAGAATGTAATCTCTAAATAAGATAATGTGCCTCACACATGGGACGAGTGCTATCATAGACTCGACATGCTGTGGGAAGGCCTGAAATGGAAAACCACCATCCTTGTCTTCACGAGAGATGTGTGGGTCCACATGAGGCTTGGATGGGCCAGAAGATCGGATTAGGTTGCCAGGGTGACCCAGTGTATGGGGCCAGGACCTATGAAGACTTGCCATGGTAACCATACCAAGTTGTGTGATGACACTTGTCCCTGCGTTCGCTAAGTGTGTTGTCGTTTTGTCCCGTTAAGAGTACCTTTGTGGGTCGTCCTTTTGTTTATGCCCTTGTGAGTGTCAGTTTCATGTTAGACCTTGGATGGTGATGGCTCAGTCTTGTGGATGCTCTTCTGGACCTTTGTTTTAGCTTTGATTATGTTCAGCTGGATCCTTTTCTTTTCAGGGATCGTTTATGTATTATTGACCGATGTGGTCGTTTGTATATTGTTTATATTTCGCCTTGGTGGCTGCATTGTAATGGTGTAACCTCTTGTATTCTTAACTTTATTATTATTCAGAGGGGTCTTGCAGTTGAGCAGACCCGGAGATGTAGCCCTTTAGGGGTGAACTCCGAGATCATTATGGTGTTATGTGATGTATTCTCTTATGTTTCCTTTATTCAGCTTTATCATGTATGATTAGCTTATGTTTGAATGGATTAGCGGATGAATTGAATTAACTTTAAATGCTTATATGCAATCCTTTCTTGAATGCCTTTTGATCGAATGCATAAGTGGTTTAGATGAGATTTATCGTAGATGCTAGTATGCAATCGTCTTGTAAAATGTATTAAATTGGAATATGAAAGAACGTAACTTAGAGTAATGGAATATATTCAATTGTTGTAAGGAAATTTAGTATGCTTGAAAGATCTCATATGTTTATGATGAAATTCTAGTGTGTTAGAATATTAGATGTATGGCTTGTAATTTTAAATGAAAAGCTTGAATGAAGATTATGAATAGATCTTAATGGATGAGTCATTGCTTGTGAATTATATTTCCATCTTTTGAAAGAAATTATCCTGATTAAGAATTATCTCGTTATTAAGATAATCAGCTTATTGGATTAATTGTGTGAGTTAAGTGAATTGTGAAATTTAAGTAATCTCGTTGGGAAACTCTTTAGGTGTTAGTTGATGTCTTCCGCTATGTAATCTGATTCTTTGATATCTTGTTGTATCTTAATGTGGTGTAACTTAAAAAAAAAAAATTAGATTATTGCACTCTAATCTTGTATTTTGGCTTATCCCTTCGGGGTTTCCTGGCGGGGCATTACATCGTGAGTCATACCTTAGAGTTCAGTAGGATTGTGGTGTCGTAAGAGAGAGTGGCTTTCGAGTGGGGGACACACTCAAAGTGGTAAGCATTATAACCCATCAAAAGTTAGATAATAAGTGATAATCCTAATAATGAATTAGGGGTATGAGTAGCTTCAAACACTAAACAAGATTAATTTACCTCGCTCATGGTTGGGTGCTCATATAGACTCAGGATGCAGTGGGAAGGCCTGGATTGACAAACCATCTACCTTGTCATCACAAAAGGATAGCTTGGGTCTATATTAGATTTGGATGGGGTTGAGGGTTCGGGAAAGGCTACTAGGATAACCCATGATGGGGGTCGGGGCCTATAGAGGCTTGCCAAGATAACCATGCCAAACTATGCGATGACACTCTTCGCTTATGTGCACTAGTGTGTAGACTCTTAGATGTCACCTAGTATACTTGTGAAGTCTTATCTGATGTGTATTTGTATATTTGTGAGTTGATCCAATATTTTGTTAGACCATGCATTCTTTCCTTTGTTTGCTAGTGGTTCTTAGTGATATCTCCTAGCACAAAGGGGTGGTTCTTTTGAGCCACATGGTCGGGTGGTAGTTCCACTTTCCATCGGTATCATGTTCGCTTCCTTCTTGCGAAGGTTGTCTTTGCAGGTATTCCAGTTTTCTCTTTGGTCTTGATCATCTCCTTGTTCCAGTTTGATTTCCTTTGTACTCCTTGGATTCATTATTATACATATTTGAACCTTTTGAGTTCAGTTGTATCTTTGTATTATTATGCCTTCTTGGCATGTTGTAAACTATATAATTTATTATATGATCTTTATTTAATTCCTATGTTATCCTATAACTTAAATGCAATGTATTTGAGATATTATAAGTTGATAGATTTTGTAATGGTAATTATGGGGTTATTGAATGAACTATTGTAGTAAACTTGATGTATGTAATCATTAGTATGTAATGAATATCATTGCAATGTATTAGGGATAGTTAACATGCATCATAAGTGGATAATTGAACCTTATGCTTTCAGTTTCTTTTTATAGTAATCTTCGTTGGAAACCCTTTAGGAATATGGTTGTCTTCCACTTGTGTAATTAATCAATGCAACATTATAACTTAATGCACCTTAATGATATGTTATGTTTAAAAAAAAATTATTTCTGCTTTTATTCCTATGCTTTAGTGTGATCCTTTAAGGTTTCTTGGCGGGGCATTATAGTAGATCCATGGTGGTTTTGGATCTAGCACTTCCAACCATATGAGGATCATACCAGATAATAAGAGTCTTCTAAAGAAATACATCTTCCATGATTGGGACCATGTGAGCAGGGGATGCTTTCATGACAAAGGGAGCAGCTAAGAGGATGTGCTCCAAGGATCTTGGTTATATTGGTTCAGAGGGAGTGGACCATGTCAAGATGGTTTCTCTAGTGATCAGTCAAAGGACTATGATTCATGATATGGAGTCCCATTTATGTAGGCTAGAAGGCCTTTATTCTAACTTCTAGGTCATGATATTCCTAGATAAATGAATACTTGGTGAGCTTGGAATACATCAAGAGTGATGCAGACTCCAACCTTGTACTTCATGAAAGGTCAAAGCATGTGGAGATCAAGTATCACTATGTTAGAGACATGATGGAAAGGTATTATATTCACTAATGTATTCTTCTTTTCAAAAGATGTTTTAAAGTGTAAACTCTTGTGATTGTATTTCTCTTTGAGAGAGACTTAAGGAGAAAGCCCTTATCTACACCCTATGATATGGTTCGTGGTGGATGTCATGTGTGTGACTCCATGACAATTTTGGTTCAGTACTTGATGAGCCCTTGTGAATATTATTGTGAGGTGACAATCTCTCAATAGTGAACACTTGTACATCTGATCATTATCGTAAGGTGACAGTCTTACGATATTAATTGATCATACCATTATGATGGATATCATGGGACATGATATCTATGGATATGTCATAATGGTTCATATCTCTAGTACTAATATCTATGGATATCCCATAATGGTAGATATCATGAGACGTGATATCCATGGATAATCCATAATGGTGGATATTACATAAAGAGACATTCATGGTGGATTTCATGTGATGTGAAATCCATGGATATGCCATGTAGTAATATCTTTGTATATATCATTATGGTGGATACCAGTGAAGTGATATCTATGGATATGCCATAATGATTGATATCTCATGAAGTGATATCTATGGATATGCCATAGTGGTGGATATCATGTGAGGTGATATCTATGGATAAGCCATAATGGTAGATATTGCATGAGAAGATCTCTATGGTGGATATCACGTGAGGTGATATTTGTGGATAAGCCATAATGGTTGATATCACATGAGGTGATATCTATGGATAAGTCATGATGGTTGACATCACAATGAGGTGATGTAACTTGTAAAGGTTAAGAAGGATTCCTCCCTAGCTAAGAGGGAGTGTTAATGATGTAGCATCAGTAATAATCCTTTTGATCGACTAAGACAAAATATGTGAATGGTCTATCAGCCTTACATATTTAGTAATTCGATCATTTATATTTAATCATACTTCTTGCCTTAGCCGATTTTTGATATATATCTATTAATATTAATTAGACTGGGTATTGATAAACACGTTATTATTAATCTAATGAATATTGTTAAGCAAGCAAATATAATATATGATCACTTGTCTTAACTAATCGTAGTTTTAATGAATGAGCGATATTGTCTTAACCCGTTACCCTTATGGAAGGGTATGATATGAGAAGTTGTATCTCCTTGAGGAGATATGACTCTCATCATTAATATAAAGAGCAATAGAAATCATAATCAAAGAGAATATAATATATCATGTAAAATAAAATATGTGCAAAGATCGAATAAAATAGAACAAAGAAATGAATTGCAGACCGTGGCAATAAGATTGAAGATAGACATCATAAAATCTTATATTGCATCCGATTGAACGTACAACTTAGATTATCAGATAACAATAACAAATGACTACTATAGTTGACAAATCAAAGACCAGATAGCATATTGCGGTTATCTGCAGATTGGATGTAGTATAAACATCTGATCATATACATATACATTCAGATCGGGGTCCATATATATAACTGTTCGAATCTCTCCTTATTTGGTGTTGAATGAACATACGTAGTTCATCAGGTGAATGTTATCTACAACAGATTATTATTCACTTGGAGCAGATCAAATTCATTACAGGTGTCTGTATTCGTTTGGGGCAGATTGCAGATAGTGAAAGGAAAATTGAATATATACTCATAGTTTGAATTGTTATACTAATTTGATTGATGTCATCCATTGATATCAGATTAATATTAAAAGACAAATAAAATTAAAATTACCTACCTATTATAAATCTGATCAAAACTTAACAAGAACTACAAGAATAATACAAGATGAAAAAATATGATCCAACTAGAAATATTAGATGCTCGAATCCAAATGAGCAAATGGAACACCTATGAAGCCAACTCTCACAAGAAGGAGAAAACACACCTAATGGAAAGTGGAACTACCACTCGACCATGTGGCTCAAAAAGAACCACCCCACCGTGCTAGGAGATAGAAATAAGACCCACTAGCAAGCTACCAGGTATGCACACATAGTCTAAACATGACATCGGGTAATCTCACATCAAGCATAAACTCACAAACATGACTCCATAATAAAATTCAGGTGATATCAACAAGACTACACACTAGTGACCATAAGGGTAGAATGTCATCGCATAGCTTGGAATGGTTATCCTGGTAGGACTCCATAGGCACTGGCCCCCATCTTGGGTTATCCTAGTAGCCTCTCTCGAACCCTTGGCCCCATCCAAGTCTCATATAGACCCAAACAATCCTTTCGTGAGGACAAGGTTGTTGGTTTTCCATTACAGGCCTTCTCACTGCATCCTGAGTCTGTACAAGCACTCAACCATGAGCGGGGTACAATTAATATTTAGTTAATGTTTAAGCTACCCAAAACCCTAATATATTTTTTAGGTTATCACTTAATTATCCAAATTTTGAGGGGTTATCCTTCTAACCTCTTTGGGCACGACCCCTACTCGAAAGCCACTCTTCCTAATGACACTACACAAAATTCCTAAAAGAACTCCAAGTTAAAAATACCAAAACCAACTTACAAAGGGAGTTCAAAATAACTGAGAAAACACTTGGCCACACAAGCCCTTGCATATAGGTTTAACCAACTGGAAAAATTTAGTATACTCTCGAGACATGACCAAAAGAAAAGACAATAGGAAAATGCCTAATTTCTACATAATACCAAAGGACTTGCAATGTGACTTAATTACAAAAATAGTCACAAATGAAACATACACCGTCATTCATTTCAGAATAAAGATTTATTTGTTTCCATTTAATTCACAATTGACCAAGTTTACTAAAACTTCTAAGTTTTGAGATAAATCATTTATTCACAATAATTTCAAAAACTCAATAAAACTTTTCAAATCAATAATCACTAAATCAATATAAAATTCCAAAACCTCCATATACACATTTTAATAACATACATATGTATATATAATTACACACACACACACACACAATTAATTTTAAAAAACAAAAATTAAAAATCATTTTTTTCTTTTTTTGAAAACAGATAGCAAATGGAAGGGGGTGTGTGGGTCACGCTGTGGTCCACCCCACAACTCATGGGCTCCCTACAGACTGTGGGAGTGCCACGCTGTGGCTGCCCATAGCCCTTGGCTCCTCACGGCCTATGAGAGGGCCACAACTATGGCTCCTCACAGCTGTGGGGAAGCCACAATCATGGATCCCCATAGGGAACCCAAGCCCTTTATTATTATTATTATTTTATTTTTTTTAAAACCATAACTTATAAAATACACATACCCAGAATATATATTTTTTTTAATAGTAAAATTACAGCAACCTTCCAGGTTTTTAAAAACATAATTTTTTTAACAACATAACCCCCCTTATTGACAATAAACAGATCCATAAATTGGACAGATGAATTAAAAGAAATGGCCAAAACATGGCCAAATACAAACAACAAAAAGAAATTTGTTTTACAACAAATTCATGAATTCATAGCTGATATACAACAACCATTCAATTTTGAATTCTTTAAAATCTCCCAACTCAAGTTAACAAATTGTATTTCTTGAGACTCACATGGAGATATTTAACCAACAACAGAGGATTTCCATTGCCAAAATAAATTTCAAACCCCTTTTTTTTTCTTCTACAAAATTCTAAAATAAATTCCTTTTCAAAAACATAGCACACAAAAACCAAACACGGGGAGTTTATTTTCAACATCAAACTTTCTAAAACAGAAGTTAAAATATCCATCTTGATAAGTTTTCCTGGATGAAATTTTGGAGTAGAGCACACCAATCCCTTCCAAACACAAAAGCCCTTCAACACAGGAAATAAATTTTTCAAAACCCAAAACCTCTAGCCAAAACCACTTTTAAAAGCAGAGGGGAATTTTTTTACAAAATGCAAAGGTTCGTAATTTGGAGAATTTTTTCAAATATAAAGGATTTTGCCCCAAAAATATCTTTCAGGGCATAACTCTTTTCATTAAGAATTTTCCCCTTTTCCTAAAAATGAAAATAAATTATTTTCTCCAAAACAATACATATGCATTTATTTTTATTTTTTTTAATTTGAATTCAATTTCCTCGCACACTAAAAAAATCAATTTAAATAAAAAAATAAAAAATGAATCTCTTCCTTATTTGTTTTAAAACAATACACAAAACATAATATAATTTCCACTACTAAATAAAACCATCAATTAAACTAACCAATTAAAAATAATTGATTTATCTATTTAACCACAAAAGTGCCCTTAATAATTTATTTTTTTGATTTAATTTAATAACCACAATGCCCATTAATTATTAATAACCATAAGGTATTAATAATTAATTTCTCATTAAATAGCATAAGAAGAGAATAAATAAATTCACAAACTCATAACACACAACTTGACTAAACAAAGCAGAGACACGACCCTCATACCAACATAGGAAAGGTTGACATATGACTGACAAAGCTCACTATTGAGCAAGGCTAGAGATAACATTTATGTCCTTATGACTATCTCCTCCACTTCCATCGGATTAATTAGGCACGCTCAGACCTATAGAACCAAGTGAAGTTAGTACCTTGTACCTGTAATTTCTACATCACTGAACCACACATACATATATATATATATATATATATATATATATAAACACGGTAGACACACCGACGAATGAGAATTATGACGTTCCATGTCTCACTCAAGTGAGTAAGGAAAATCATCTCCTCGCACCCCATACACTTTCCACACATATATGAAGACATATACATAAAGCATCTCATGTATAAGGTAAATGTGTTATTCCATGGTGAGTAACACATAATGAAATTAACATATAATCATCCATAAGGAAATAATGCATAAACAACATTCACTGAATCTTAAATCAAAGCATAATCCATCATAGCATGATATCTGAATAAAACATCACCATATAGTGTATCCACAAATCCATTAAAAGTCAACCATGGTCAAAATAGTATCGAAAAAGTCTAATCGAGGGAGGGGTACCACATAATACATATTCCTTCAATCTCTCATCTTCTTTATTTGTTGTCTACCTTCTAGCATCTAAAATGTCATCCAAGATCTTTGGTATAACTGTCATTAATTCAATTAGAGATTTTCTATATACATTTAGATATTCTACAACAACCTCTTCTAGTGTTCTCTTGTCGGATTCATCAAAATTGTCATACCACTTAGATAGTGGCTTCAGGTTATTGTTCTTAACTACTTCATTCACAATTTATTCTAATGTTATGGGAGGTACAATAAGTGAATTTTCCTTGTTTCAATGCTTCAGAAAACTTAGAAGCCTTAGATTTCTTACCAGATTTGCTTCCACCAGATGGTTTTTCTTTTGCAACTTTAGTGGCTCTAGGAGCTTTAGCCTTCACCTCCTTCACCGCCTCATCAGATTAGTCTCATCATCATCCACGGTCACAAATCTGACTATCTTCCTCTTCTTTTCACTACCAGATGGCTTGATTGAATATTTAGGCTTGCTTGTTGTCTTTGTAGGACCAGAGGAAGGAGTTGTGCTTCTGACTTCCTTGGCTTAGGCTTAGGCACTTTTAGTTTTGGTTTATTCTTCATAGTCTGCTCCTCAGAGAGAATATTTTCCTTTCTAGCTTTCCAAGCAGATTCTTTAGATATCCCCATGCTCTCTACAAGAGCCTCAACCTCTTTCTGAACCCTCTTTTGAATCACCAGTTTCTTGAAATGTTGATGTGATTTTAGGCTTTTCTCTTTATATGTTTTAAACGTTTCCTCATTGGGATCCATCGGTTTTCTCAACATATGTTGTGCATACATTTCAAAAATTTGTTCATCAACCTCATATCCCATTAGCATAATCCATACCCTCTAGGGCTCTATGGCTTCCATCAAACACTGGTCTGTATCTACCATAAAGAAGACGGTGTCCTGATATTTCTCTACAATAGTTTTAGGGATTCTTTCCCTTTCATGCATTTCCTTCTAGAAGCTCTTGGAATAACCCCTTAGATTCTTGTTTCGGACCTTGGAGTCACCAAAATTGTATAGGAATTCCTGGATTTGGACTCGTACAGGTCTATCAAATTCCCATTGTATGGGATCAACACCCAAAACCTCTTGCACAAAGTAGAAAAATAGACATAGAAGCAATGTGCCAAACTTGAAAGGAGGTTTCTTGTTTTCTTTGATCTTCTTAATATTCTTGATAATCTCACTCCGAAGCAATTCATAAAGATCATATTTGTTACTCTCTCTCATCATCTCATATGCAACATAAATGGCAATACCGGAAACAAAATTTTCTCTACTAGAATAATAGATTTTATATGCAATGACCATTGATGTGAACTTGATATCGTTTTCCATGATATCGTTAATTGTCATTTCTTGTTTGTCAAATTTTGATCTGGTTGCATTAGTCACAATGTCATTCTTCATATTTTTAAGGGATGGTAGTTCTCTTGTTGCACATAATCATGTTACGACTTGAATGATTGTCTTGGTAGTTTTGTGGGGCTTATCCAACCATATAAATTCATCATGAACTCGGCTCAAGATAAACCATATCCAATCTTGTTCATAGAACATCGAAAACCTAACAAACTGCACAAAACCCTTATTTTCCAATTCTTGAAATTTTGTTTTCAATACTAAACTCTTGTCTGATAGTTGATTATTGTATAGATTCAGCATTTGCAAGCTACCCATATCCTAAATGGGGTAGTGCGTATATACCCTAATATCTTCAATATGCAGTACTCCATATGCCACCGATTAAATTGCACTCTTAAGATCGTCTTCAATATAAATGAATGGATGATTCTTGAAGCTCAGACGCACATGCTCAATGATTTCAATAACCAAAGGAATTGCAGTACCAGATGCAACCATCTTATTGAATTCAAATTTCAAACTTCAACCGAAAAGAGGTTTCACTATTAAATACCTTTCAACCAGATGCAGGATCGCACACCAAATTTGGATATTGCTTGGAATCTTTGCTAATTTTCCTTCACCGTGTTCTTCTGCTCTCTTGCTTTGAATGAAAAGTGAGAAATGAAAGGTTTATTTTCTTTTTATTCTCCACATACCTAAGTTTTATGTATAATAAATGCTGGGTACCCTACATTCATAGAGTTTTGCCAAAGGATCATCTACGGATCATCAAGTCTGATTAGAAACTTCCATAAATTCATTTGTGACCATCACACACATATTTGTAACCTGTCAGAACTGAGTACAGATCTCCAATAGGAAGTTTGAAATATTTTCATGAAAAACTCCCCTTAAGGTCAGATGCCTTAGCTTAGTTACTAGATGAGGTTCTAGCACCCGAATCAGGTGCGGACCCATTCACTGCATTATCATCACTCTTCTTCACCCAAGTCTTCTTCATTTGCTCTCTTATCTCTTCAACTTTTTCTTTTCCTTTTTCTTCTGGCTTTACATTCTTTCTCTTGTCTTCTAGACCTCTCCTATTGACATTTATGCTTTTGCAATACTTAGCAATGTTACTGGATTTGTTTCAAGCATAGTAGACAACATTTCCTTGCACAGATCTAAAGTTCATATGGTTTCCCCTTGATCTCCACTGATTAGCAACATGTCCAAACCTACCACATGCAAAACATCTAGCATTTCTCCTATTCTGAAAGTTATTGATTATTGAAAATGGATGTCTCAAACTTACTGGTTCTCGGATAGATGACACTTGATCTCTAAATGTACATTTTAGTGTGAATAACCTTTGTGTTATTGATAACATAGTTAATAACCTTCGTGTTATATATACTTGCTTGAAGAAGCATTGTGCGGTCTAGAAAAATGGTTGAAGGATTAGATTGTGTGTGAATGATTTTTATCATTGTGCAGAGGAGATTGAGGCATTATTTGGTAATTTTGTAAGCGGAATTGAAAAGTCGATTGTGAATGTAATCTTCTGTATTGTTTTTTCCTGAAGAGAGACTAGAAAAGAGATCTGTAACTGTATGTAAACTGATTTTACTGTAATACAAGAGATTTCTTTGGTTTGTGGGTTTTTCACCCATAAGGGTTTTCTGATGTGAAATCTAGTGTACGTTTCTATGTTGGAGTTTTTCATGTTGTTTTGTTTGTATTGTATTATGTATCTTAGTTGCTATAATTTGAATTAAAAACTCATTTGATTCACTTCTCTAAGAAATTAACGTTAGGAAGGCATTTTACGCACTCTACTTTCCTTACATTCATCACACTTCTACATACACTTGCATTATGACCATACTTATTGCATTTGAAACATTGACTGATAAAAGATGGACCATTAATGTTCATCCTATTTCTGCACTGACTGGCCAAATGACCAAATTTATTGCAAATAAAATAGTTACCATTGATTTTATGAGCATTAGGTTTCCTTACCAGAGGCTTTCTTGAGTTATTATTCTACTGAGCTGACTTGGAGCTTTCACCTTTCTCAAATCCAAGACCTTGAGTACCATTAGGATTCTTCTGACTTGCAAGCATCTCATCTAGGCTGGCTGAACTGATCTGGAACTTTTCTTTGTACTCATTTGCAACATCAAGATCATATCTAAAAAAGAATAATCTATCTTTCAAGATATTCCTCATGTTGTCTAGCATCTTGTAGATCACTCATCAACCACCTATTCTCATTCTCAAGTCTGCAACATTCTTTAGATTTGTCTTTCAAGGACTGAGCAAGATTTTTGTTATTCTTCTTCCTCTCTTCAATCTCCCTTGTCACTTTCATCACAATGGCTTCCATCTCATTCTTCTCAACTGCATTATCTCTAGCAAGTTTGTCACATTCTTTTGTCTTTTCCTTTAGGGCTTCTTCATCAATGCTTTGAATTTCTTTCTCCTAAAGCTTATCAATAAGTTCCTTTCTCTTTTCCTTTGACTTTCTCAATTTCTCCTTTAATGTTTGAATGCAATTTTTAGCATCCTTGAGATTTGTTTTCAATTCCCAGACTTTGGCTTCGGACTGATCAAGATAATCAAGTGCAACAACTAGTTGTTGTCTAAGACCACTGGAATCCATTAAGATACCTTCTCAAATCTTCCTCAAGCTATCAGGCTCCTTCCGAGGAACTTGGTTTTGATGCCAATTGTTGAGGAACACTAAGAGAGGGGGGGGGGGTAAATTAGTGTTTAGCAATTTTTAACTTTAATAACCTGATCTTTCAACCACATAATGCAAATGAAGAAAAGAAAACTGCAGAACCACAAGGCCAAGATCAACAATACCATAACACCAATATTTTTACGTGGAAACCTGGTTAATGGGAAAACCATGGTGGGATTCAAACCCAAAATATTAATATACTCGGTTAGAAGTATAAAAATACTACATAAGGGGAATACACATGCATTTAGGCACACTGCCTAGAGCTCATTGCTCAATTGCAAGCAAGGGCTACAACTTGAAAGGCTTATTGCCTTACAAAATGATTATAAAATATACAAGAGGGTTTGAAATATTTAATAGCATCAACAAATGTCTAAGTATGGTTCCGATCAAGTACAAAACATATGATCACACTCAGCTCTACTACTCTGCTCTATTCTGATATTCTACATTATACCGGAGAACTAATCTTCCAACTGTGCATGTGAAATTATGTACCATTGCTCATACACACTTCACACATAACATCGATCTACCAAATGATCAAATCAATTAGTCTAATATATCTGTAACATCAAATTAGATAAATTCCATGTCAGCCTAAACATCGCATAATACACAAATGAAATGTGTTACCCAAGTTGTTTCAATCCGATCCAAAAACAACTAAGCAGACCAAAAAAAATGTCCACATGCTTCCCATATGTTGACTCAACAACCTTGAACACACAAAAAACTACCAAAATCACTTTGCACGATCCGCACACGGTATCTTCACACGCTACTGCCACAAAACACTATTCTATCAGAAAACTATCTACCGGATCTTCCAACTTACTCAATTCAAAATATCAGAGACCATAAACCTGAGATAAGGTATATTACACATCCACAATGCATCTCCAAGATCTGCAACTACAAATACTCAACACAACTGAATCACCAACCACAACATTGTACACTCTACCAGATGACCCGTTCTTCTCACCGAACCTTACTAGACCTCAATCATTCTTCTAGTATGAATGAACCATGAAATGTGGATTGGATATCTGACTCATGTTACCATCAATGACAACATCTGATCATCAATGTAGTGTCTCTTTCCAACAATTATTGTTCATTCTAGAGCTGCCACCATTATTATTTTGGCTACAAATAGGTATTGCAGTAAAACTCTACCACTCTCTGATGATATCTTGATAAATAATAGCTAATTTTTTTAGATCCCCAATGGATAGGTATTTATTGATGATGAATATCATAGCAGTCCTCTCCTATGTGTTTGTGATTTTCTAACTATTCATAATCCTTTCATAGTCATTTTCCTTTGCATCATTTGGAACTATGAAAGGAGGCCTTCATGGAGTTTCAATGCCTTTGAGATCTCTGTGTGGTGTTCATGCTGATTCATTACTGGTAATCATTCATTGTTCTTTGTTCAACTTCTACCTTTGACTCCATGTTGATGGTCTCATATAGTTGTTGGCATTATGGATGAATTGATTATGTGTTGCATTGATGTCAACACTACCTGTTATGGTTGGTTATCGACAGATAGGTTTTGGTTACCAATAGCAGATCTAGTGTTACCGACAGAAGTGACTATTTGTTGGACACTTTCGACCTATTTGGATCAATGGAGTATGTTTTATTTTATGCATTACATGTTCCCAGAGCATGTTTTGGTCAGTTCGTATTGACTTGGTAATTGAATGCTATCATACACTCTTGTAAACCCTTACCGACATTGGTTTAAGGTCTAACCGGTAGAGATTTCACTGAGGAATCTTGATAGGATGCATAAGTGGTGTTGGTGCAGCTTCTAGATGGATTTCAGGATGCTGAAGATGTTCTTTGATCATGCTTAAACTGTTTGAAGACATTGCTTTGGCATGGTGGACCCAGAATAGGTTTGGTGCCTATCTAGGTTATGGACCGGTATCATGTTAACATGTACTCTACACATTATCAGGATGTTTTGGGATGTTCTATGGACTGGTTATTGTTGTTTTGGTCTTGAGCCAACATGGCATATCATTGTAATATGGATTTATGTAATGATCTTATTGTAATATCTTTTAGGTGGCCGATCTAATTGGTTTAGGCCATAGGGTTGGTATAAAGTGATGTAAGATCTCATTGTAGATCATGGGGATTATGTGTCATGGTCTTGGAACACAATATCATATGCGAAGGAGATTTGGTCAATCATAGGTGATCGAATTGAGATTAAGGAAGAGGTCAAATGCCTTCGGTATTGAGTTTAATTGGGACTATAATTAGGCATGGTAGATGCTATCTCTAACAAATCATTAGTCTAGATTGTTGTCCATTTATCTTGAGGTGGTTTTAACCTCTCTATAGTCAGTGAGACTCTTTTGTAATGAGCAGCACACTCTAGGCAGTGTGCCTTCTTGCATGTGCAAGCCCCTCATTGTATCACATACTTTCTGTAGAAGTATCATTTGACTGTGGTTAGGCTTCCCACCGTGGTTTTTCCCTTTTCGGGTTTTTCACATACAAATCATGGTGTTATGTGGTATGGTTGCATTGTGTTGATTATATGTTTCATTGTTAAGTTTTATTCCTTACCGGTATTTGTTTTTGTTTTACCAGTACTTAATCCGGTTAAAGGTCATTAAGTGGATTAAATGATATAATCTGTTAACAACTAATTCACCTCCCCTCTCAGTTTTTCACCAGCTATCCTAACAATTGGTATCAGAGCTTTGGTCCTCTTTTGTAGAAGCTTAATTGCTTGAGGTAGATCCTATGGCATCTAACACTTCAAATCCATGGGCAACTATTTTCAGAAGAGAAATCCCTAAGCTTGATGGAACAAATTATGGAATATGGAAAATTAGAATGGAGACTCATCTTAGATGTCTTGGCAAGGATATTTGGGAGATCACTAAGAAAGGATACACACCTTATGATCACTTAGAAAGGATACACACCTTATGAAGCCCTCTTGTGTGCACTTACTGATCAACAGATCATGAGATTAACTGATAAATCATCGACAAAGGTTATGTGGGATAAATTGAAAACTATAAATGAAGGTGGTCCTACTATCAAAATTGCTAAACTTGATGGTTACCGGGTAAGATATGAAAACTTAAAGATGGAAGATAATGAAAGAATTGTTGTGTTTATGGAAAGATTAAATGAGATTGTTATGGGAATTCAATGTTGTGGAGGATTTCTAAGTGAAGATGAAATAGTTTCCAAATTCTTGAGAGCCCTTCCACTAGCTTACAAGATGAAGGCAACTATAATTAATGAGTTGAGAAAAATGGAAAACTCTTCAGTTAATAGAGACATTCTGATTGGGAAATTATCTACTTTTGAGCTTGAAGAATTTGGATCTTCTGGATTTGTAAAGTCTGAACCCGATTTTCATGTATCATCATCATCATCATCATCTACCAGAAAAAGTGATTGGAAAGTCCTATATGCAAAAGAATTAGAAGATATGAGGAAATAAGATGAAGAATTTGAGCAACTTGAAGCCTTATTTTCTACAAGAGTACCTAAAGGACCGACAGGAAGTATGAAGGAAAAGAACCTTTTAAATGTTTTTCATGTAATAAGATTGGTCATTTTGCATCTAGATATCTTGAAAGGAATGCAAGATTTGAGGAAAGAGTTAATAAATCATTTAAGCCTAACCAAAATAGATATAGATTCAAGAAAAGTAAATAATGCTACATAGCAGATGAGGAAGGAGTAAGTGATGACTCTGGGGATGAACCAGTAGAAGACTTTGCTAGTGGATCCGGCAATGGAAAGGAATGGGTGTTCTATTCTTTAAAGGAAGATGAACTAGAATTGGTTACCATGAATGAAGAAAAGGCCTTAGCAGCAAAAGTTGAAGATAAGAATGAATGGGTAATTGATAGTGGATGCTCACATCATATGACTGGAGATAAAAGAAAATTTATGTTCCTACAAGAATACAATGGCGGTCAAGTCAGATTTGGAGATAACAAAGCATGTATGATCAAAGGTAGAGGTATTATTTCTCTATATGGCAAGCATAATACTAATAATGTCTATTATGTAGAAAGTTTAAAGCATAATCTTTTGAGTGTTGGTCAATTGGTGGACAAGGGTTTCTAACTTCAGTTTAAAGATAGAAAATGCAAAATCATTAACAAGACTGGTTTAGAGATTACAACCGGTACTTAGACTAGAGGTAACATATTTCACTTGAACACTGGTAATAAGACATATTTGATTGCTCATATTGATGAGAGTTGCTTATGGCATAAAAGGTTGCATCATGTTAATTTTGATTGTATTGTTAAGATCAGTTCAACTAAGGCAGTTAGAGATATACCTAAGATTATGAAGCCTCATAATCCGGTATGCAAGGAATGTCAATTGTGAAAGCAAGTTAGAACTTCTTTTAAGAGCATACATGATAAATCTAATGATGTACTTGATTTGATTGACATTGACTTATGTGGTCTAGTAAGGACTAGAAGCTTTCAAGGTGATAGGTATTTCATGTTGATTATTGATGACTATTCTAGGATGATGTGGGTAAATTTTTTAAGGGAGAAGTCTGAAGCCTTTGAGAAATTCAAGATCTTTAAAGCAAAGCTTGAAATAGAAACTAGATTGAAAATCAAAAGTCTAAGATCAGATCAAGGCGGTGAGTTTACTTCTCATAAATTTAACAGTTATTGTGAGACAAGTGGAATTAGGAGATAGTTATCTACACCTCAGACTCCTCAGCAGAATGGAGTAGTGGAAAGAAAGAACATAACCATTTTGGATGTAGTAAGATCTATGATAATAGAAGCCAAATTGCCTCACATCTACTAGAGAGAAGCAATGAGTACAACAGTCTACACATTCAACAGAGTTCACATCAAAGGTGAAACCAGTAAGACCCCTTATGAATTATGGTTTGGACATACACCTATTGTTAAATATTTTTGAATTTTTGGAAGTAAATGCTATATGAAAAGAGATGATTCAATTGGAAAGTTTGACCCTAGATGTGATGAAGGGATATTTCTTGGTTATTCAATTCAAAGCAAATCATATAGATGTTATAACAAAATAGTGCACAAAATTGAGGAGAGTGATAATGTGAAAGTGGATGAGCAGTACATAAATCAATCTATATCATATGATAGGGAACCGATAGTAGAAATGCTCATAACTAAACTGACAAGCCTCAACTGGTATAGGAAACTGAGACAGTTACACCGACACAATCAGAAAATTCAATTATGAGTGATGATCAAAGTAGTGAACTTGAAGTTCAGAAGACACCAAGGTATGTAAGATTAAATCATTTTGAAGATCAAATAATTGGAGATAGGAACAAGGGAGTTATGAAAAGAAGACTGGCAAATAAAGTGGTATGTCTTATTTCTCAAATTGAACTGACATGTTATTGAAGCTTGTAAAGATAAACATTGGTTAAAGGCTATGGAAGATGAATTAGATCAGATAGAGAAAAATGAAACTTGGACTTTAGTTCCTCAGCCTAAAAATAAGAATGTTATTGGAACTAAATGGGTTTTTAGGAATAAACTAAATGAGGATGGTCAATTTGTAAGCCTAGATTGGTTTGTAAAGGATATTCTCAAATGGAAGGAATTGATTATGGTGAGACATTTGAACTTGTAGCTATAATTGAAGTTGTTAGACTATTTCTTGCCTATGTAGCTTATAATAACTATAAGGTTTATCAAATGGATGTTAAATGTGCATTTTTGAATGGTGAACTTGAAGAAGAAGTATACATTGAGCAACATGATGGATTTTCACTGATAGATGATAAAGATATTGTTTGCAGATTGAAGAAATCTTTATATGGATTGAAACAAGCTCCTAGAGCTTGGTATGCAAGGTTGGATAAATATCTTTTGAAGCTTGGTTTTACTAAAGGTAGTGCTGATAGTAATTTATATTATAAGATCACTAATGATGATATTCTAATTATTGAATTATTTGTTGATGATATCCTTTTTGGAGGAGAAGATAAATTATGTATGAAATTTGCTAATAACATGAAGAATGAATTTGAAATGTCCATGATTGGTGAGATGAGATTTTTGTTAGGTTTGTAGATTTCTCAAATTGACAAAGGCATTTTTATCTGTGAAACTAAGTATCTAAGGGAATTGTTGAAGAAGTTTGGTATGGATAATTCTAAACCGGTAAGTACCCCTATGGTGACAAGTGAGAAATTATCTATCAAGGATACTTCTACACCAGTAAATCCGACAAGCTATAAGTCTATGATTGGTGGTTTGTTATATGTAACTTAGACTAGACCAGATATTATGAATGCAGTAAGTTGTTTGAAGATATCAAAGTAATCCTAAAGAAAATTATGAATGTGCAGTAAAGAGGATATTCTGATATTTGCAAGGAACAACAAAATATGACTTATGGTATTCTAAAAATGATGATTTCACTTTATGTGCATATACTGACTTAGATTGGGCAGGAGATACTGATGACAGGAAGAGCACTTCTAGTGGAGCTTTCTTTCTTGGAAACAAACTGGTTTCATTGATCGACAAAAAATAGTCATGCATTTCTTTATCTGCTGCATAAGCTGAGTATGTTGTAGTAGAAACTAATTGCACTCAAGTCTTGTGGATGAAGAAAATGTTGAAGGATATCAGGGTAAATTGTAGTGAACTGGTAGTTATCTACTATGATAACTTTAAACTATTGACATATCTAAAAATCGGATATTTCACTCTAAGACTAAGCATATATCAATAAAGTATAACTTTTTGAAGGACAAGGTAGTCATTTGAGTATTAGAGAGATAGGTTAGGGGTTTCTTCCCCTCTGACAAATACTTGATTGATGCAGTTTGTCATCATTCCAGCATGCATTATCAAAGATATTATTCATTTTGGCACTGATGAGTGGTGCTACTACTCAGGGGGAGTAGTCAGCTTTGAGATTCGGGGGTTTATATTCTTGCTTTGATATTTTTGTCAGATTTCTGGCATTGATGTCAAAGGGGGAGAGATATTGATGTGAAAAATAAATATAGAACTTTACAGAGATATCATTCATAGGGGGAGAGTTATTGATATTCAGGAGACTGTTGGTTATCTTCCACAGAGGGAGACTTGTTTGGAATTTCTTGGTACTTAGATGTTTTTCACATATAGTGTTTCCATGAATGCCAAAGGTGGAGATTGTTAGGATTATGGATGAAATGATTATGTGTTGTATCAATTTTTTGTCATTGATGTCAACACTAGCTATTATGGTTAGTTACCGACATACAGGTTTTGGTTACCGGTAGAAGATCTAATGTTACCGACATAAGAGACTATCAGTTGGACACTTTTGGCATGTTTGGATCAATGGAGTATGTTTGATTTTATGTGTTACATGTTCCTAGAGAATGTTTTGGTTAGTTGGTATTGACTTGGTAATTAGATGCTATCATACACTCTTGTAAACCGTTACTGACATTGGTTTAAGATCTAACTGACAGAGCTTTCACTGAGGAATCCTGACAGGATGCATAAGTGTATTGGTGTGGCTTCTAGATGGATTTCAGGATGTTGAAGATGTCCTTTGATCATGCTTCAACTACTTGAAGACATTGCTTTAGCATGGTGGACCCAGAATAGGTCTGATGCCTATCTAGTTTATGGTCTAGTATCATGTTAATGTGTACTCTACACATTACCGGGATGTTTTAGGATGTTATATGGATTGGTTATTGTTGTTTTGGTCTTGAGCCGACATGGCATATCATTGTAATATGGATTTATGTAATGATCTTATTGTAATATCTTCTAGGTGGCCGACCTAATTGGTTTAGGCCTTAGGGTTGGTATAAAATGATGTAAGATCTCATTATAGATCATGGGGATTATGTGTCATGGTCTTGGAATGCAATATCATATGCGAAGGAGATTTGGTCTATCATAGGTGATTGAATTGGGATTAAGGAAGAGGTCAAAGGCCTCTGGTATTGAGCTTAACTGAGATTGTAATCAGGCATGGTAGATGCTATCTCTGGCAGTTCATTATTCTGGATTGTTCTCCATTTGTCTTGAGGTGGTTTTAACCTCTCTATAGTCAGTGAGACTCTTTTGTAATAAGCAGTACGCTCTAGGCAGTGTGCCTTCCTGCATGTGCAGGCCCCTCATTGTATCACATACTTTCTGTAGAAGTATCATCTAACAGTGGGTAGACTTCCCACCGTGGTTTTTCTCTTTCTGGGTTTTCCACGTACATATCATGGTGTTATGTGGTATGGTTGCATTGTGTTTATTATCTTTTTCATTTTTAAGTTTTATTGCTTACCAGTATTTGTTTCTATTTTATCAGTACTTAATCTGGTTAAACATCATTAAGTGGATTAAATGATATAATTTGTTAACAAGTGATTCACCCCTGGTGCAGGAGTACCTAACACAAAAGAAAAAAAGGATTATATAAGAGGATAAAGATCAATTCATAAGTATATTCAATTACATTTTAATTTGTAATGTCATTTTGAGTCAATATGAATCAATATGTAAGGCTAAAAGAGCACATTGTAATGAGTTGTCCAAGTTGTCCTAATAAGGTCTTGAATTAGTCATTTGGTAAAATTTGTATAAAATATCCTTGGAGGGATAAAATGGTGACAAAAATACATTATTATTCAATCCTAATATTTTTTGAAGGCTATTTTGAAGGTTTAAAGTCATTTGAGTCAAAAGTTGTAAAATGCAACTTTTCAAAAGTTGTAAAAAGATCAAAATGGGAAGTTGTATGGTCATAAGAGGAAGTTGGGTAGTTGTAACTTCCATGTGAATATTTAAAGGCTATAAAACCTCTATAATGGTCATTCATAAGAGGATGTAAAAATTGGAGAAGGAATTGGAAAGCATTGGAAACATTTTGGTATCATATTTTCATTGTTTTCAATCTCTTGTTTTGTGATCTTGGAAGTTTTTCCTCTTGTTTTCAGGCTTGGTATGACCATGTATAGCCTGGAAACAAGTGTATTTCCATAATTATAGTGTATTATATTGAATAATGTTTCCATTTCTTTTGGTTTGAGTTTATTTCATTCAGTTTTGAGAAAGTTATGAATGTTTTGGTGAAAACCGTTTGGAACTACCCAAAACCCTGATTCACGGCGACCAATTTTGGCACAATCATCCTAACTTTGGATTTCACCATTGGATCTTTCTATAATGTGGAGAAAAGTTTTATCACTAGCATTTCTAGAATATGACTTTAGTGATTGTTTGGGTTATTAATATTTTAAGAGTTATTAATGATTGTTCATGACTGTAATTTCATGACCAGAATAGAGTAAATTTCATAGTTTGGACAAATTCTTGGTTTTCATTTACAAGAAATGAATAGATGAAGGGTTTAAATGATTCAATTTTAATGCATGATACATGGATATACAATCATTATGGATTGATATATATGGAGAAGATTTGATAATGGTTATTTGATTGATGTTTTCATGATGCTCTGCATCATCCCCCCTCTTAGTTGTTCACTAGTTATCCTAACAATAATTGTCACAAAGCTTACAATTAATCTCCTTTGTGACATAGACTTGCTTCTAGGGTTGTGACTTTGTATGCATACTAATGGAAAAGGGGTGCATTTACTGCGAATTGCTTTTAGTTGCATGAAATATGTTTGACAAGGCCTTGAATCTACCCTACATTTATTGACTATGTATACAACTTTTATGGCTATCACCATCCCTTATATGGAGCAGGGTATATATCTTGTTTTGTCTGGTAACTTTGAATGAATCTTTTGACCTTTCTGACTATAAAAAATATTAACCTTTTCTTCCCAGGCACTATCCTAATCACCATATTCACTATCTTTGGCTTTTAAAACCCCTTGGAAATACCTTTTGAACTGTAACTTTATTCCCTATCCTGTATTTTAAATATTTATATCTTACTTTCAAGATCAGGCTGTGAGTTTCTTTCTTCAAATATATGAACAATGCTTTTATGTTTGGTCAGTAAACATTCTTGGATCAAAGGTTGACTTTGCATGGGGTTTCCTTAAGAACTTGAACTTATTTCTTTCACTATTACTACTGCATATTAGTTAGTCCATCCCCTCTCTAGGTTTTATCTTCACTACAACTGCTTTGAAGGCTAGTTGTATTACAAATATCAAAGGAAAGAAGTTATTTTCATTTAGTCTTTAACTAGAGAAAACAACAAGGAGTATGGACTAACCTTAAAAAGGCATCTTCAGCGATGAACTTTCCCTATTTTTTTTTTTTACTCGTTAGAACTCTAACATGTAAGCTGTGATTTTGATCTTTTCTATAGATCTTTTCTCTACATGAGGTTTGCACAGGTAGTGATATCAAGTTTAAACATCTACCCCACATTCTTGATGTTCAAAACTGTGAGAACACCATGTTTATGCATGTACATACCAAAAAAGAATTAAACATCATACTAAATTAGAAAATCAATTTCTTGACATCAATGACAAAATAATAATATCAAGATAGTAAACATCTTTAATCAGTTATATCCATAATCAATAACAACCTTCTCAATATCCTTATTGAAATGCCAACAATCTTCCATTGTCTGTTATAATGCAATATTGCTAACAATCTCCCCCTTTGGCATTGATGGCAAAACCAATTGATTTGACCTTAAAATATTCTGATTGCTGTGATTCTGAAATGTTGAAATGCTCTCTTGCTGTCATCAGAATTTCTCCCCCATACATTAGACTTCTCCTGTTTTCTTCAATTTTCTTTCCAATCTCCAGTCTTCTCTCAATCTTCTCCCTTTTATAGTAGTCTTCTCCCCCTTTGACAAAAATGCCAAAAAGTAAAGAACTAAAACATAATTTCTGTCTGTATGAAGTGATTTCCTGTTGTTGTGTATCAATTCAGTCTCGGTCAGAGCATTTTGTCTTCAATTCCTATTCCTTGTATTATTTCCTGTACACCTTTAGAAAACATCCTAAAGTGTATAAATCAGCATCAACTCCCAAAAGATATTCGATAGAGTCATCGGATTGATGCTTTCACCAAACTCGGTCAATGAGTAGAAGATAGGGGTAGGACCCCTAACTTACTTCTGAGATATTCAAAAGTGTCCCTTGGTAGTGGCTTGGTGAAGATATATGCTATTTGTTCCTTTGTGCTAACATACTCCAACACCACTTTCTTCTCTTGAGCTTCTTCTCTAAGATAATGATATTTGATAGAGATGTGCTTTGTCTTAGATTGCATAACAGGATTCTTTGAAATATTAATGGCACTAGTATTGTCACAGAATATAGTTACTGGCTCGATAACTTTCTCATTTATACCTTCCAACAATTGCTTGATCCATGCAATGTTGGTACAATTCAATGCTGCAACAATGTATTTAGCTTTTGCTATTGACTGTGAAACACATCCTTGTTTCTTGCTAAGCCAACTCACTAGTCTTTCTCCTAAAAAGAAATCTCCTCCACTTGTGCTTTTTCTATCATCAATGTTGCCTGCCCAATCAGCATCAGTATAAACTTTTAAATCAAAATCATTTCCTTTCTGATATACCAAGCCATAATCCTCTGTGCCTTTCAAGTATCTAAAGATTCTTTTGATTGTTGTCATGTGTGTTTCCTTAGGATCTGCAGAGAATCTTGCAACTATACCTACTGCATGTGCTATATCTGGTCTATTGTGAACAACATATTGTAGCTTTCCAATCATGGATCAGTAAAGTGTCTCATCAACAGATGCAGATTTTAATCATTCTTTGATAATTTACAGTCGGTAGTCATAGGAGTACTTACTGGTTTTGAATCCTCCATTCCAAATTTCTTCAAGATTTCCTTTATGTACTTGGATTGAGTAATGAAAATCTCATTTTTCATTTGCAGTATCTATAAACCTATAAAATACTTTATCTCACCGATTAATGACATCTCAAATTCTTTGGTCATTTCATTTCCAAAGTTCTTGCATAAAGAGTCATTTCCACAAAATATAATATCATCAACAAATATGGCTGAGATTAGTATTCCATTTTCATCATTCTTCATATACATGTTGTTGTTCTCACTTGTCATTATAAAACCAATCTTAATCAAATAAGAGTGCAATCTTTCATACTATGCTCTAGATGCTTGTTTCAAACCATATAAAGCTTTGTTCAATTTACATACCCGATCTTTATTATTGTCTTCAACAAATCCTTCAAGTTGTTCAATAAAAACTTCTTCTTCTAATATTCCATTCAGAAATGCAGATTTGACATCCATTTGGTATACCTTGAAATTTTTGAAAGCATCATATGCCAACAATGTTCTTACTCCTTCAAGTCTAGCAATAGGTGCAAAAGTTTCACCATAATCAATTCCTTCTTCTTAAGCATAACCTTTGCAAACTAGTCTTGCTTTGTTTCGAATGAACTCTCCTTTTTCATTTAACTTGTTTCTAAAAATCCACTTTGTACCGATTACATTTTTGTCCTTTGGTCTTGGGATTAGTGTCCATGTGTCATTCTTCTTAATTTGATCAATCTCTTCTGTCATAGCATTTATCCAATCTTCACTGTTAAATGCCTCTTTCACTATTCTCGGTTCAAATTCAGATATCAAACATGTGTTCTGTCTTAGTTTGTTCCTTGTCATCACTGGATCATCCTTATCTCCTATAATTTGACTTGGTGCATGATGTCTTCTAACATACTTGGCTAATAAAGGCTCAGTAGGCTCTGTATGATCTTCTTCATCACTCGGTAATTGGATATTCTCTTCATTTTCTTCAACAATCTTCTCGGTAAGACTTCTCGATTGAACATAGACAAATTCATCATAGTCTTTTGGTTCCTTGGAATTTCCTTCATCATTTCTTTCTGCAAATTCATCAATTTTCACATTTGCACTTTCTACTATTTTGTTAGATGATTTGATCAGACATTTAAATGCTTTGCTTCTAGAAGAATAACCTAGAAATGTTCCTTCTTCACTCTTCTGATAAAACTTGCCATTTCTATCATCTTTGTGAACATAGCATCTACTTCCAAAGATTTTAAAATAACTAACATTAGGTTTCTTATCATACCAAATTTCATATGGTGTCTTCAAAGTACCTTTCTTCAATTGTACTCAGTTCAAGGTGTAAACTGCTGTGCTTATTGCTTCTCTCCAAAATGTTTGTGGTACTTTCTTTTCAATCATCAGTGTTCTAGCACAATCCACAATAGATCTGATTCTTCTCTCAACTATTCCATTTTTCTATGGAGTTCTCAGTGTAGAGACTTGTCTTTTAATACCATGATCATTGTAGAATAAGTTGAATTCATCAGATGTGAACTCTCCTCCTCTATTTGATCTAAGACATTTTAGTTGTCTTCCTGTTTCATTTTCAACTCTTGCCTTGTACCATTTAAACATTTGAAAATATTTTGATTTTTCTTTTAAAAACATTACCGACATCATCCTTGAATAATCATCCACAAATAATATGAAATATTTATCACCATAATAACTTTGAAATTTCATAGGACCACAAAGATCAGTGTGCACTAGATCTAAAATTCCTTTAGAAGTGTAAGACTTACTTGTAAAGCTTGATCTCATCATCTTACCCATCTAGCATCCTCGGCAGATAGCATTCTCAGGTTTTTCAAGACTTGGTAGACCTCTTACTTGGTGCTTCTTACTTATTTTGATCAAATTATAAAAATTTACTTGAAAAAACCTTTTATGCCATAACCAGGTATCATCTATCTTTGCATGAAAACACTTGTTACGAGTTGAGTCAAGGTGAAATGTGTTACCTTTTGTTTGTGTCCTTGTAGTGGCTAACTTTCCATTCTTGTCATGAACTTTGACAGTTCCTTTCTGAAATTCTATTCGGTAACCTGTGTTGTTTAGCTGTGCTACACTTAACAAATTGTATTTCAAACCTTCAACCCAATAAACATCATTGCATCTTGCATTGTCAAGAAGTGTTATAGATCCTTTACCTTTCACTGGACATGGTGCATCATTACCAAATCTGACATAGCCTCCATCATAATCTTCTAATATAACAAACTTGTGTTTATCTCCTGTCATATGATGTGAGCATCCACTATCTATAATCCAAGAATCATTAGTGTTTATGTGAGATATTAGGGATTTTTCTTCATACCTTTCTTCATCTGATCCATCTTTGATAGCCACATAAACTACTTCCTCTATATCAGTCTCATCTTATCCATCTTTGATAGCCACATAAACTACTTCCTCTGTATCAGTCTCATCTGATTTATCATCATTGGATTCCTCATCAGCTATTAAACATGTCTTTCTATCTCTTCTTCTAAAGTCTCCATGTCCTTTGTAATGATTGTCTTTCTGTCTGTCATCTCGGTAATCTCTCTTTTCAGTAGAATCTTTGTCAGGATAGTTAGAAGCCATATATGCTATCTTATCACAATTGAAACATTTCAAAGGTATTTTTCCTTTATACTTACCTTTGCCTCTCGGTAACCTTTTGACTAATAGTGCTTCAAACTCTTCTTGCTTTCTGATTTCCTCATACAGTTTGTGTACTGCCTCCATGTTCTTATGAAATCTTTCACTTGCTCCACTGTGATCTCCTTCAGAGTACTTATACTTTCTTTCATTGAAATCATTAGATTCATCAAGATGAAAAGAACTAAATGCACATTTGGCTTTATTTACCGAAGATCCACTGTTATCAAAATTACTTAACTCAAATGCATGTAGCTTACCAATAGTAGCATCTAAAGAAACTAGCATATTAGGTACAGACCTCAATTCATTGATTGCAGAGACTCAAATTGCATAAGCTGGTAGAAGGGTTCTTAACAACTTACTTTTTATATCCTTTTCTTCAATAGTTCCACCTGCTCCTTTGATTTGATTGACAATCTCCTTTAGTCTTGTACTGTACTGAGTTATGTTCTCACCTTCATTCATCCTCATAGATTCAAGTTGTCCTCTTAGACTATCTACTTTTGCTCTTTGAACATGTTCATCTCCTCCATATACTAATATGAGCTTATCCCACATTGCCTTTGCATCATTGCAGCCTTCTAGATCATTAAACTTTGAGTCGATCAATGTAGATGTTATTTCAATCATTGCTTGAATATGTTCTTGCTTTGCCTTTATCACTTCCATAGTCATTGGATAGGTGCTCAGTGTAACAAAATCATTCTCCATATAGTATACAACATATTCTCCAACTCCTGATAGATGTAGCTTCATCCTTTTCTGCCATGTAGAGAAACTTGACTTGTTCAGCTTCGGTGCATCCCTCTTATACATCTTTGGATCTTTAACTCAAGTGCCTTTAAACTTTCCTTCTAGAGTCCAAAGCTCTGATACCAATTGATAGTTCTGATACTTAATATACTTACAAATCCAATAGCCTACAAGATGAGAGGGGGGGGGGGGAATCATACAAACTTAATCTTCCATAAAAACATCATATTCAACCTCGGTAACATACTTCAGTAATAAAACCAAAACTGTTAAACATGCAAACTCAAAAACATATAAACATCATAAACCTCATAACTGTAATACCCTAAAATTGGTCATCTAAACCATGGGCCCCTAATCTCAACAACATCACCAAGGTCCTAACCAAAGGCAATTAAATCAATCTTGATCACATTATTAATTCTTTAATTATCAAAAATCACATGGCAAATCAATTACTCAACATTAATTAAATATTTATTTAATTAATTAAATCATTTCCAAGAATATCATTTTGATCAATTATCCCATTTTAATTTATTAAATATCCTTGCATATTTAATTAAATTAATAAATTTGCCATTCAATCATGCAAAAAGGATTAATTTATTACAAAAGATGAATGAATTTATTACAAAGAGTTGAATTGAAAAAAGAAAAAAGAAAAAAAGAATTGAATTAAGAGAGAAATCAAACTTGAGACATTATTTCTTTTTCTAAATTTAGAACTTGAAATCAGAAAAGCAATTTAATTGAATTATGGAATTATTCTCTAAAATTGGAACTCAAAGCTTTTCAGAAAAAGAAGTTCAGTTGCATTGAAAAGACCTTTTTCTTGAATGAATCAAATATGTGCATGGAATTATCTATTTTTATCAGATGTGGATGGAATTAATTTATTATTATTTTCCAATGCAACTTGGACTTCTAATTTGAATACATTTCAATTAAACTATAATTGGAATCTATCTCAAGGTTAACTCAACCTGATTTCTCAATTATTTTCAATTAATCCTAAATTGATCTTTTTGTGATTCTCTATAAATTCAGTCTTCAACTCTCATTCCAATTCACCCCAGAGATTTTTGAGAACACGCTTGGAGATTATTATCACGCTAATTTTGCTTTGGAGTCATTGAAATCATTGTGCTTTTTTAGATTACTTGCATCCATTTTACATTCATTATTACTTGCATCCATTGTTGCTTGAATTGGTTATTATTACTTGAATTATTCATCCATCTTGCATCCATCTAGCTTAATACCATATAGATTAAATCCTTCGTCTTGGTGTAGTCTAGTCATTGGTATTGCTTATAAAAAATCTGAGAGCAATCTTATACTCGCATCTTTTAGAAGGCAATTAGTCACTTTGCTATGGTTTATTTCTTATTGATTATTGATTACTAACCATGCATATAATGAATTAATTGAAGTGTTGTGCTTGCAGCTACAGGTTCACTTTTTCACACACACATCTCTGGTGCCCACCGTGGGGCCCGAAGACTACATTTTTTCGGCCTCCAAGACTGACTGCTTTATTTTTTTGTTATTTTCCAGGTTTCAGATTTTTCGGTTTTTCGTCCATACATCTCGTACGACAATTCTTACAGGTTGAAATGACAAACTGCAGGTGTCACACGAATTACAAACATATTATCGTACGAGTAGACCCTCTGTCGTATGAGCAGGTCCTCTGTCGTACGAGCAGCAATTGTCTATCGTACGAGCCAACATCATCAGCAATTTGGTCTCGTACTATACTACATCCTATTTTGTACGAGTCAAGTATCTGTCGTATGATTCTGTATTTTTTGGTAAAGGAGGCAAATTTCATATTTTTTTTCATTTCTGATTGATTATTCTGACGATTGACCCTAACTGTTTATCTTTCTATCTCAGAGTTTTTCACAGCCTAACTAGTTTTTGTAGAACACTAGTTGAAGAATATGCTTATCACACAAAGAAAATATGACTACTGATTCGTTGTCTTTGCAGGTTGCCTGAAGGAGAATCGACTAAACATCGTGTATTCTTTAAATTCATTTTTAGGAACCTAACTTGCTATCTGGTTAAAGAACAAATCTGTCTTTTGTGCTTTTAGAAGATTCTGAGAGGTAGGAGAGTATGCTCTTGTCTTTTTCTAGACAATCAGAAATCCAGACCCTTGAAGCTTTTTCTTTGTTTGAGATTTGTACATCTTTAGCAGGCCTGCCCTCCTGAGTGGTTGAAAAACTCTTAAAGTCGTTATGGCCGGTGTGAGGGGAATGACCCAAGTGGGAATGGCTAGATGCCATACTCCAACCCACTATAAAATAAACATGATTTGATGAAAATCAAGTCAATGGCAGTGCTTGAGATTATCTCTCCTCCGTACCTTCAGGTATATTAAACCTTGGTTTTCAAGGCTGGGAGACCTCTTAATTGAGTTTATACCTCGACGCGCTGAACGGATCCCTGAGTAAATCCAATTTAAAATTAGAAGATACCCGGTTCATCTCCAAAAGGGGGATAATCTTTGTGCAAGAGAGACAGTAACTCTCCCAAGATACTTGTCATTTCATGCCCCCATTAACGTTTGGAGTCGGATAATACGGCGTTGAGAATCCATTGCATGAGATTCAGCAGTTGTATTCTGATTAGCTATTGGGTGTGTATCTGAGTCTACAAGCAAAGGTTTTCTTTCCTCACCAAATTCCTTAGGGTTTGCATGTTGTGATTGGAGTCACTATACATACTATTTGTTTTTTGTGTTTTCATCCCTGAAACAAAAAAACTGAAATACCAAAAATCAGTGAAGACCAGAAACAACTCAGTGAGTCGAAACTCTGTCTGTGTCAGAAACTAGTCCATCCTGAGTCGAAACTCTGTCCATGTTAGAAACTAGTTCATCCTCAGTCAAAACTGTCTGTGTTAGAAAATAGTCTATCCTGGTCAAAAATCAATCCATCTCAGAATTGGTCATACTCAGCAATCGAAAAAAAAAAATCAAAATTTCTAGGCTCTGTCCTGTGAACAATCATACGAGTCTAATAATTCATCATCCTATATCACATCCTGTGTTGTACGAGTCTTCTGGTTTGTTGTCCAAGAGCTAATTCTGTGTCGTATGAGTCATTTCATTCTATCATCTAGCTCTGTATCTGGTTTTGTACGAAACATAACTGCTCTCAGTCTTTTGTCATCCTGCACATGCCCATTTGTCATACAGTACGAGGCAACAACTCATACGAAACAGAATTATTGTCATCCTATTGTTGCTAAATTGTCATCCGGTCCAGAAAATCCTGTCGTATGAGTCTCTGGTTTTGTCAGAATAGAATAATCAAACTTGCCTAAATACATCTTATAGCAAACATAATATTGGTTATCATTTACCTGAGCATAAATAGATCAAGACAGTGTACCTCTTCCGTTTGTGTTGCATGATTTGGTCGATCACCTTTCAGCTAGTTCAATTAACTACCTATCAAATTTTAGTCACTTAGATAACGTCTTATACAGGATAGATCATTCCTGAAACCAGACTGCATCTTACACTACACTTAGAATCAACTTGGATAATGTCTTAGATAGGATAGATCGTTCTTGAAATCAAACAAAATCTTAGTTGTTTCTCCCAAACAATACTCTAAACAGAGCAACTAGCTTTGAAATTGATCTTGACCTTTGCATCACAAAACAACTCTAGGTCACACTAATCCATAAAAAATGCCTTTTCAAACCAGGATTTCTCGTAAGAAACAAGCCAAAGGTAAAGAACAAACCTTAACTTATCAAGATAATCCATTCTACGTGAAGGATCCCCTCGCTGACATACCGTCGTCATCAGGTGGACCAATTTTTGATGAACCAAAATCTCCCACTATACATGAGACAGAATACAATGATGGAAACAAAAACGACCGTAATATTCCTAAAAATCATAATGACTCATCATCATCAAGTGAGATTAACGAAGCTGCTGAACCTCCAGAAAAAGAAATCCTTGACTGTCAGAAAGACAAAGACTTTAGAAAAATGATGAAAACTATCATGACCTAAGAAAAGGAAGACTATTTCTTAGAACTAGCAAATCAAGGTGCCAAACTTCCTATTGGATATGATGTTCAGACACTTGTTACTAAAAGGGAAGACTCACCTATAATCATGGTACACAAATAGTTACTAGCTTTGCGGATAGAGCTCACAGAGCTAAAGAATAAGGACAAGTCCCTGAAACAATATTCTCTGGAAACAATATGTCCCTTCCCATTTGACAAGAATTTACACATGCCTCTATTCCCTTCACGAGTGGAAATCCCAAAATTTGACAAATATGATGGTACCTCAGATCCTCAAGATCATGTTAGGGAATTTAGTGCTCCTTGTATAAAATTCATGCACGATACCTCATGCATCTCTTCCCAAGGAGTTTAGGGGGTCAAGCAATGGAATGGTTCTCAAGTCTACCCAAAGGAATAAAAACATTCAAAGAACTAATCCAACTATTTTTACAACAATACTCATACAACATTCGACATCCTTTGACTATGATCGATCTTTGTAATACTCAATAGAAAATGGGGGAACCTCTTCTTACTTTTCTCCAACGCTGGAGAAGGATGTTCTCTAGGTACCCACGACCTATTCTAGACTCTGAGAAAATGGATATATTTGTCAATAACTTGGTCCCCAAATTGAAATATAGCGTACAAATGCAATTACACCCATCGTTTAACAAAATGGTAGATAATGCCATTCAAATGGAAGATGTGCTCATAAAGAAGGGAGATATCACACCTTGGAAAGAAACACAAACAGGATCTAGCTCTAAAGAGAAGAACAAGTATTGGAAATTTGCCAAAGACAACAACTAGAATGTTGTTAATGATGGAGTAGTGGACACTGTCAAAACCAACTCAAAATCCACAATAATCAACCTGGCTAGTGGTACACAAGCACTTAAAGCCACTGAGATTGCAGCAGAGAATCCACCAAAGAAAACAAAGGAATGGTTCAAAGACAAGCCTTGGCTTTCCAAACCTAAGCGTGATTTTACTCCTCTTGAAGAATCATATGAGTCTGCTTTCAAAACTCTGTTGGCAAACAACTTGATAACACTACTAGATAACTCCAGACCATATGATCCGGATGTCAAACCAAGATGGTGGAGAGAAAATGAATACTGTGACTTCCATCAGAATAAGGGTCATAACATAAACAATTGCATGAAGCTAAAACATGAGATTCAGGATCTCATAGACACTGGTAAAGTTGTTGTTGGGAATCATCCAACCAATGCTAATTATAAAGCATTTAAAGACCCTTTTCCTACTTATGAACAAGGTGATTCCTCAAAGACCAAAGGAGGTGCCAAGGTAAATTATGCTTATGCCAGCCAAAACAACGTCATCAACATGATTGAACCTTCACACTTAGAATATTGCAATGTGATTATAGTTCAAGATAAACCAAATGAATCACGATATGCAAAAGCTCTGACCAGATCCCAAAAGAAAGTTACCCTCCAAGGACCTAGTTCTTCCAAACTGGCTCAAGAAACATCAAATCCAATAGCCTTGCCAAACAAACAAAAGGAATCAACCTTGGACAAATTTAAAAGATTAAACTCGTCATCATCATCCTCTGGATACAGTGTGGTTGAATAGTTGAAAAGGACAAATACTCAAATTTCAATTTTTGAATTGCTACAGCTCTCATCTGCTCATAAAGAAATCCTAGACAAAGTATTGCTCACTACCACCATTCCAAAAGATTTAGACATTGATCGGTTTCAGTATATGGTGGGTCATCTGACTTCACCTCACTATTTGACCTTCTCTGAGGAAGATGACAATTCATTAAATCATCCACATAACCAGCCATTGCATATTGAAGCCATGATCCACAAACACAGAGTTAAACGTGTTTTGATAGATGGAGGCATGGGGTTGAATATCTGTACTTATCATCTGCTTACACAACTAGGATTCTCTGAAAATGTCATTGATTCAAGCAAGAAAATAATAATTAAAGCCTATGATGAAGAAGAGAGGACCTCCAAAGGTTTGGTATCATTACCAATCAGAGTGGGACCGATAGAGAGAGATTTCCTTTTCTAGGTTCTCGATATTCCATTGTCATACAATATATTACTGGGCAGGCCATGGATTCATGAAATGAAGGTAGTACCGTCAACATATCACCAATGCTTAAAGTTTCCTTATAATGGAGCTGAAGTCAGTATTCCTGCTGATACAAGTGTCATCTGTAATGCATTGACAAAAGGTGCAGATACTTTTGTGCCTCATAATAGGGCAGCCTCTCCAAATGAAGATCCAGAAACATTGATGAAAGACTTAGAAAAGAGATTGAAGATTACAGATACCGGCATGAATGGCTACAAGATAGAACTAATACTATCATTAGTTTCTCTCCCTCCATTGCCAAAATAGTTGGGCAAGCCATCAGAGGCTATGAGAACACAAACTTCAGCTCTGAATACTATATATGATGGTCTCTTCATACAGTCTTCTACCTCCTTAGCCGATGAAATAGAAGAGGATGTTGTGCTTAACTGGCTCTTTAAGGAAGATAGTCCAAATGAGGAGGTACGACATTGTGAGATTTCCTCAAACCAATATGGTTGTGGTTACAAAATGATTCAGCGCATGGGGTACTCAGGTACTGGTCCTCAGGTACTGGTCCTTTGGGAAAACAAAAAGAAGGTATTACTGAACCAATTCAGCTACAAACCAAATCCACACATGATAAGGCTGGACTGGGATACAATCCTAAAAAGAGATCAGAACAAAAACATGTTTCTAAGTCTAAAGGCTTGAAAAAGATATTGCCTTTAACATTACATGAAGCAAACACTAAACAAACAAAAGAAGAGTGTAGAAAAGAGAAAGAGGAATCAATGGTCAAGAAAGAAGAAATAGTCAGTGCTCAAGCTTCGACGGTATCAACTACAATAATAAAAGAAGTTGAGGTTCCTGAGGATATAAGAGATGAAGTTGTGAGAATCAGAGAATTGTTTGCACCATTAAAAGTTCTAGTCACATATACCGGCAGGCAACAAGTAGAGGATTCTGAGACTGATTCAAATGAGTATGAATGGGGTCCTAACAATCTTTCAGACACATCCACTACAGAAACTCCAGAAGAATCTAGTGGTGTCATAGATGATACTCAAGAGCTGATGCGTATAAAACTAGAGAGGGAAATACAAGAAATTAGACAAAAGAGGCAAGCAAATTATGAACAAGCATTGAAAGAAGGAACAATACCAGAAAGCTTCTCATCTATGTGTCCTTATCCTAAAATAGAACAAATTAGTTATAGCACTACATAGGAAGAGTTAGAAGCTACAGAACAACAACCAGTTATCAGTCCAGAAGAAGCTGAATGGAGTAGATGAAAAAAAATCACAGAAACAATGAGATCATGTCAATAGGTGTGTCAGATACAAATGACAAATGAACTACAATATGAAGGAATTTGTAGAATTAAAGATGTTAGTATTGATACCATACATATGCTTACTAAATCACCTAAAAGAGACTTGGAAACTTCATCCGATAACTCTAATGATTCTGAGGACTCTGATAACAGTCCTGTTCATGATGATACCCATGCATCCTCAAATTCTGAATCATCTAATACAAACAATGAAAAGTTGCCTACTAGTCTTATTGCTATTAAACCACGACATGACATCCAGTCCGACGTAGTAAATGACATTACAAGTATATCTATTGGATTAGATCAATTAAATATTAATGTGAACTTTAATAATCATGATTTGACTCTTCCTGGTCTCGAGACACTTACGCAAGGTATCATTCTGGAACTTGACTTTTCGATCCGCAGTTGTGATAACAATACCATGAAAACTCTTGAACCTATCCAAAATTTGTCCTTAATACATCCCAAATTGATTGACTGTACTTTGCAGAATCAACCCATGGATATACCTACTTTTGCCAATGACTATAAATTATCCTATTATCTCAATGCAGTGGAACCTATGAACTCTTCCACCAGTGAATGGAGTGAAAATATGACTGAAGAGGATATCAAGTATCTTAGTCACAAAAACAAGAAAAATAAAAACAAAAGATCTGATGGCGAAAACCATATTGTGGCGATGTCAGAATATAAAAAAGAGAAAACAAAGGATGTACCTAAAGGTGAAAACCTCTCTGAGGTGCCTGAAGGTGAGATACTTGGTATACTGCCCAGTCATTTTTAGGAGCATTCTTCCATATTGATCGAGCCAACTCAACCATTGAATATCGGGAATCAAGAGACACCACAAATTATTCATGTAGCTCAATCACTATCAACAGAGAAATTGAAGGATTTCACTCAGCTATTCTTAGAGAAGAAAATAAATTTTGCATGGACGTACTCTGATATGCCAGGCTTGGATCCTGATCGCATTATGCACCATCTCTCAATCACACCAGGAGTAAAACCAGTTAAACAAAAAATCCATAAGATGCACCCGCATGTGGCACTTATGGTCAAAGCTGAACTAGAGAAACTACTTAAAGCTGGATTTATCAGAGCAAGAGATTATGCTAAATGGATTTCCAACATAGTACCTATGTCAAAGGTAGATAAATCTATCAGAGTTTGTATAGATTTTAGAGATCTCAATAAAGCATATCCAAAAGATGACTTTCCATTGCCAAATATTGATATGATAGTCGACATGACAGCTAGGTAAGAGATGTACTCACTAATGGATGGATTTTCTAGCTACAATCAGATTAAAATTGCTCCTGGAGATCAAGAAAAGACAGCTTTCACCTATGCATGGGGAAGCTTTTACTGGAACGTTATGCCATTTGGGTTAAAGAACACAGGAGCGACTTATTAGAGAGAAGTTACAACTATCTTACATGACATGATGCATAGGAATATGGAAGATTATGTTGATGACACCTTAGTGAAGACTATGAAAAGATCAACGCATATTCAAGAGTTAGGTCCTAGACTTGACAGAATGGAAAATTTCAAGCTCCGATTAAATCCAAAGAAGTGTGCATTTGGAGTGACATCTGGTAAACTACTTGGCTACATCATTTCAAAGAAGGGCATCGAGGTTGATCCTGAAAAGGTATAATGGAAATGCTGTCTCCAAAGAACATCAGTCAAATGAAAAGTCTACAGGGATGTCTCCAATCCATTAGAAGATTCATTTCTCAACTAGCAGACAAGGCTCAACCTTTTACAAAAGTATTGAGAAAAGGAATAATATACAACTAGGATCAGCAGTGTGAACAACATCTTCAGTAGATAAAAGAGTACCTGTCTAATCCACTAATATTGATGCCACCTATTCATGGTGAGCCACTAATCTTATATATATCAGCAACTGATTCATCACTGGGGGCAGTTCTAGCGCAACAAGATGACAACAAAAAGGAAAGAGCTATTTATTACATCAGCAGGACATTGGTGTCTTATGAAATGAGCTACAATATAATAGAAAAAGCACGCTTGGCATTAGTCTTTGCATCACAAAAACTGAGGCACTATATGCTCGCACATTCAATCAAGTTGGTGGCCAAAATTGATCCACTTAAGTATCTTCTTAATAAAGCAACACTCACCGGACGATTGGCAAAGTGGGTAATGATCTTTACAGAGTTTGACATTGAATATGTGGAATGCAAAGCCATAAAAGGACAGGTAATTTCTGATCAACTTCCTGAAGCTCCACTTGAGGATACTCAACCACTACACATTGAGTTCCCAGATGAATCAATAATGCATCTTACTCAACAACCCTAGAAGATGTTCTTTGATGGTTCATTTCCTCAAAATGGTTCAGGTGCTGGCATACTATTCATTACTCCTCAGAAGTACTCAATTCCAAAGTCTTATAAGATTCTATTCCCTTACACAAACAACATTGTAGAATATGAAGCTTTGGTGAATGAAATAAAACTAGCCATTGAATGGAAGGTTGCTGAATTGCATATTTATGGAGATTCTTAGCTGGTAGTCAATCAAATCAATGATACATACCAGACTCAAGATGAGAAGTTGATGCCTTACAAGAGGATGGTAGATGATTTCAAGAAGTATTTTGCTTTTGTATCATTCCAACAAATTCCTAGATCAGCGAATAGAGCAGCAGATGCTATGGCTACCTTGGCATCTATACCTAAGCTACAGGAGTCCAATTTTTGCTTTGATTTTGTGGTGGAAGAGTTATATTACCCTACTTATGATTCTCCTGAGACCCAAATAGTCTGTTCTATTATTGGACATGACTCATCCCGATACAACCACATCTATTCCTATCTATGTGATCAAATTATCCCTGAAAACCTTACTCGTAATGAGAAAAGAAACCTAACTCAAAACGCTTCGTGGTATGTTATCATAGCTAATGATTTATTTAGATGAGGTTTGGACGGTACTTTGCTTAGATGTCTAGAAATTGAAGAATCTAAACGTGCATTATCAGAAGTCCATGAAGGTATTTATGGATCTCATTCAAATGGTTTTACTTTAGCTCAGAAACTATTACGGGCTAGCTACTACTGGCCAGATATGGAAAAAGATGCCATAAAATTTGCTAAGACTTGTGAGAAATGTCAGCTTCAAGGAAATCTCATACATGCCTCGGCAAGGGACCTCATACCATTTATAACACACTGGCCTTTTCAGCAATGGGCCTTTGATCTCATTGGTCAGATATATCCGACTTCATCCAACGAACAAAAATTCATCATAACTACCACTGAGTATTTCACCAAGTGGGTAGAGGCAGTTCCGCTCACCAAGGCAACTGGTAAACAAGTCACCTTATTCATCCTAAACTATATAATTTGCAGGTATGGGATACCTTCATCCATCGTGACTGATAATGGAGGACAATTCAAAAATAAAGATCTGGATGAGCTTTGTGAGAAATTCAAAATAAAACAACACTGGTCATCAGTATATTACCCTCAAGGTAATGGGCAAGCTGAGGCATCTAACAAAAACCTATTGACTATCTTGCACAGAACAATGAACAAGTCTGGGAAGGATTGGCATCTGCAGCTCAATCCTGCACTATGGGCTTACAAAATTAGTATCAGAACACCTACTGGGGCTAAACCTTTTTCTTTGGTGTACGGGTCCAAAGCAGTATTACCTATTGAAGTAGAAATACCATCTCTAGGAGTTTCGTTGCAAGGTCTTGTTACTGATGAAGATCATAGAATATCTAGATTGCAAGAACTCGAATTGCTGGATGAGCATTGGCAAGTGGCATTTGATCATCTCAGAGTGTATCAGAAGAGAATGTCCAGAGGGTATAACAAGAAAGTTAGACAAAGAGAATTTCAAGTTGGTGACCTAGTTCTAAGAGAAAATCCAAAAAAACAATAGTTTCACAACAACAAAGGGAAGTTTGAACCCAACTGGCTAGGTCCCTACATTGTTACTGCAGTATTCGGCTCTGGTGCCTATCAACTCTCAAACTCGGAAGGAGAATAGCTTCATGAACCGATTAACACCATCCACTTGAAGAAATTATTCACTTAGCACTCTCTGCTCCAGCAAATTTGTACAGTTGGAAAAAGTCCTGAAAAAATCCTAAAAATCAGAAAAAGTCATGAAGAAATCCAAAAAAAAAAAAGAAAAAAAAAAAAATTACCCTAGTGAAAACCTGGCAAACAGGCACCTTGGTAAAAAAAAAAATTGAATCTCTACCAAGCAGGTGAAAACCTAGCAAACAGGTGCCTCTTGTAGTCAAGCACTCCATCTATCAACGCAATATTGGCATTTCCTGCTTTCAAGTATCTTTTGCTTTCGCTTGTACATATTTTCAGTCACTTTTGTGACATCCTAGTTCGTTGGAACCCTCATGACTTGAAACTGATCAATGTCCTAGTCTTAGGTTACTCGAGAGAGAACATTACCTATCCTAAGTAGTGTCAACCAAGTCATTATGTCATCAGTGAAACCTGGTCATCCACTCCAAGTGAGTTACCTATCTCCTGACTACTACAGAGTTTTTATCACTGAGTTCACAAGCAAAACAACATAATGGAAAACAATTACTAAACAGTTTGGGCTATGAATGAAAATTTTATTTGTACGCTGTCTTTTATATTGATTTTTGATTATTGTCCCTCTGAGTAACTCGAGGAAGTCTATTGTGACTAAGAGGAGCAAGGATTGGGGGCATAATATTTTCTTTGTTTTCTGCTTGTAGCAATCATCCTGATGATCTAGAAACATATAAATTAGCTGGGTGTTTGTGATAAGAGCCTTCACATTAAGGTGAAATCACCTCACATACCTCAACTCCACTTATTTGTATGCTACAGGGAGGTCCATGTCATTTCTTTGTCTATTTTGAGGGAATTTCTTTATGATGCAATTTAGGTCCCTACGAAATCTATCCAAGGATATGAACAAAAAAAGGGTCATTGTGGACAAGATAATTAATATTGCACAATGAAAAAGGAAGGAACTCTAACCTACCTGTTGTGTTCGTTATGTTCAGTGATGAATCTTAAGTATTTTAAATCCAGTGACTAGGTTTAGGTTGCATTTTGCACATCATTTTGCATTTCATTCTGCATTCTTGTGAATCTAGAGTGATTTTGGTGTGATAATAATGATCTCTTCATTTGTTGAATGAGAGCTGAGAGCGTCATCATTTCTTATGCTAAGTGGTCTTTTTTATCATTATTTCTTCAATCGAGTACTTGTGTTTTGAGATGTTTAGCTGCATACATAACATTTCATATAGATTCATTCATTCATTTTATTATTAAATCATTTGCATTCATTTTATTGCATAGAAAGAAAACAAAAAAATTGCACTGCTCATTTTCATTCATTTATTTGCATATGAAAAGAAACAAAAACATAGACATTCATTATCATTTGCAATACATACATACATGTAGAATAAAGCATATAGAAACATCTCATAATCTAATTGACACAAGTATAATAAAGTCAAAATAGATCTCGTATATATATATATATCATTTCAAGTCTAAGAGTACAAAATGATGTCCAATGACATGTACAAACTCCCATTGGAGCAAGAATCGTATCGGCTACAAAAAATAGGCGTGTCTACAAAAAAATATCCTAGCTACAAAAGGAATCATCTAGCTGGCACCCTCTCCCTCATCACCTGGTGGAGGAGGAGGAGCCTAATGCCCGGGATCCTGGTGCGATGCTCGTGCTCCCTCCGATCTAGCCATATACTGTGAATAGGGTTGCACCTGCTTTGCAAAAGGAACTGCGACACTATATGCCACCACATAATATGTAGCCCTACTACTCTGGAGCAACACCTCCTATCGAAGAGACTCTATCTCTACTCTCGACTCGACTCTCAATGTTGTGATCTGGCGATCACGCTCTGCCCTAACCTCGACTAGCTGTCAGTCTCGCTCCACCAGCTGAGTCCGAGCCACTGTCAACTGTGACTGCAGCTCAGCAAGGTGTGCTCTCATCGACCGACCTATGTCAGCCCCCTGCTCTCTTGCAGGCTCTCCACCACCATCTCCACCTGTGGCTCCACCCTGCTCATCCCACCGCTATCAGACCTGCCTCGGAGCTACTCGCTCCTCCTCTCTGCCACTCAACCTCACACCTACTCTCCCAAGGGATCCACCCTCACTCCTCTGCTCTCCAACATCAGCTCACACTCTGCTGCTGCTAGCACCAGGATCACCACCAGTCCATCATGGAGCATCTGGTCTCTAGCCCTGTCCTTGCCTATGGCCCTGTCTCTGTGCCTGTCCCTGTGCTGGTGCGGGGGCATCATCCTCCACATCCTCAATATGAGGATCATGCTCTCTAGGATCTGTAAACCAAGGGAATGGATGTTGCTGAAAGTAATCCCTATACTAGGGCAATACCCCCGCATCTGCTATATCCTCCAGGTAATCCCACCTCAGCTGGTGTAAACCTGCTAGCACCTGCATCGCTAAAGCATAGGATAGCCTAGGTGACCATCCTTGTCTCTCCTCATCAGTGTATCGAGCATACGTCGTATACTCCTGAGAGATCCCCTATCGCTGGCCGTACTGCCTCATCACTTGTGAAATGATGAATCACTCCAGAACAGTCTATGATCTCCCAATCAGTGGGCGTGTAACAAAAGATCTCTCCACACCGCACGCCAGTCATCCCATGACTCCAACCCCCTATACGGTCTCCATATAATAGCTATCAGATCATCCAGCTATCGTCGCTAGAAGTTTGTCTTGCCCAGATGGGGCTGCGTAATATATCTAGCATACTTGTAGATAATAGGCTGCTTGGGCTCTTTGCTATCATCGACTATCGGTCGACAAACGGGAAGGTGCTCCCAAGCCCACACCTATAAAATGTAAACCCCTGCAGCCATGCTTTGCCCATCTCTGTAGACAATCTCATGCATCTCCTGATACATGTGGACCAATAAGTAAGAACCCCAGCCCAATCTCTGAGGGGTCTCTATCAACCTCTCTAGTATACGGCCCCATCCGCTCTAAAAATCTTGTTGCCCTCTGTCTGGCATCAAGAAGAAACCAATGAAACTTGCTAGGACACATGCTAGTGGATACTCCTCACTATACCTGCCCATCAATATATCCCAACTCATGGAACGAGTCAAGATATTAAGATTCCTGAATACGTTCCTAAGAGCCTGTAGTCCAGGTAACAATGCAGTATCATAATCCACCTTATCCCCAGCAAAAGGGATATGAAGGATCCTATACACATCCTCGAGAGTGATAGTCAACTCCCCAACTAGCAAATGAAAGGTATTATGCTCTGAATGAAATCGCTCTACCAACGCTATCAGCATCCCGTGGTTCACATGGACATCAGGTAACCTCATTAGGTGAGTAAAGCCACACATATCAATATGAGCCTGCTCAACCTCAGACAAATCATGAACCAAAGCCATAGTGGGAGGATATACACATCTGAAGAGAACAGGAGGTAAGCATACCTGTACAAAAACCCAACAATGATCATTAGAAAACATTCCACATCAGCCTACAAGAGAAGTTAAACATCACGCAAATCCAAATAAGTCAAATGCAAAAGCAAAATTTCATGTTTACACTTTCAAAAATGGTCACTATTTTTCGAATGACAAAACATAGTTAAACAGAATCTCGTATGAGTTAGGAATGGCTCTTGTATGAGAAAACAACCTCAAACAATATTTTATTGGACTTCACATGACAAAATGGTCTCCTAACTGACCTATCGTACGACACAAGGGTTACTCCCGTATGACAAATCTAATGGTCTTAAACAATGAAAGATAATTTGCTAGTTTCTCGTACGAGACAAGATCCTGTCTTGCACTATAAACTACGACACTCGACCCAAAACCCGTGAAAAACGTGCAAAATAAACAAAAAAATTCAAAATTGGAACTATAAAGAGGCTAAAGATCGATCACTTACCATTGGCTCGTAGTTTCGGGGTCGATTGTGAGGTCTCTGGCAGTCAAATCAATGCTGAGGAGTAGGGACCACCATTTTTCTTCGCAGAAGGCTTTTTGAATTTTCAAACTTGGAGGGTTAAAATGAATTGAAAATGACACTTTCATCCTATATATAGCCTAAAACCTAAATTTTCAACTTGCTTCAATGGTCACGAAAATTGTACCCTTAGCTAATATGCCTGCTCTGATTCCATTTTCGGGATCGAAATCAAAATTCAAGATTGTTTTACTAGTCAATTTCAAAATTTTGACCACTTGGCACTTTTTTTCATCAAATGCTCATTCTTTCTTCAAATTGCACTCAATTTCTTATCAATCATCACCAAAATTTTCAAAAAAATTCTTATGATCATTTTGTGCTCAAATAAGTTATTTTTTGTCAAACAATTGCCTATAATCAATCCCTCGCTATCTTTCGATTTCACTCTTGAGGGGGCATACTCATGACCTTATGACTTCACATCTCACATGTCGAGAAAATTTTTCAAATTTTTTCAAATCTTCATCAGAAGTCGAGCAAAATCTTTTCAATTAAAGAAAATCAATCCTTATTGCTAAGGGGCATCTCAGCTTCATCGCTTCACATCAAGTTGAGATCTCTCGATCATCTGAATCAATCAATTGCTAGGGGCATATCAATTTCATCGCTTCAAATCAAACTGATTATTCGTTTAAACTCAATCAAAATTTTAAAGAGTTTCTTTGACCACACCAAATCTAAGCAGGTGTTCAGTATTCATTTCTTGATCAAGCTGGATAGTTTATTCTTTGCTCATTGTGTCTTGATCAATCAAGTTCAAGATCAATTTTTATCATCACTCACTGCATCTAAGATCAATCAAGTTCTAGATCAGTAAGATCCGCTTCTTGATCAATCAAGTTCAAGTTTGGTATCTTTGTTTTCTATCGTTCCTTAGTTCAATCAAGTTTGGGATCGGTATCACTTTAATTAGACCTCATTTAGCTTTGTCGCTTAGAATCAAGCTAAACACCTTTCTTTTTTATCTACTTCGTGATCAATCAAGTTCAGAACTGGCATCTCCTAGACATCACACATTCTTTGAATCAAAGCGCTGCTCGCACATTAATTCAAAGAGGGGCAAATGTAATACCCTAAAATTGGTCATCTAAACCATGGGCCCCTAATCTCGACAACATCACCAAGGTCCTAACCAAAGGCAATTAAATCAATCTTGAGCACATTATTAATTCTTTAATTATCAAAAATCACATGGCAAATCAACTACTCAAAATTAATTAAATATTTATTTAATTAATTAAATCATTTCCAAGAATATCATTTTGATCAATTATCCCATTTTAATTTATTAAATATCTTTGCATATTTAATTAAATTAATAAATTTGCCATTCAATCATGCAAAAAGGATTAATTTATTACAAAAGATGAATTAATTTATTACAAAGAGTTGAATTGAAACAAAACAAAAATAAAAAAAATAATTGAATTAAGAGAGAAATCAAACTTGAGATATTATTTCTTTTTCTAAATTTAGAACTTGAAATCAGAAAAGCAATTTAATTGAATTATGGAATTATTCTCTAAAATTGGAACTCAAAGCTTTTCAAAAAAAGAAGTTCAGTTGCATTGAAAAGACCTTTTTCTTGAATGAATCAAATATGTGCATGGAATTAATTTATTATTATTTTCTAATGCAACTTGGACTTCTAATTTGAATACATTTCAATTAAACTATAATTGGAATCTATCTCAAGGTTAACTCAACCTGATTTCTCAATTATTTTTAATTAATCCTAAATTGAGCTTTTTGTGATTCTCTCTAAATTCAGTCTTCAACTCTCATTCTAATTCACCCCAGAGATTTTTGAGAACACGCTTGGAGATTATTATCATGCTAATTTTGCTCTGGAGTCATTGAAATCATTGTGCTTTTTTAGATTACTTGCATCCATTTTACATTCATTATTACTTGCATTCATTTTTGCTTGAATTGGTTATTATTTCTTGAATTATTCATCCATCTTGCATGCATATAGCTTAATATCATATAGATTAAATCCTTCATCTTGGTGTAGTCTAGTCACTGGTATTGCTTATAAAAAATCTGAGAGCAATCTTATACTTGCATCTTTTAGAAGGCAATTAGTCACTTTGCTATGGTTTATTTCTTATTGATTATTGATTACTAACCATGCATATAATGACTTAATTGAAGTGTTGTGCTTGCAGCTACAGGTTCACTTTTTCACACACACAATAACAGCAGATTTAACGTGGAAACCCAAATAGGGAAAAACCATTGTGGGATTTTGGACCCACTAAGAAATATACTCTTCTAGAGTATGCTTGGTTAAAAGAAAATCCTGTTAAAGATTACAAACACATTGCTAGATGTGACCCGGTTAAGGGATTTCCCTCAGATCTGTTAGGATTTTCACTTTGTTAGAAGTGACCTTGTTAAAGGATTTCAAACACTCAATCAGAATGTCACCTTGCTAGAGGGTTTTACAAATAAGACTGTTAAGTCCACTTGGTTAAGAGATTTTCTGTCACTTTCACAAAATAATAGTAATAAAATCTATCTGCAACTTCAAATCTAAAATGCTAAAGCAGATTCTTATTTGTTCAATACAATCTAGACATAGAACTAATCTTGTCTATCTGCTAGGCTTCTATACTCTATTATTCAAACAGGTCTTCAAGCTTTTGTGCTCAGTAATCACTATGTAGCATCCTTGTGCATACACTTGCCCGCATACATTGTTTATCAATAGTTTCCTATTTATAAACAATTAGGTAACCGCTTAATCTCCTTGATCACATTTCCCATGATCAATCATAGCCATCATATCTTCGATCTTGTCCAGGTTCAATGCATCTTTCGATCTGAAAACATTTTACCTCGCCTTGGAACTTGCATACATTTCTTGGAACTTGTGCCAGGGTATTGTGGTTCAATCTGAGCTTTAGATCTTCATACCGACTTTCTATTGCCTTAGATTCATTAACATACTATATTAACGACATACCAATCATTCAAATAGTTCTAGCTCATCAGCTTCCTTCATTAAATAACGCATGCAAACATTTAATGCATTTGGTTATAGCTCGGTTACAACTCGGTAACAACTCAGTAAATACTAAACTTCACTCGGTAGACATTCCGCCTTCATTAACCGATAGCGATAACCTTAGGGTTTACCAACTAGGTTCCTTAGGGTTTACCGACTAGGTTCTTTGCTTGATAACATAGTATAGTATTAACCTTTACAATTTACAACATATGTACGATGTTAAAACAATCTAAAACATCATGATCTCATCATTGTCTAACTCGGTAATAGTTGCCCATTGAATACCTTATTCATCCCCTTATTCATCATATTCTTTCCTGTGTCTTTTACCGACATCTTTATAATCTTCAAATCATACTTCTCAAGATATGGCAACATCATACTCAATTAGAAAATCAATTTCTTGACATCAATGACAAAATAATAATATCAAGACAGTAAACATCTTTAATCAGTTATATCCATAATCATCAACAACCTTCTCAATATCCTTATTGAAATGCCAACAATCTTCCATTGTCTATTATAATGCAATATTGCCAACAAGGAGAACATATATTGTTAGACATCAAGTTGAAATCAATGACAACACATATTGCCAACAATATCCTCCTTTGTCATTGATGGAAACACTATTTAATGCAATGTTCTCTCCTTCCATATCAACATCTCCCACAATATATCTCCCCCTTTGTCATCAAGGAGAAATGACACATGTCATTATAGGTGATGCCCTCCTAAATGGCACAATTGTTAGTTCTTGATCAATCAAAACAAAACACACAAGATGTTAACGTTAGTCAATCAAAAACTAAAACATGAAGGCATTCCAAAAGAGACACTAAAAGAGACATGCTAAATATATCTAATAAATAGAACAAATGATCATGAGACATCTCCAACTGCCTCTTAGCATGGCCTTAGCTTCTTCTCCCTTGTTCCTCTCCTCTCCAAGTTCCAAAATAGTGTAGCTCTTAGCAGCTTTTTGCACTATGGATGCTTATGGAGGATTGAGATTGTAGTATAGCTCCACATATGAAATGAAAAGCTAATTTTTATGCTAAAATGATGTATTTTAACCAAAAGAAAAGATTTAGTTATGCTATGCTAAATGCTCTCTAAAATGGCTATAGTCTAAATGCTTACAAGTTTTCAGGATCTGGATTATGAAGGAATGGGCTCTATTTATAGGAAAAATGGAGCAATGGACGGCCAGGATTGAAAGGTTTAATCAAGGGTCAAGCTTGAAAGTTGGGGATCCATGTGCACAATTGGCACCAATAAAATAGTGACAAGTGTCAACACAGGATTGGGTTGAGAGAAGAGGTTGGAGGCATTAAAGGCCTGAGAAGACCTCATGGTTATCTAAAGGCTAAGAGTCAAGCCTAAATTAGGATTACCCACTGGATTAGGAGTTAATCCAAGGATAAACCTTTGTGCAAATGATTAAGAGATAATCATGGTCAAAGCATTGAAGGCTTGATGAGACCCTTGGGTTGGGTAGAGGTTGAGTCAAAACAAATGTTTTAACCATGTGGGAGAGTTGAATTAACCATTAATGGTTATTGGAGACTTTGTGGATTAAGTGGTTGAAAGTTGGAAGCCTTTAATGGTTTTCAAAGACTTTGGGGTTTTTGGTGGTTGAAGGTTGAAAACCTTCAATGGTTATCCAAGACTTTGGGGTCTTTGAGAAGTGACTCCATTTTGCTTAGGAATGTGACAATATTTAGGGGATGGATTAGGCTAATTAGGAAGGGGTTAGAAGAATCTAGAAGGGGATTAGATTTTGCAAGTGGATTTGGTGGGTGAGGGAAAATAAGATTTTATTAAAATAAAAATTCATTTATTTCAATAAATGTGTGCAAGTTGCATTTGTAGGAAAATGCAAGTGGGGTGGGGATAATGATTTAAATAAATATTTTATTTAATTTATTTAAAAGAGGAATAGGGGGATTTAATTAAATAAATAGATTTTATTTATTTAATTAATGGGAATTTGATTTTAATGAATTAATTAAAATAAATTGAATAATTTATTTAATTAATAGAAGAATGTTTGGGGATGAATTAATTAAATATTAATTTAATTAATTGATGGTTAGTGGATTTTTAATCAAATAAATACGAAATATTCATTTAATTAAATGGACAGATTTATGTGACTACAATAGGATTAAAATTTAGTAGCATAATATCTAGTTTATATTATTTTCTTTCAACAATTACTAACCAAATATTTTCTCCCCCTAAAATAAGCAAGCAACATTAATACAAAACAAAGGATATAACTTGAAGTTCTTCACTTGGCATGCATTCTTTTCTTCTCTATGCACATTATTTGCATATGCTCCCCCTATCAATATTATTCCAATAAACTGTTATCTCAGCCTAAGAGAAGACATCAATGCTCCTATTATCATCCTTCTACACCTTCAGCTAAGATAGTCAAATCATCAACACATATTGCCATAGATATTAGATATAAAAATTGAATCATTATTTGCTATGTTCTAAAACAGCTTGATGTAGTCAAGGTAGGGAGATCCAATGAAAGACATCCCTACCTTGTAGCCTAAACACAAACACCATGTAAGATATAATGGTAACCTACAAGACAACATAGATAAAGCAAAAAGAGAAACCGATAACACCAGAGAATATAGAACCGGTAAATAGTATAAACAAATCTTATAATAGTTTGAAGAATTGCATATGCCGCATGCTGGACCACAGCCCAGGATTAAAAACATGCTTACAAAACCAATATAAGATCCGCAGATCATCCTCTCAACAAATCATCAACCAGTAACAACTTCCACTATTATGCATTGATCTAGACCTCAACTCTACCGGTTTCAGTCCTATAGGACTAGAATCCAACTAGTATCTACATCTTCGCTCGATCTCTAATCTTTGTCCTCTATCTTCCATCTTTTATCCCTAAAAATGATTCACAAAAATTCTCTTTATACCATCTACAAATAATAAAAAATCGTTCAAGTTGGCTTAAGACCAACCGGTTCATAATGAAATGTGTAAACGATAACAAGTCAGCTTAAATCACTAAGAACATCACAAAAAGCATAAAACTACACGCGGTTCTCCGAGAACATCAGACAAGGCATAAGGAACATAACTCAACGATCCACAAGTCATGGAAATCAACTGCAACTTGATTCAACTTCGCTCAACACTCTGCAAGACTAACCGGTAAGGACACATCAACACCGGGCCAATACCGGAATTGATATCTCACCGGAATTAAATCCAAATGTCATGAATCTTGAACATGATAAAGATAATGAACTCAAGGTGATAAATCCAAATCCATAACACTAAACTCTCAAACATGAAGAAATGCCATGATCTCCAAGTAATTTTATAGTTAACTGCTCAATCAGTATGAACTACACTGGTGCTCCTACATCAGACTCTCGAGGTTAATTGAAAAGTGATTCCCATCATTTGATCTAGTTCGGTGATCGGTCAGTAGGTAATTGCAACTTCCTCAGGGGTTTGATGGTCTGACTTCACATTTTGGTTGCCTCTCCATGGTGATCTACTGATCCACTCTACAGTCTGCCTCAATCGATGATCTGTTCAAGTCTCCACCCACTAAGTGCCTCAAGCTCAAGCTCTAGGATCGATGGTCTACCTGCAAACCTTTCTCTGTCTCATGTTTGGCAATTTGTACAAGTCCACAAGTTGCCTCAACTTCCTTTCCATCCAACCGGTGCATAACCAAGTCTTCCTCCAATAATAGGTTCACAAACCAACTCTGATACCATTTGATGCAGTCAAGGTAGGGAGATCCAATGAAGGACGTCCCATCCTTGCAGCCTAAACACAAACACCATGGAAGATATACCAGGAATCGGTAACACAACATAGATAAAGCCAAAAGAGAAACTAGTAACACCACAAAATACACAACCAGTAAATAGTATAAACAATTCTTATAATAGTTTGAAGAATTACATATGCCACATGCTGGACCATAGCCCAAGATTACAAACATGCTTACAACACCAATATAAGATCCCCAGATCATCCTCTCAATAAATCATCAACCAGTAACAACTTCCACTGTTCTGCACTGATCCAGACCTCAGCCCTACTGGCTTCAGTCCTACCGGACCATAATCTAACTGGTATCTACATCTTCGCTCGATCTCTAACCTCTATCCTCTATCTTCCATCTTCTGTCCCTAAAAATGATTTGCAAAACTTCTCTTTATATCATCCGTGAACAATAAAAAATTGTTCAAGTCATCCTAAGACCAACCGATTCATAATGAAATGTGTAAACAATAACATGTTGGCTCAAATCACTAAGAATGTCACAAAAAGCATAAAATACATGCAGTTCTCTGGGAAAATCGGACAAGGCACAAGAAACATAACTCAACGATCCACAAGTAACAAAAATCAACCGCAACCCGATTCAACTTTTCTCAATACTCTACAAGACTAACCGGTAAGGAAACATAAACACCGGGCCAATACCGAAATTGATATCTCACCAGAATTAAATCCAAATGCCATGAATCTCAAACATGATAAAGACAACAAACTCAAGGTGATAAATCAAAATCCACAACGCTAAACTCTCAAACATGAAGAAATGCCAAGATATCCAAGTAATTTCATAGTTATATTCTCAACCGGTATGAACTACACTGGTGCTCCTACATCACAACTTACCTTAATTATAATGTTGAACATAATTTGACCAACTCAATTTTCCCAAATGGAAGCCATGACACTTAAGTGGGGGATAAAATATATACAATAGATACTTCCTTCTTATCCTTTGTTGTCCTTTTAGTTTTTGAAAGAACCACTTGCACTGGATCCTGGGATACATATTCATTTTTCACCTTATCATCTTCCTTATCTTCTATCTTCTTTACCCACATGTTTTCCATTTCTCTCTTTATTTTATCAACCTTCTTCTATGAATAAATTATTTTGACATTGTTTCCTCTGTAGAATCTAGCAACATGTCTTGAAATGTTACAATTGTAGTAGGTGATATTTTTCTATAAGACATACCTTCTTCAATACTACATCTAATTATTTTAGCCTTATGATCAAACATGTTACACATGTAGCAATATCCATTGAAATATCTAACGTTTCTCATATCCATAACATCATTCCTCATAGTTCTACTTCTGCATTCACTTTCTCTATGACCATATTTGTTCCATGCATAGCATTTACCATTGTAGGATTGATACATATAAGCCCTAATTGATATTATTCTCATTCTATTTATACATTATTCATCCTTATGTCTAATCCTTTTACAAGAGAAGTAATTACCATTAAAAAATTGAAGATGCTTGGTTGGAGTAGTTTGACTTAGAGTAGGTTTTATGAAGTTCTTTCTTTGGCTTTAGTGTTGTCTAAATTCATTTCTATCTACATTAGTCTTCTTCTTCATCATCCTTTCTATCCACCATGTCTATCTTAAAGAATTTAGAGTCATCTTTATTTATATCAAATATGCATGTGCTTTTAGCTTCCTCCAATTCTTTTTTCAAAGTAGAAAGTTTATCCTCAAGCTTGGTGTGCTCAGTGATTTTTTCATAAAGATTGGAATCTAAACAATACACAATCATCTTTTCTTTTAAAATATAAATCTTTAGGCTCATAATTTCATCCCTTTTGACTATTTCCTCATATTCTCCATTTTCACTAATTTTTGACTTTAGCTTGATAATTTCATCTTCTACCTATGTTCATTCTTAACTTGTATTCTTCACAATCAATCTTTACAGCAGAAAGGTCATCAAGAGTAGATTGAAGATTCTTTTCAAATTTGTTTGATTTTCATCCATACCAATATTATTACAATCAATTTTGTTATAAACCTTCTAAGATTTCATCACTTTAGATTCTACCAGGTTTTCTTGAGCTATTATATTTAAGGTAAGAATGAGTTTGCCTCCTCTATAAGTTGATAGATGCTTCCACCAATCATGTTTCCTTATACAACCAATATTTCAAAGCTACATTTTTCTAATTTAGCAACTACTCTTGCAAAATATAAGTTTGCATCCTTTATTGCATATATGACTAACATTGAGAAAGTTATGCTTGAGACCATCAGCATAGAGAACATTCATTTTGTCATTTCCATCAATGTAATAGTGGCTTTTCCACATATTTGAGTAGCTTCTTATCCACAAAACTTAACTAACCCACCATCCCATTCTTTAATATTTATGAACTTTAGTTTATCACCAGTCATATAATTGGATCAACCACTATCATTCATCCAAACACTTAAGTCTTCTTTTGCATGAAGAGCATTCCAAACAATCGAGGATATTTCATTGTTTTCAGCAACATGTAGAGTAACAAATTTATTACATTCTTCATCATTGTCAAATTTCACAACCATGAATAATACATTATTTGAATAGTCACAATCCTCATCCTCAAAAGAGTAACATTCTTGGGAGTAAAAAGTTATTTAGGCATGTCTCTTCTATCTTTCTCTTCTATTGTTATTTTCCTTAAAAGTACACCTAGAAGCATAGTGACAAATTGTGCAATAGTTAAAGCATTTGAAGGGTAACTTACCTCTATATTTTCCAACACCTTTCTTCAATCTTCTTACAAAGTTTTCTTCCACATCAAATTCTTCATCAAGATCAACATTGTCTTCCACTTTCTTACTAGCTTTAAATGCAACTCACTTCTTAGAATTGTCCAACTCAACATATTTTATCTCAAATCTTATAAGTGCTCCATAGAGATAATCCATTATATAAGTACCTGAATCCTTACTTTCTTCAATAGTAGACACCTTAGGAAAAAATGGTTTAGGTAGGGTTTTAAGTACCTTCTTTACTACCTCATATTCTTCTAGTTTTCTACCAACTCCTTTGATCCCACTTACTACTTCAGTTACTTGGTGCATGTAGCTATCAATATTCTCATCTTTAGACATCCTTACACTCTCAAATTTTCTTTTGATATTATGTAACTTTACTTAGTCTATCTTATTGTCTCCTTCATATATGTTGTTGAGCTTCTCCCAAACTTCTTTGGCATGTTTGTAGTTCATCATCTTCAAGAGTTTTGTATTAGACAATCCACTTGTGATTCCATTCCTTGCATTTCCATTATTCTCATTGCATTTTGATTTCATCCAAAGTAGCAAGTGGTGCAAAGGGAGGAGTAGAACTATCTACCATAGAGCTCCAAACTCTAGATGGAATAGAGTTTAAACATGATTCCGTCATCATCTTCCAGGAGTAGTTTGTGCCATCAAAACTGGAAACCTTGTAGGTGTTAGGAATTGCATGCAAAAAATACCAATTATATGTAGATAAATATTAAACAAATGAATGAAAACATAAAAATGATAACAACGAGGAGACAATTTTAACATGGCTCACCAAAACTTGGGCTATGTCCACCAAACAGGGGGGTGAATCAATTTGGACCTAATACTTAAACTTTACTACTTATTCCACAAACTCTTTGCCTTATTCTTATTCATTAGATCTGTTTGAATGTTGTGATTGATGTCAAACCCTGTGATTTGGCTAGAAACAAATGTAGCATATTGAGTAGAAATGGAAGACAGGTATGAATGTAATAGTGGAAGATAGATATGTATGTGATATTGAGTAGCGAGGAATGTATGGTCTACAGAGAGTATTTTCTAGAAGATCCTTTTCTCTAGAATCTATTGTTTTTCTAGTCGTGGTTTGCATCAAGAGTTAGTATTAGTTGTGACTATTGAATTGTTACCCAGATTTTAATATTTCAATATGATCTATAAATGTTATGCCCCAAAATCTATAGCATTCTTATCTTGAAGATGGAAGTAGTTGTGCTTGGAATTTGTGTCTATGGGATCTTGTTTATGGGTCTAGAAAACACTTGTTTTGTTTTGGTAATTAAAGTGTGTGTTCTAGTAATTAAGAAGGAAGCATGTAGAAGAACAATGAAGGCCAACTCGGTTATTCTATTTTGGTTAAGGAATATATGTGTAGCATGTTGATTTGAGAAATGCATTATTTGTATAAATCTTTTGTGCTTGGCTGACATTTTATCTTGGTGTATGTGCTTGCCGATATATATATATATATATATATATATATATATATATATATATATATATATATATATATATATATATATATATATATATATATATTGTTGGTATTTTGGTATGGTTTTGTCATTGATGTCAACACCTACTGGAACACTAGCACTTTGGAGAACTAGCAACATTCACCGGCAAGCAAGTAACTATTGCACAGTTACTGGTATATGGTTCACTGGCAGGATATAATGTTCACCGACACTTGGAATGATATGGAAGACACTTGGTAATGTCGAAAACATCGTGTGGACACTTTGTTTTGAAGAATTAATCATTGGTATATTCATATTTGCATATTTTCTTTTACCGGCAAATAGGTCCAGGGTTATCTAGGGTTACACTGGCAGGTTTATCTTTTCCAGATTAGCATGGCACACTATGGAGATGATTTATTATTGTTGTAAATGCATTAAGCCAACATGTTTAATTGGTTATTGCATCAGATATTATATTGTATGTAAAATGTTTTTTATTGTAATATCTTGTAGAGCTGACCTACTAAAATTGGTCTTAGGTTATGGTATAAATGTAAGATCTTATTTGTAAGATCGAATGTGGAATGCGAAAAAGAATTGTGTGAAGGTATATGCAAGATTAAGCAGAGGTATACATGAAGACATCATTTGAAGGTGAAGCTAGGTTTTTGTAGAAGCATATCAGTATTACACTGGTACTAAATCCAGCATATGAAGATGCTATTTTGTTCTGTACATTCTTATTGGATTTAACCATCCAACTGTAGTCAGTGTGACTCCCATTTTGTGATTGAGTACTGAGCTCTGGGCTGTTGGCCTTTCTGCATGTGCAGACCCCATTTATGTACACTTACTATCTGTAGTAGTATCATCTGATTGTGGGTAAGGTTTCCTACCGTGGTTTTTTCCCTTATAGGGTTTCCACATACAAATATTGGTGTTATGTGTTGTGGATGACTCTATGTTTATGTTTCATGCATTAATCTCTACCGGTATAGCAATTTACTATTAACACTATCTACCTACACACTTAATTGGTTTACCAGTATTAAGCATTAAGTTGGTTAATTGGTTTTTGGTTTAAATTTATTAGACAACTGATTCAGCTCCCCCTCTTAGTTGTCTCTGGGACCTAACAATTGGTATTAGAGCTTAGTCCTCTTTTGCAGAAGTTTAACAACTTGAGGAGATCCAATTTCTACTAATTATTTCAGGAAGGACAGTCCTAAACTTGATGGAACCAACTATGGGATATGGAAGATCAGGATGGAGACACATCTGAATTGCATTGGTAAAGACATCTGGGAAGTTACAAAGAATGGTTATACTGTTGTTGTAGCTGGTCAGACTGCTCCAACTACCTTAGCTAAAGATGAGGAGAATGATTGCAAGGAAAGAGAAGAACTTTTTAGTGCATTATCAGATCAACAAATCATGGGATTATCAGATAGGTCTACTGCTAAAGCTATTTGGGATCATTTGGAAACACTAAATGAAGGAGATTCCACAAACAAGATTGCAAAACTTAAAAGCTTCTGAGTCAGGTATGAACATCTGAAAATGGAAGAAGATGAAAGGATTTTTGCTTTTATGGAAAAGGTAAATGAAATTGTTTTGGGTATTAAATGTTGTGGAGGAACCTTGAGTGAGGATGAAATTGTTTCAAAAATCTTAAGAGGATTTCCACCAGCATATAAAATGAAGGTTACTACTGTAAATGAGTTGAGAACAATGCCTAGTACATCAGTAACTAGGGATACATTGATTGGAAAATTTTCAGCCTTTGAAATTGAGGAATTTGGTCCTGTTGCTACTATAAAAACTGATTTGGCCTTTAAAGCATGAACATAATCTGCTCCATCATTTGACAAATCGGACTGGAAAGCCTTTTATGCAAGAGAACTTGAAGAAACCAGGAAGGAGAATGAAGAGCTTGAAGAACTTGAAGCACTATTTGCAAGAAAAATGCCAAAAGATCCAGTTGGAAGTAAGTATGAAGGTAAAGCACCCTTTAAATGTTTCAACTACAATAAGATTGGTCATATGGCTTCAAGATGCCCTGATAGACATGCTAGACTAAGAGAAGAAGCTAGAAGAACATACAAGCCTAATCCTGAATATCAGAGATACAAATTTAAGAAGAACAAAGACAAATCCTATTACATTGTTGATGAAGGTGTGACTGATGATTCTGATGAGGATCCAGCAAACAATGGATGGGTTTTTGTTGCTATAACAAAAGATCAACTGGCACCTACTGCTCAACCGGTAGAACAATCCCTAGCAGCTAAAGTTGAAGTAAAGGATGAATGGATCATTGACTCAGGATGCTCACATCATATGATAGGAGACAAAGGTAAATTCTTGAACTTTCAAGAATACAATGGAGGTTTAGTAAGATTTGGAGATGACAAAGCCTGTTCAATCAAAGGTAAGGGTTCAATATCTCTTGATGGTAAACATAACACTGACAATGTTTACTATGTTGAAGGACTATAGCATAATCTTTTAAGTGTTGGTCAATTAGTTGAGAAAGGATTTCAGTTACAATTTAAAAATGGAAAATGCAAAATCATGAGTAAAACTGGTTTGGAAATTGCAACTGGTAATCAGACTAGAGATAATATCTTTCATTTGAATAACAGTGAAAAGGCATGCTTGATTGCACATATAGATGAAAGTTGGTTATGGCATAAGAGACTATGTCATGTAAACTTTGATTGCATGGTAAAAAGCAGTACTTCTAAGGCGGTTAGAGATCTACCTAAAATTGTGAAACCTCAGAATACAATTTGTAAGGAATGTCAATTTGGAAAACAAGTTAGAGCTAGTTTCAAAAGTATTCCAGAAAAATCCAATAATGCTCTTGATTTGATTCACACTGATTTATGTGGTCCAACTAGAACTAAAAGCTTACAAGGTGATAGATTTTTCATGCTAATTATTGATGATTATTCTAGAATGTGTAGGGTTACTTTTCTCAGAGAAAAATCAGAAGCACTTGGAAAGTTCAAACTGTTTAAAGCAATGGCTGAGAATGAAACCAGTAAGAAAATCAAATGTCTAAGATCAGATCAAGGAGGAGAATTCACATCTAAGGACTTTAATACATTCTATGAAGTGAATGGAATCAGAAGACGGTTATCAGTACCTCGGACACCATAGCAAAATGGAGTTATTGAAAGGAAAAATAGAACTATCTTGGATGCAGCAAGAAGTATGTTATCTAAAGAAAATCTACCACATGTGTATTGGAGAGAAGTAGTTAGCATTGGTATCTATACATTCAACAAAGTTCACATCAAAGGTGAAACTGGTAAGACCCCTCATGAACTATGGTTTGGTAATACTCCTACTCTTAAGAATTTTAGAATTTTTGGAAGTAAATGTTATATTAGAAGAGATGAGTATATTGGCAAATTTTGATCCTAGAAGTGATGAAGGAATATTTCTTGGTTATTCATCTAAGAGCAAGGCATATAGATGTTTTAATAAGAGATTGCAGAAAATTGTTGAGAGTACAAATGTAAAGATTGATGAACAATTCAGAGGAACTTCAAGGTATATAGACTCTAAACTGGCAACAGAAATTGTGAAAAATGAACCTACACTAAATCCACTGGTACAGAATGAAGATCTAGTTACCCCGGTATCATCAGAGAATTCCACAATAATTGAAGAACAACAACAAACTAAGACACCTCGGTATGTAAGATTGAATCATTCTGAAGATCAGATAATTGGAAACAAATTTAAAGGAGTTATGACAAGAGGAAGATTGGTAAATGAAGAGGATGTCTTATTTCTCAAATTGAACCATCATCTATCAATGAGGCATGTGAAGATAAATTTTGGATTAAAGCTATGGAAGAAGAATTAGGACAAATTGAGAAAAATAATACTTGGACATTAGTTCCCTGACCTAAAGATAAAAATGTAATTGGAACCAAATGGGTATTTAGAAACAAACTTAATGAAGATGGTAAGGTTGTCAGAAATAAAGCAAGACTAGTGTGTAAGGGATATTCTCAGAAAGAAGGAGTTGATTACAATGAAACCTTTGCACTGGTAGCCAGAATTGAGGCAGTCAGATTATTCTTGGCTTTTGCAGCTCACAAGGACTACAAAGTTTATCAAATAGATATTAAATGTGCATTTTTGAATGGAGATCTTGAAGATGAAGTATATATTGAACAACCTGATGGATTTCCTTTGACAGATGACAATGATATGGTTTGCAGGTTAAGAAAAGCTCTGTATGGATTTAAACAAGCCCCAAGAGCTTGGTATGTAAGGTTGGATAAGTATCTTTTAAAGATTGGTTTTACTAAAGGAAATGCAGATAGCAATTTATATTACAAAATAACTAATGATGACATCTTGATTATTGAAGTATTTATTTATGATATAATCTTTGGAGGAGAAGATGGATTATGTAAGGAATTTTGTATTAAGATGCAGCAAGAATTTGAAATGTCTATGATTGGAGAAATAAAATTCTTTTTAGGATTGTAGATTTCATAGACTGATAAAGGTATATTTTGAGTCAATCCAAGTACTTGAAAGAATTACTAAAGAAATTTGGGATGGAGAACTCTAAACCGGTAAACACACCTATGACTACAAATGACAAATTATCTCAAAGGGATGAATCTACACCTGTTAATCCAACTAGATACAAATCTATGATAGGAGGTTTACTGTATTTGACACAAACCAGGCCTGATATTATGAATACAGTATGTATTGTTTCTAGATTTCAAAGTAATCCTAGGGAAAATCATGAATCAGCAGTAAAAAGGATTTTCTGGTACTTACAAGGCATAACAAATCTTGGATTATGGTATCCTAGAGATGAAAATTTTGACCTATGTGCATACACAGATGCAAATTGGGCAGGAGATGTGGATGATAGAAAAAGCACCACTAGAGGAGCATTCTTTCTTGGAAAAAGATTAGTTTCTTGGTTGAGTAAGAAACAGAGTTGTACATCTTTATCAATAGTAGAATCAGAATATGTTGCAGCAGCAACTAACTGTACACAGGTACTATGGCTTAAGCAAATGTTGAAAGATATAAAGGTAAAATGCAAGGAACCTATTACTATATATTGTGATAACACTGTAGCAATTGATATATCTAAGAATCCGGTATTGCAATCTAAAACAAAACATGTTTCTATCAAACTGAATTTTCTAAGGGAAAAAGTTGAAGAAAAAGAGATAAAACTGGTTTATGTGAATACTAAAGAACAAATTGTAGATATTTTCACAAAACCTTTGCCTAAGGAGACCTTTGAATATCTTAGAGATCAGCTTAGAGTCATACCACCACGGGTAGAGACTTAGAAATTTTATGATTGTCATCAACCAACATAATTGAAAGACAAATCTTTTACTCCGGTCTTTGATGAGGAAGCTACTTCTCAGGGGGAGTAGTCTGTATATTGAATTGAGTGGTATTTTGTATAAACTTGATTTTTGTAACTTTGGCATTTGATGTCAAAGGGGGAGAGATATCTATGGAAAAACACATTATCTTTGAGGAAAGATTGATAGAAAGATTGGAAAGATTGGTATTGAAAATAAATCTTTGGATAAACACATGTTGCTCCTAGGGGGAGAGATTGTTGTTTTAAGGAGATTGTTGGTATTCGGCATTTCTGTTTTGGCACTTTGATGGTTTTTCCATCTTGTGTTGCCATCAATGCCAAAGGGGGAGATTGTTGGTATTTTGGTATGGTTTTGTCATTGATGTCAACACCTACTGGAACACTAGAACTTTGGAGATCCAACAACATTCACTGGCAAGCAAGTAACTATTGCACAGTTACTGGTATATGGTTCACCGAAAGGATATAATGTTCACCGGCACTTGGAATGATATGGAAGACACTTGGTAATGTCAAAAAAATCATGTGGACACTTTTTTTTGAAGAATTAATCATTGGTATATTCATATTTGTATATTTTCTTTTACCGGTGTAGGGTCGTAAATTGTACGCAGTACAATTTCACACCTAGTTTAGCACCCACCTTGGTGCATTTTGTATTTTGCATTGCATTTCCCCTTTAGCACTTAATTAATTAAATTAATTAGGTCTAGGGTTCTATCTTATCATCTCCCATATCATAAAGTTGGGCCCTTTTCATTAAAGCGTGCCCCTTTCATTTTATTCCTCCAATACATCATTTAATCAAAAACCCTAATTAGGTCCTATTTTGAACTTGGGGGCTTGATTTCGGGGGTCAAAACATCTCGAAATCACCTGTAACTTCGGGATTATCTCTAAAATCATCATATCCGACGGCCCTGAAAATTTGGTGAAAAGTTGTCGGGACCGTGGCGCCCGGTGCACATGGTCCCGGACATTTTTCCCGAAATTTTAGGAGCACGATCCAATCATAAAATAAATCTTAACCCCAAGAAATTGGCGGGATATTCAATCTCTAGGTCGGCCAAAATACGAATTTAAGACCTAGGGTTTCATATATAAGAGCTCTCTTTCTTCATTTGAAGGGATGGGAATTTTGGTTTTCAGGAACCTCATATGTAGCAAAAGAGCAGATCTTTGAAGACTTCAACAAAATTCAACATCCTTCTATCAAGCATCTATCAATTTCATTCATCCACTTAGGGCTTGGAAGACACTGAAGAACAATAGGAGATTACCGACTGAAGATTGGCTTGTACTCCTCCCTTGAGGGTTGGGTATGATTTCATGTTGTTTTCATGTCTTTGCATAAGCTTCAATATATCCTTTATTCATGCTTTAGATCACTTTGCATCCTGATTTAGAGCATTTACTTTATCATTTACAAGCAATTAGGGTTTACTTTCTAGGTTGCTCTAGTTTGCTTTCTTGCATTTAAGGACCTTGCACACACACTAGGTCTGCACACACAATACATTTTACAATACAAATTGGCTATTCATGGAGGTGAAAATCACCGAAGTGGGGGTTTGACTAAGGCAAAACCCTATATAGCCGCCCACAACACCTTTTCAGATATAAGTGCAGGTTTCGGGACTCGGACGACGCCGCAAGTTGCAGATCTGGGAGAAGCAGACTGAGACCGACCTTCCCACCAAATTTCAGAGCAAAAGACCAGGACAGGGGCGTGGGGTGCCCTGGTCCTACCAGGATAGGGGCGCTAGGCACCCTGGTCCTCCTAACAGACAGCATTTTCAGCATTTTTGACAGCTTTTTCCAAAGTGCAAAACAACAGTTTTCGGAGCAGTTTTAGGGGCAGAATCAGGACAGTGGCGCCTGCGCCCTCGTCCCGAACATTTTCAGTCAGATTTTAACTCCGGGTACGCATTTTCATTCTTGTCTTATCCTTGTGTTTATAGCTTTCCATCATTTAAGTTCAATTCTGTAATCTTGTTATTAGTTCATACTTGCACTTTGGGGTTAGGGATTGAACTTGCATCATTTTATCTTTCAATTACAACAAAGGAATAGAAATCCTAATAGGTAGCCCATGGCTCTCTCTTCCACAAGAAGAAGTAGCCAATTGTGTGATACATCTAGGCTCTTTCGTATTCCACAAGTGTGTGGTTGAAAGTGAGATTAGGGCATGTTGGCTTAGTGTCACTTTTTTTCTCCCACACAACCGGCAAATAGGTCTAGGGTTATCTAGGGTTACACCGGCAAGTTTATCTTTTCCAGATCAGCATGGCACACTATGGAGATGATTTATTATTGTTGTAAATGCATTAAGCCGACATGTTTAATCGGTTATTGCATCGGATATTATATTGTATGTAAAATGTTTTTTATTGTAATATCTTGTAGAGCTGACCTACTAAAATTGGTCTTAGGTTATGGTATAAATGTAAGATCTTATTTGTAAGATCGAATGTGGAATGCGAAAAAGAATTGTGTGAAGGTATATGCAAGATTAAGAAAAGGTATACATGAAGACATCATTTGAAGGTGAAGCTAGGTTTTTGTAGAAGCATATCAGTATTACACCAGTACTAAATCCAGCATATGAAGATGCTATTTTGTGCAATACATTCTTATTGGATTTAACCATCCAACTGTAGTCAGTGTGACTCCCATTTTGTGATTGAGTAGTGAGCTCTAGGTTGTTGGCCTTTCTGCATGTGCAGACCCCATTTATGTACACTTACTATCTACAGTAGTATCATCTAATTGTGGGTAAGGTTTCCCACCATGGTTTTTCCCCTTACAGGGTTTCCACGTACAAATATTGGTGTTATGTGTTGTGGATGACTCTATGTTTATGTTTCATGCATTAATCTCTATCGGTATAGCAATTTACTGTTAACACTGTCTACCAACACACTTAACTGGTTTACTGATATTAAGCATTAAGTTGGTTAATTGGTTTTTGGTTTAAATTTATTAGACAACTGATTCACCCCCCCCCCTCTCAGTTGTCTCCGGGACCTAACACACACATATATATATATATATATATATATATATATATATATATATATATATATATATATATATATATATATATATATATATATATATATATATATATATATATATATATATATATATATATATATATATATATATATATATATATATGTATGTATATGGAAGTATTGAAGGTGTGTGAACAAAATGTAAGTGTGAATGTGAGTGTGTATGTTTGTGGCATGTGTTCAAGAGAAGGTATTATAGTGATCCTTCACTAGATCTACTATAAATAGTTGTTTTGTTAACTGAGCTAATCTTGGAACTGACTTCATGCATTTGGAGATGTAATTCTCTTCAGTTCATTTATTTCTATTGTAGTGAACATTCTAGTAGTGATTCGTATGTATTCCGGCAGTGAGCCACCCTTTTTGTAAACACCATATAACATGTTATATTATATTGAGAGATAACCCTTTTCATGGTTTTTTCCATTTGGGTTTTTCATGTATAAAAATGAAGTGTCTATCTTGTGATTATGGTTTTCATTTACTTTGCATCTGTTGTTTCATGTTGATGGTATTAATTGCTAAGGTTAAATTAGTAGAAAGTTTTCATTACCATGGGAATATTGATTCTCCCCCCTCTCAATATTTTGATCCATTCAACCATCCACCAATTGGTATCAGAACCTAGTCCCTTGTTTTCTAGCTTAACTTCTTGAGGGAGATCCTTGTTGGTTGAATCATTGCACCGATGTGTATGACCAAAGAATATCATTTAGATGAATAATTGAAGACAACTCTTGAAGATCTAGAAAGTGTGGAATCTGAGAATGAGGAATTGAAATAGAATGTGAAGGTAGCAAATGAATGTTTGTAGAAGCTAAGAGAATAGATTCATAAGTTCGATTGAGACATAAGGAAGTTAGTAATTAGTTAAAGCATGCAAATGAGATCATTAAAGATTTGATGTTGAAAATTCAGGAAAAGAATAAAGTGGAAAAAACTCTAAGAGATTCAATTAAACTAAATACTAAAGAATGTGAGAAGTTGGAAGAAGAAGTGAAGAAGTTGGAGACAGAAACTAAAGTTCATGAAAGAAACAAACTACTAGATGATTTTATTGACATGCAGAAACCTCATAAAGAAAAGACTAGACTAGAATTTCAAATAGATGAATGCTAAAATCAGAAAGACAAAGACAAAGGCAAGGAATTTAAGGTAGAAGAAGAGAGAAAACCTAATGATGCAAGTAATATCTGGAATCAGAGATCTACTGCAAGAAGATCATCAATTTGTGAATCGAATGCACAAAGGTACCCATCATTTAATGGTTATTATTTTCAATGAAATAAATTTGGTCATAAGGTTGCAGAATGTAGAAGCATGAAGGAAATGAACACTCAATATTACAATTGCAAGAAGTTTGGTCATAAATCATATTATTGTAGGAATCATGCTATGAACTAGAATTATCATCCAATTGTAATGAATGGAATGAATAGTTATAGGAAATTTCATGGTTATTGTCATGTCTGTAATAGTTATGGTCATAAAGCTAATCAGTGTAGATCTAGAACACACTTGGTGAATTCAATGAAGAGGAACATCAAATGTTATAAGTGAAAACAATCCAAACATTATGCTAGTAAGTGCAGGATTGTGGTTTCTATGGAGAAGAATCCGATCAAGACGTGAATCTAAGAAGAAGGAAGTCATGGTTTGGAGAAAGGAGGTGAATAATGCAAGCAAACTTGGTGTACCGGAATCCAGTGCAGGTACCTCTTCCTCCAGTAACCAAGCTTGTTGCTTTGGTTTAGGGGGATTTATCAAGGAAATCATTCACACCCCCCTCCTCCAAAGTAGTTCATGTTGTGGGTTTAGCATGATTGTGATAGATATGTAATCTGGTATTTTGGTGAAGATGTTGACATCATTGACAAGACACTCTTTTTAGTGGGTAAACCCTAGAAGTGTTTGGCAAGATATATATACATATTTGAAGATCATTTTATACTTTGTGCAAAGAAAGGAGTCTAAGGAGCGAAAAAGCAATTGAAGAGAAGAAGTAGAGAAAAGAAAAAATCTACATTATGGAATCCAAAATGATCATCAAATAATGAAGCAATGAAGAATTTTAATATATGGAAAAGATACATTTAGATGAATTTTATACTAAAAAAGATTAAGAAAATAGAAAGCAATTTGAATAATGTAGAATCATAAAAGATTAAAGAATTAGGGCCAGAAGGACGAAATCTATGAAGGGAGTTTCCCTAGTTTGACAATGAAGATTTGATCAAGCTTATCCCGAGTCAAGTACAAAATGATTGCATCATGTTGGAAAAACCCTATCCAATTTCTAAAGATGTCATCTCAGTAATCACTGGGCTATGTGACAAAGGAACCATTTCGATAAAAAAGACTAAGAAGAATAAGGAAGTTGAAACCCTAACTGGATTGACAAGAGATCAAAGAGCATTGTTGATTAACAAAATTGTTAATCATGTGGTAAGGTATGTTGCATATGGTATCTATTAAAAATTTTACTTCAGAAATAGGGAAGGTTTCCTCGACTATTGTAGTATATGTTGCACATAAGCTTGCTATGGAAGATGCAGTTTTCGATTTGTGTGGATTGTCGAAGAATCAATTGTTATGAAAAAGAATCAAGGTTACCCCTTTTGATTTGGATGTTTTCTTGTATATCTAAAAAAGTATTTCCTAAGATCTCTACCATTAAAGGAAAATATGTTATTAAAGTCTCATGTTTTGATTGCTAAGTAGATCTATCAATATTTGGATTGTCTAGAAAAAAAAAGGATGAAGCATGCAAAGATTACTTTAAGTCATTTTAGGAGGTTTGGAGTATTAATCCAGTATCCCCTACTACCAATTCTGCTAAGAAGAGTTTGGCCTTCGAAAAGAGGAAATTGAAGGATATTGTGCTCTGGAACCTGAGTTGAAGAAGAAAGATTAGAAATAGGAAGATTTTATTGAACTAGATGATTCAGTATCTCCTGAGAATGAAAAAAAGTTGGTTGTTGTAGAGCAAGGAGAAGATATTTCAGAGACAAAAGTAGAGAATGTAGACACTTAAATTTGTTTGATTAATTTAATCAGATCAAATCTCCTAAGTCACTTGTATTAGTTGAATAATTCATGTTATTCAATTAAAATCAAGTATCCCTTTTGGATAGATTAATTAAATGTAGCCATGCCCCATAGCCAATGAATTAATTAGTCTAATTAATTAATTCCACCTTTCCAAATCCTTAAATTAATTAATCTAATTATTTAATTCCCCCTTTCCAATCCCTTGAATTAATTAATTCCCCCTTTTCAATTCCTTGAATTAATTAATCCAATTAATTAATTCCCCCTTTTCATCCCTTTATTTGAATTAATTTAATTCAAATAAATCCTATTTAAGTCACATGCCTCCTAACTTTTAACCACCTAACTAACCTTATCCTATCCTATCCTAACCTCACCTCACATGTGTGTGCATACTCATGATTCCCTAATTTCCTTAATATTAGGAAATTTGAACCAATTTGGGGTGACTTCCTCCCAAAAAGGACATGTATCCTTGAGGAGACATGTCAAGCCCCTTTTGACATTTGTCCCTTTTGGGGACACTTGTCCTTCTTTGTAGGACAAGTGTGGAATCTTATTCCACATGGTAATCTTAGGATTTCCACTTGTCCTCCTTAAGGACAACTGTTGGATTTCCACAATCCCCTCCTATTCTTCCCTTTCCTATTTTATCCCCACTCTTTTTCAATCAAATCATCCACTATATCACTAGCATATCTTTATCATGCACAATTCCATTTACCTTCATACATCCATATTATCATAATGGCAAATTTCATCGTCATATTCCCTCATCCAATCCTCACATCTTGAATCCAAATAGCATAATCACATATCATGCAACAATATTAACCAGCTATTATGTTAATGAGTACACATCTGACTATGGGATAATCAAATCAAGGAGCTGAATAGAGTTTGCATATCATTTGTTTTATGTCAATTATGCTTTGTTCATTTCTTTCTAACATCCCAATCTTGAGGTGTTTGAGCTAATTGTGTTTGCTTGGTTGTGATCACAGGTATTTCAATCTTCTACATTCGAGCACAATTTTTTCTCACACAAATAATATGCAAAATATGTTAGAAAAATGCAATGATGCTCAGAGAAATTTGACAAAATGCATTAGTGAAATGAAGAACTGCATTGATAGTGCCAGGAAAGTATACATGTATTGTTTTCAATGGCCGATTGTTATGGAAAATTTCAAGGTAAAAGATGAATCAATTGAACCAAAACTAAGTTCTATTAGTAAAACATTTGATTTTCTGAGTGATAAAGATGGAAGTCAGAGGAAAAAGGTAGATTCTTTACAAACTGAGTTATTATCTTTGCAAAGTAAAAGGGAAGACAATGCAAATATTTTTTGGAAGGTGAAAGAAATCATTGAAGCTAAATTAGAACATTTTCCAGGACTTATTAGAGATGCATAAGAATATGAGTAGAATATATCCATTTAAGATATCTTATCTCATGCTATTGATCTATTGGTTGAAACTAGAAGCATATCAGTTAGTATCAAATTGGCAGTGCATTCCTAGAAGGTTCTCCTTCTGGAACTTAAGGAGAAATACAAGAGGATTTTTCAAAAGAAGAGCAGTTAAGTTTTCTTTTTGGTTGATACAAAGTTTTGATATATTTTTCTATTGATTGAAGGCACCTTTTGTCCTTGATGTCAAAGGGGGAGAAAATTAAAGAGGTAAAAGAGAGAAATAGAGAAAGGTAAGGGGAGAAGTTGAGATATGAGTGACATAAGTAAGTGGGAGTTATATGATGTAGATATGTATGCGGACATATTTTTTTTTGTTTTGATGTTTTTCCATCAATGACAAAGGGGGGTGTTGTTAGATTTGTGTGACTGTTGTCATTGATGTCAAATCCTATGATCTGGCTAGGACTAGATGTAGCATATTGAGCAGTAGTGGAAGAGAGGTATAATGTAATAGTGGAAGATAGATATGTATGTGATATTGAGTAGTGGGCAACACATGGTCTACAAAGAGTATTGTTCGGAAGATCCTTTTCTCTGGAATCTATTATTTTGCTAGTTATGGTTTGCATCGAGAGTTGGTATTAGTTGTGATAGTTGAATTATTACTCAGATGTTAGTATTGAAATATGATCTATTAATCCTATGCTCTAGAATGGGTGGCCAATGATAACTTTAAGAAATCCCCCCTCAAAGAAAGATATAAAATATTGGTGAATTTTTATTTATTTTGGATAAAAATAATAATTTTTATTGGCAAATCTTTCATTTTTTAAAATAACAAATATTAATTTTGTTGGCGAATTTTTTTACATCAATTTTTTTTATAGAAAATCTTGGTGAATCTTAGAAAATAATACAAGTATGCATTAATTACTATTGCAAATAATTTCATTTAAAAAAATAAATTATTATAGAAAAGTAGAGGCCTAAGGTGGAAATCATTAATGAGTTTAAAGGGTAAACAATACTTTATTTAGTTACTGGCATTCATTTGAATTAATCTAATCACCCTCTTTGTATTTCATCAGATAAAATGTACTTAAAATTTGTAATTTTATAATACTCAGGGGCCCAAAATTGTTTTTATACCATTGATTTCCATTAAGGCCAACAATTGAAAAGCAACTCAACCCCCATGAGCATTACAACTTCTAGGTAAAATTTACCTCATTAAATGCAATGATGGTCATTAGATTATATTTTGAATCACTAGTGGCAACTAAAGATTGCTAGTAGAACCCTAAAGTAACTAATAATTATGATGTATTATTGGCAAATTAATTTAATTTTTTGCAATAAATTATAAAATTTTGGCGAATATGATCCAACCATGTATCGAATATTTTGGCTAATATTTGAGTTCAAAATTTAATAAAATAAATTCTCTAGCGATTTAAATAAGACTGAAATAAAATTTTGTAAAAATGTTGCAATTTAGGTCACCTTAAAACTTGAACTATTAGCCAAATTTTGATTTCCAAATTTTTAAAAATAGCCAATTGGTGAATACTAGCCACTATAAAAACACTATGTGGCATTCATATCTTGAAGATGGAAGTAGTTGAGCTTGGAATTTGTGTCTATGGGATCATGTCTATGGGTTAGAAAGGCACTTGTTTTGTTTTAATAATTGAAGCATGTATTCCAGTAATTAAGAAGGTAGTGCGTATAAGAATAGTGAAGGAAAACTTGGTTATTCTTTTTTTGGTCAAGGCATATTTGTGTAGCGTGTTGATTCGACAAATGCATTATTTGTATAAATCTTTCATGCTTGGTCGACATATTATCTTGGTGTATATGCTTACTAGTATATATGTATATGGAAGTATGGAAGGTGTGCAAACAAAATGTAATTGTGAATTTGAGTGTCTATGTTTGTGGCATGTGTTCAAGAGAAAAGAGTGAATGAGCAATAGAGAAACAAAGAGTATGCGATAAGTGTGTAGCATCAGTAGTGAAAAGTGAAGGTGTGTGTAAATGTGATTGTGTGAGTGCAAACAGTATTGCAGTATATCCTTACCGGATCTGCTACAAGTAGCTGAGTTGATACAGTGAAGACAAGGTTACAGTAATCCCTCATTGAATCTACTGTAAGCAGTTGTGTTGACAGGTTGAAAAGGTGTTGCAGTGATCCTTCATTGGATGTGCTATATGTAGTTGTTTTGTTAACTGAGCTTATCTTAGAATTGAATTCATGCATTTGGAGATGCAATTTTCTCTATTTCTATTATAGTGAGCATTCTGGTACCGAGCCTTATTTTGTTATCGTATTATAATCTGGTAGTAAGCCATCCGATAGTGAGCCACCGTTTTGTAAACACCATATAACTAGTTATATTATCCTGAGAGCTAACCCTCTTTGTGGTTTTTCCCATTTGGGTTTTCCACATATAAAAATATGGTATCTATCTTGTGATTAAGGTTTTCATTTATTCAACATCTACTATTTCATGTTGATGAGATTAATTGCTAAGGTTAAATTAGTAGAAAGTTTTATTTTTGTGGGGATACTGATTCGCCCCCTTCTCAGTATTTTGGTCCATTCAACCATCCAACAATTGGTAACCTTGTAGGATCAATCTTGTGCCATCCCAAATCTCCTTTGAGCATTTAAGATTCTTCTAGACTACTCATTGTTCAACTCACCTTAGGGCTGGTGGGAGGGGGTGAATCAATCTTGACCTAATACTTAAACTTTACTACTTATTCCACAAACTCTTTAGCCTTATTCTTATCAGTAATAATGAAAGACGTAACAATAAAAAACCATGCACAAGAGAGCACCAAATTTATGTGTAAAACCTAAACGTGGAAAACAATGGCAAGAGTCAACTCACAATATAAAAAATGATTACAATATAGCTTTAGTCTCACTACCAAGAAAGTGAATTGTTCCCTAAAGTAATTGTAGGCTAGAGAACACAACCCTAGGGAAAGATACAAAGCTTGCAATATGAAGATTGCTTCTCTTGAGAAGGATATATTGAATATATGAATCAACAAGTAGACCTTTAACAATACTACCTTTGACAATCTCCAAATATGACATTGTACTTGAATCTCAGTCTCAAGTGACTAATTCCATAACAATCACCACACATTGACTTTGACACAACTGAATTTTGCAAATGATATAATCACGTAGGCACAACACACACATTGATCCACACACACATCTAGACTAACACACTCACTCACACCTTCAACATCAATTTTATCTTCTATATATCATCTTATTCATTACAAAAATCAATTAGATATGCCATAATAGAGAATAAGAATAGGTCCTATAAAATCGATGACCAAAACATAACTATGGTGAAAGAGGTCTAATCCAAGAGATAGAGAGCAAATAAAACATCTTAACTCTTCTTTCCATGAAGGTAGGAACAATTTTTATGCTATCAATCATCCTCCAAAGGTTGAGAACAAGGTAATGTTGGAAAGAGACACTAAATTTTTGATCATATGTTGTCATTGATGGCAACTTGAGTTAGATACTCAATCCATAGTTCATGATTCGTTCATACTAGAAGATTGATTGAGGTTCGGTGAGAATAGGTTATAAGGTAGAGTGTACAACATCTGGTTGGATTAATTTGTGTTGTGTATTTTATGTTGTGGATCTCAAAGAAGCATTTTGGTTGTGTGATATGCATTATTCTAGGTTTATGGCCTCCACTATTGTGAATTGAGTAAGTTGGAAGATCTGGTAGATATTTTTCTAGTAGAACAATGTTCATTAGCAGTAACATGTGAAGATTATATGTGTGGATCATGAAGAGTGATTTTGGTGTTTGTTTGCATGCTCAAGGTAGTTAAGCCAACATATGGGAAGCATATGGACATTTTTTTGGTCTTCTTAGTTGTTTCTGGATCAGATTGACCCGACTTCAGTAACATGTTTCATGTTGCATGTTATGCGGTTTTTTGGCTGACATAGAATTGATCTAATTTGATGTTGTGGATATATAAGACTGAATGATTTGATCATTTGAGAGATTGATGATTATATGTGAAGTGTGTATGATTAATTGTGTGTAGTTGCACATTCGCGGCTAGAAGATTGTTGCTCCGGTATAATGCAGAATATCAGAACAAATCAGAGTAGTAGAGAAGAATGTGATCATGTGTTTTGTGCTTAACCAGAACTATAATAAGGAATTTGTTGATGCTATTAAATAGTTCAAAGTCTCTTGTATCTCTTATAATCATTTTGTAAGGCAGTGAGCCTTCTGGGTTGTATCCCTTATTGTAAACTTTGAATAGTGAGCTCTAGGCAGTGTGCCTGAATGCATGTGAATTCCCCTATGCAATATTTTTATACTTTTAATAGAGTATATTAATATTATGGTTTTGAATCCCACCATGGTTTTACCCTTAATCAGGTTTCCACATAAAAATTCTTGGTGTTATGGTGTTGTTGATCTTGGCTTTGTGGTTCTGCACTTTGTTTTTTTTTTCATTTGCCTTAAGTGGTTGAAAAATCAGGTTGTTAAAGTTAAAATTGTTGAACATTGATTCACCCCCCCCACCCTCTCAGTGTTCCCTTCATTCCAACAATTGGCATCAGAGCCTAGTTCCTTAGAAGGAGCCTAACAACTTGAGGGAGATCCAGGAAGTTGTTTTAATGGATTCCACTAGTCTTAGACAACAGCTACTTGTTGCACTTGATGATCTTAATTAGTCCAAAGCTAGAATCCGAGAATTGAAAACAAATCTCAAGGATGATGAAAATTTCATTTGGCCATTAAAGGAGCAATTGAGTAAGTCCAAGGAAAATAGAAAGAAGCTTGTTGATTAGATTCAAGAGAAAGAAAGCCAAAGCATTAATGAAGAAGCCCTGAAGGAAAAGATAGAAGAATGTGACAAACTTGCTAGAGCTAATGTAGTTCAAAAAAATGAGATTGAAGCCATTGTGATGAAAATGACAAGGGAGATTGAAGAAAAGAAGAAGAATGAGGAAAAGATTGCTCAATCCTTGCAAGAAAAATATGAAGAATATTGTAGACTTGAGAATGAGAATGGACAATTGATGAGTGATCTTGAAGATGCTATAGAACATGAGGAAGATCTTGGAAAGCAAGTTCTACTTCTTAAGTTTGACCTTGAAGTTGCAAATGAGTACAAGGAGAAGTTCTAGATCAGTTCAACAAGGCTAGATGAGATGCTTGCAAGTTAGAAGAATCCTAATGGTACACAAGGTCTTGGATTTGAGAAAGGTGAAAGTTCCAAACCAACACAAAAGAAGAACAACTCAAGAAGGCCTCTGATAAGGCAACCTTATTCTCACAAATTCAATGGTAACTGTTTTGTTTGCAATAAATTTGGTCATATGGCTAGTTAGTGCAGAAATAAGATGATCAATAATGGTCCATCTTTTACTAGACAATGTTTCAAATGCAATAAGTATGGTCATAAGGCAACTGTATGCAGGAGTATGATAAATAAATTTAATAATAGGAGAAATGTCAGATGTTATGCATGTGGTAGGTTTGCAAATGTTTCTAATCAATGTAGATCAAGGGGAAGCTAGATGAATTTTAGACGTATGCAAGGAAATGTTGTTTGCCATGCTTGCAATAAATTTGGTCACATTGCTAAGTATTGCTGAAGCAAAAATATGAATATGAAAGGTTTGGAAGACAAGAACAAAAATGTGAAGGCTCATGAGAATTGTAAAGAAAAATTTGAGGAAATCAAAGATCAAATGAAGAAGACTTGGGTCAAGAAGAGTGATGATAATGGAGGAAATGGGTGCACACTTGATTCTGATGTTGGAACCTAATCCAGTAACTAAAGCTAAGGCATTCGGCCTTGGGGGAAGCTTTCATGAAAATCTATCAAACCCCTATTTCATATCCATGCTTGATTCCGGTAGGTTGTAGAGGTATATGTGATGTTCCCATATGTTTATAATGGATTTTTGGAAGAGCTCGAGCAGATCTGAAGGTCTGTAGAAGATCTTTTGTGAAAAGCAGAGTATCCTAATGAATTAGGGCATAATGCATTTATTACAGTAAAAATTTAGGTATGCAAAGGATAAAAGGTAAATTAACCATTCATTCTCACTTTGCATTCGAAGCAAGAAAGTAGTAGAGCACGACGAAGGTGATTTCAAAGAAGAAGAGAAATTTGTTGAAGAGATCTTGCATCTAGATGAATATTGAAGAGGTATTTCTCTGTTATAACTTTTTCAGTTTGAAACCTAATTTTTCCTATATGGCTTTGACTGGTGTTGCAACCCACTAGTAGTTGATGTAACTGAACAAGCTAGACCAAACTTCAAGGAACATCCCTACAAGTTGATGGATGATGATCTAAACGGGACATTTTCATCGGTCTCATATGGAGTTTTACATGTGGAGGACATTAGGGTTTACAGTCACTGTAATATTGAAGAGCTTGGGAATGCCCAAATGTTAAAACTCTACACAGATCATATGATTGACAAAATGGGAAACCTAAAACCAAAATTCAAAATGCTTGAGGAAAAGGGTTTCGTATAGTTTGTGAATTTTCTAGATTTTGATGAACCTGAGTGGGTCTGATATATCTTGAGTAGAATGCATGACGAGTTCATGTGGCTTGATAAATCATATAAGATCACCAAGACAACAATCAAGGTGGTAACCTGTTTGAATTCAATTAGTGAGGTACCTGGTCTAAGAATTGTGAAAAACCAAACATTAACAGAGGTAACCAGTTCCCAATTTGACCAAAGGGCAATGACTATTAGTGACATAATCAAATATGATGTCAGATTTGCATCGATGGTGACAGGATACAAAGTCTATCAATCCAGTCGGGACAATTTCGTATTTGGTATGACCATCTAAGTTGCCTACCAAATCTTGAAAGAAGATAATATGTTTGACTTGTGTGAGGTGCTTCAAAGTGATCTTTTGAGAAATCTGAAGAAAATCAAGCAAGACAAGAAGAATGTGTCTAAATTCAACACTTTGATTATCTATCTATACTTCTACTTCATGAAGGAGATTCCAGGAGTAGGAAAGGTTCAATGGGCCTATGATAGGTTGGTGGTTGTGTAGATCAAAGAGACGCTTTATATTCTAGGAGATTTACAAGAACATAAAGGCATACTTTGGGGATACTTCAAAACCTTTCAAAGCATGATGCAAAGAAGGGAAATTATTCCTAAAGAGATAGTTGATAAGTATCAAGATACTATCTGCTTTATGGTACACACTAACCAATGCCTTATGGAAGTTATTGAGCCAAGGACTTCATGGGTAATGCCCATGGGGTATGAGATCTAAGGTCATGTACTTGAGGCATATGCTCAACACCTATTGAGAAAACCAGTGGACAAGTATGAGGAGAGGTTTGACACATATAAGGAAAAGAGCTTGAGATTGCATTCTCAGTTCAAGAAACCTGAGATATAGATGAAGGTAAGGAAGGAGGTGGAGCAGTTAGCGAAGAGATTGGGGATCACCAAGGAGGTGGTCCAGAGAGGTAGAGAGAATAACATCTTGAAGGATGAAGATATGGTCAATCCCAAGGAAGCCAAACCAAAGACCCCTCCACCTAAGCCAAGGTAGACAAGCAATTTTGCACCCTCCTTCGGTACTCAAAAACCACCCAATTCACCTAAGCCTCAAGCCCAACCATCCATGGAGTAGTTAAGAGGAAGAAAGAATGGCCACAGAGAGTTTATATGGTATCCTCTATAGAAGAAGAGAAAATTGAATCTAATGAAGTGGTAAAAGAAGTAAAGAAAATTTCTACAGCTACCAGGGTTGTCAAGAAGAAACCATCCGATGAGGAGTGGCCTAGAAAGAAGGCAAGAGATGAAGCAGAAAAATATGTGATAACACTAAAGTAAGTAAAGGAAGAAATAATTGAACAAGGTAATTTTAAAGTACTTTGTCAATTTTATGATCTATTGGATGACAAAGGGAAGAAATCATTAGAAGAGGCCACAATTGTATATTTGAATAAGTATAATAAGGCTCTCATTGAGATTGTATCAGAAGTTCCCAAGAACTTATATGATCTCTTATAACTAAGGAAAGAGACAACTAGATTAGAAGAAGAGAGGATAAGGGAGTATATGTTAGTGCAACTTTGTCTGGGCTAAAGTGGAAATAGACAGAATTCTTAAGGAGAACAAAGAAAAGTTCAAAAGAAAATAAAGGGTGAATGGATTAATGATTAGAAAAAATGAGGAAGTTCACAAAGAGACTGAACAAATTTTGAGGGAAATTATTTTGAAGTATCAGTATGAGGTGATTCCTGAGAAATCTTGGGAAGATGCTCAAAAGTCTATTTCACAATTCCTAGGAATGTCATTCCTAGGAGATGAGCCAAAAGTTGATGAACCGAGAGAACAGATAGACCAATGGGTTGACTTAGGAATTAAGGATACTACAACTATGAAGATATGTGTAATTAAGAAGGAAATTGATGCGGGTGAGGGAACTCAGAACCCTCCCATGGAAACTATTGAACTTAAGGAAGAAGCAGAGAAGACAGTGGATACAAAGAAGGGTGCAGAGGAAATAGAAAGCAAGATTGAGAAGATTCTGGTGGCAAGAGACACTGTGAAATCTGAGAAGGGGAAGCATACCATAACTGATACAGACTTCAACCAAGTCCCCATCAATCTTGACTCTCTATCACTTGTTCAAGTACTCAAATTGGTTGCACTTGCTCATGCCAAAGCAAGTGAAGACTTACTAAAATCTCACATGAAGGACAGTGAGGTGATATCTATAATACCCTAAAAATGGTCATCTAAACCATGGGCCCCTAATCTTGAGAACATCACCAAGGTCCTAACCAAAGGCAATTAAATTAATCTTGAGCACATTATTAATTCTTTAATCATCAAATTTCACATGGCAAATCAAATACTCAATATTAATTAAATATTTATTTAATTAATTGAATCATTCCAAGAATATCATTTTGATCAATTATCTTGTTTAATTTATAAAATATCCTTGCATATTTAATTAATTAATAAATTTGCCATTTAATCATAAAAAAGGAATTAATTTATTACAAAAGAGGAATCAATATGCAAAGCAAGAGTTAAATTGAAAATAGAATAAAAGAATTGAATTGAGAGAAATCAAACTTGAGATATTATTTTTTCTTCTAAATTGAGAACTTGAAATCAGAAAAGCAATCAAAAGGAATTTAATCATTCTCCAAAATTAGAATTCAAAGCTTTTGAGAAAAGAAGTTTAGTTGCATTGAAAAGACTCTTTTCTTGAATAAATCAAAGAATTACCTATTTTTATCTCAAGTGCATGGAATTATTTAATTCTTATTTCTAATGCAAACTCAAACTTCTTTTCTGAATGCATGTCAATTAAAGTATAATTGGAATCTATCTCAAGGTTAACTGAATCTGATTTCTTAATTATTTCAATTAATCCTAAATTGTGCTTTTTCTTGATCTCTCTTGTGATTCTCTATAAATTCAGCCTTCAACTCTCATTCAAAACACCCTGGAGATTTGTTATTATACACTTTTCGCTCTAGAGTCATTGAATATATTGTGCTTGCTTTTTGAGATTATTGCATCTTAGTTTAATTTATTTTTGCATATTTAGTTTAATCTATATTGCTTGAATCTATTATTGCTTGAATCTATATTGCTGGAATCATTCATCCATCTTGAATCCATTTAGCTTAATATCATGCTCATATAGATTAAATCCTTCGTCTTGGTGTAGTCTAGTCACTAGTATTGCTTATACAAATCTGAGAGCAATCTTATATTCGCATCTTTTAGAAGGCAATTAGTCGATTTGTTATGGTTTTCATATTCACGCTTATATCTATCTAACCATACATGTAATGACTTAATTGAAGTGTTGTGTCTTACAGCTATTAGACTTATTTCACTTTTTCACACACACATTTTTGGCACCCACCATGGGGCCGAAGACTACATTTTTTTAGATTTTCATCCATACAATTACAGGGAAATATCGTACAACATATCCCACATACCAGAATGACAAACTACATGTATCATATGATCTGGTATCGATTATCATATGAGTCGGTAAAAACTATCATACGAATCTATATTTTTTGGTAAAAAAAGCAGATTTCATTCTTCAGGCTCTGTATTCAATTTTGATTATACTGACACTGACCCTGGCTTGTTATCTGTCTATCTAAGAAATTTTTACAGCCTAACCAGTTTTTGCAGAATGCTTGTTGAAGAATATTCTTGTCGCACAAAGACAATATGACTACTGATTTGTTGTCTTTGCAGGTTGCTTGAGGAGATTCGAGAAAACATTGTGTATTCATTAAATTCATTTTTTAGGCACCTAACTTGCTATCTGGTTAAAGAAAAAATCTGTATTTCATGTTTTAAGAAAATTCTGAGAGGTAGGAGAGTATGCTCTTATCTGTATAGACAATCAGAAATCCAGACCCTTGAGGCATTTTCTTTAAGTTTATGATTTGTATATCTTTAGCGGGCCTGCCCTCCCGAGGAGCTAATAACTCTATAGCCATTACGACCAGTGAGAGGGGAATGACCCAAGTGGGAATGACTAAATGCCAAGTACTCCAACCCACTATAAAACAAACGTGATTTGATGAAAATAAAGTCAATGATAGTGCTCAAGAATAGCTCTCCTTTGTACCTTCAGGTATATTAAACCTTGGTTTTCAAGGCTGGGAGACCTCTTAATTGAGTTTATATCTCGATGCACCAAACGGATCCCTTACTAGTTCCAATTAAAATTAGAAGCTACCCAGTTCCCCTCCAAAAGGGGGGATAATCTTTATGCAAGAGAGATAGTAACTCTCCCAAGATACTTATCATTTTGTGCCCCCATTAGTGTTTGGAGTCGGCTAATACGGCATTGATAATCCATTGTGTGAGACTCAGTGACCGTATTCTGATTAGCTATTGGGTGTGTACCTAAGTCTACAAGCAAAGGTTTTCTTCTCTCACCAATTTCTATAGGGTTTTGCATGCTATGATTGGAGTTATTATTCATATTATGTGTTTTCTGTGTTTTCATCCCTAAAACTAAAAATGGAATACCAAAACTGGAGAAAACAAGAAACAACTCAGTGATCAAAACTCTATCTGTGTCACAATCTAGTATACTTTAGCTATCAAAAACTCAGTCCACCTCTAAACTGGTCATCGTCAATTAGTGAAAACTCTATCCATGTCAAAACTGGTCTAACTGGTCATACTTAGTCATTGAAAAGTCAGAATTTTGCCTCTGACTAGTAAACAGTCGTACGAGTCTTTTGATTTATCATCCTATTTCATATCCTATGTCGTACGATATTCCATCAATCCTAACAGTCTGTCATTTGACCTTGCATTCTATGTCGTATGAGTCCTGATTATCTATCGTCCTATTTAGGGAATTTTTGTTTCACCTTACATCCTATGTTGTATGATAAAATATTGCATTGATCAGTTTGTCATTTTAGACATACCCGTCTATCGTACGATACTAGGCAGCAACTCATACGAAACACTATTGTCATCATCTTGGAGCTATTATACTATCTTCTGGTCCTGTAAAACCTGTCGTATGAATATCTGATTTTGTCAGTCTAGAACAATCAAACTTGCCTAAAACAGTCTACTATGAGCATAAAACTGGTTATCAACACCCTGAGCATAAACAGATCAAAACAATGTACCTTTGCCATTTGTGTTGTACAATTTTGTCGATCATCTTTCAGCTAGTTCAATCAACTACTTATCAAACTTAATTCACTTAGATAACATCTTATAGAGGATAGATCTTTCTTGAAACCAGACCGAGTCTTAAGTCACTTCTCTTGAATAAACTTAGATAAATGTCTTACATAGGATAGATCTTTCCTGAAACCAGACTAAATCTTAGTTTCTTCTCTCAATCAATACATTAACCGAACAAAAAGCTCTAAATTTGGTCTTGACTTCTGCATCACATATAGCTCTTAGTCCTGTTGGTTCTAAATGCCTATTCAAACCAAAAGCTCTTCTAAAAAATCTGATAAAAGTAAGAAGCCCATGACTACCTTAGGTCAACAAATTCAAGTTCTCAAGAGAAATATATGGCATTCAAGCTCAACGAAAAGATTCAATGACTCCTCTTGAGATGAAAATTCATGATATTAAGAATACTAGACTTCAATAAATGCTAAACAAAATTACATAAGATGGAACAAAAAGTAATTGAAAATCAAAAGTCAATTCTCATGCAAGAAAACAAGACACATTCACCAAGACCAAAAGACATGTATTCCCTAGATAGACAGTTTACACCTTTGGGGCAATCTATTGAGTCAACTTTGGAAGAGCTTCTTAAGAACAATCTTATCATATTACCTAAAAATGCCACATGGGGATGTGAAGTTTTGAGTAAATATTGTGCATACCATAGGCATAACAAACATAAGGCTTCAATGTGCCTAGAATTAAAACATAAGATTCAAGATCTCATTGATAACAATGTCATTGAAATTGAAGATCCTAATGACTCACCTAAAGAAAAAGAAGGAACTATTTCCAAGCATGATCAAAATTATGAACCTGTGTCTAGCAATGGCTTACATGTTGCCGCCATCTCTTTCATGATGCATCCATCTTCTAAGGCTTCTCAACAACAATCCATACCATATCCCTCAAAGGATGAACCTAATGATAAAACTTCTCATGTTAATCCTCCAGGGCTATCTCAAGGGCCATCCTATCCAATGGTTGAAAAAGATCTTACCTCCCTAGAATCCCATGAGGATCCCATTATACCTTTCCATTTCTTTCAAGATGATCCCCTTCCATCCCAAGAGAAAATCATACTTCCTAAGAAAGATTATGATGCCTCTTCTACCTTTTCAAATGATCCTATTCAAAATGAAGAGTCAAATACTCTATCCAATGGTCCTCTTCCACAACAAGATCAAAGTATACCTTCATCTCCTTGTCATAATCCTCCAAGTTCACCTCAAGGATTTATCATGCCTACAAATCCCTCTCATGATCCTACAAGTCAAAATATTTATAAACATAAAGGGGTAGACCTTCACAAGCAAGAATCTATCCATGTTAAAGAAAATATTAAGGGTCATGGCCTCAGGGACATTCCTCAAGATGGTGGTATCCCTACTAAACCAAAATCCAGGTACATGCCTTCCCCTTCATCTCTTCCATCCATTTTAGGACCCTATATTCCTCCATCCCTTGCGCAGGATCAACAAAGGCGTACATCTTTGCATACCTTCCATCCATCTAAAAGGACACAAAGGCCCATTGAGAAAAAGAAAGAAAAATCAAAAGCTATATCGGTTCCTAAGGCACTTGTAGAAGCAATGCATTCTAAGAAACTGCAAAAGCATGAAAAGTCAAAAACCATGTGGACCCCTAAGCGTCTTCTTGAAGCACAACTGTCTAAAGAAAAATCCAAATCAATAGACAAGATTATTGTTCCTCCATCCAAACCTTTTAAATCTATTTCTCCATCACCTCCTTCATCTATTTTGGAACCTTATGTCCCAAATTCCCTGATTGTTCCTCCATCCAAATCTTAAAATCTGATATCTACTTTTCCTCCATCAATCCACCATCCATCAATATGTGTGCCAATGGTGATCCTGCAAATGTTTCCATTCACTCATGCACCAAACTTTCAATATCTAATCCATTATCCAACACCTCCTTTTCATCCTTCAATACCCCTTATCCAATCCTTTGCATAAGACTTTATCCTAGTTTCATCGCAAAATCCAAAAACTAAGGAAATGAACACTGGAGATGTTGGCCATGAAAACTTAGTTGAGTCCTTCTTGGAAATACATCTTTATGCTGGACCAATTAACTACCTACACAAAAATCCTTGACCCTATGAACAACATGCACCTTAAACGATACTATATCTAAGGGTTGGATCAGTTCAGGTTTTCCTTCTGCATTGCATATCATTTTATTCAAAGCACTACATTATATATAGTTTCTTTTTCAAATGCATCTCATTCATACAATTTCTGCATTTGCATATAGCAACATCAATAAAACAAGGCAACTGTCCAAGTTTATCATTTGTTTGCATTCAAGACAAACAAGGGTCATCTCCTTTCTTAGATATTCAGACATGAAGTCCTTGAGTTCATAAGGTCATTCATTTTCAACATTACCTTGTGACGACGCTTTACTTATGGTTGGGTAATGATTTCACTATTTGAGACTTGTTAACCCAAAATCTATCAATTGCTATTGTATATGGTGAAAATGGATACAACAATATTGAAAGACTAAATGAATTCAACCACAAAACCCTAACCTAACAACAACAAATATCCACCATAACATATGAAGATTACCTAAGATAATGCAAATCAAATAAAATCATAAAAATTATACCATCACATGTCCAATAGGGTTTGGATCTCTATTCTTCCTATCTCCATTGATCTTGCTTGATATATTTGCTCTCAGATTTTATGTGTGCACAAGAGCTCAACAAAGAACAAAAATGTGGTTGCAAGTAGGATTGGTCGCATATGAAAGTTCAAATGTTAGGATACTCGATTAGAATGCATAGGGTTGATAATGAAGGAAGCATCTCCTTATATAGAAGACATCATAAGAAATGGAGGGATAAGATTGAGAGGTGTAAAAGATAAATGGTCGGCTATGATTAGAGGGTAGGTAGTGTAGGAATTAAGAGATGAATGACATGTGTCATGGGTAGAAAAGGATAATGAATTAATTAAATAAATAAAGATTTATTTAATTAATAGTGGAAGTGAGATCAATTAAATAAATAAATAAATGTTTATTTAATTTAGGAAAAGGATAATTTAAATAAATAAAAGTATTTATTTAATAAGAAATAAGGATAGAAGAGGATAAATGAATTAATTAAATAAATAAAGATTTATTTAATTAATAGAAGAATTAGGCTAAAAATAATTAAATAAATAAAAATATTTATTTAATTAGACATGACAATTTTAGGTGTCTACATTTTGTCCCTCTTTGAGACAATGCAGCTTGTCTCGTTGTTTCAAAGAAGATAAGATGAACTGATACAAAGTTGCCCCAAGATGGGAAGGATATGCCCCCTCGAGAGATTGTATGAAAATGTCTAAAAAGATCGCAGACAATCTGTCAATAAGAAAGAAAGGCTAGAATGGACTGACCGGATAGAATAGAGTGACAGAGTCACGGGATAAAGAAGACTGACTTGGGAGACTAGGGATAGGGCTAGGGATAGAGTAGTCTATAAAATAGACCACAAGGGGTAAACATCCTCATTGTCATCCACACATCCAAGAGATCAAAGTGTAGAGAGAGAATAGAGCAGTAGTAGTCAGCAGCGATGGCATTGGTTCACAGATTCGATCATGTTTGCCAATTTCAGAGGCCAGCAGATGCAGGAGAGCCAGTAAGTACCACCAAACCTCCTTGTACTTTGTTGCAATAAATGTTGTCATTAATGCATGCTAGGTAGAGCAATAAATGCATTTTAGAATATGTCAAGCGGGGTCAAAAAATGCTAAGGCGCGTCTATGCTGGTGCCAGGCGTGTTTGGGTTGGCTAGGCGCGTCTGTGTTTGTGTCAGGCGCATCTATGAATGGATAGCATTTGTGTCAGATACGAGTGCATCTGTGTTGTGCAGATGCGTTTGTGCTATGTAGGTGCGTCTGTGCATAGCATAGGCATGTTTGTGTATTTTAGGCACATCTGTGCAGAGCAGGTGCGTATGTGTAGAGTAGGTGTGTATGTGCAGTCTGTAAGCGCATTTATGTCATAAAGGTGTGTTTATGTCTTCTAGGTTGAATCGACAGTTCTGTGATGAACATACGTTGTCAATTGGATAATCTATTGAGAGGATACACTCAAGTAGGTCCTCTAGGGAAGACTAGGATAGCAGATAGGGTTAGGATTGGCAATTTTGTGGTAGAACATACGTTGCCAATTAGGAAAATACTCAAGAGGATACACTCAAGCAGAGGCCCTAGGATAGGATAGGTCAAGGCACTTTGTGATGAACAGGGAGTACCAAGACATAGTACTTTGTGATGAATAGGGAGTACTAAAATGAGCAACACTTTGTGATGAACAGGGAGTGCAAAAGCACATAGTACTTTGTGATGAATAGGGAGTACCACTAGGATAAAAAGAAACACTTTGTGATGAATAGTGAGTGTCACTAGGATAGAGCGCCATATGATAAATATAAACACTAGGATAAAGAGCAACATTTTGTGATGAACAGGGAATGCCATGATGACTGACATGATTGATTTGCTTGACTACAGGAGTACCTACCTATGCTGGAGTCATGGGAGAGATTCCCATTGACTTAGAGTTTACGATCGGAGCTGACATTTGAGGATAGGACAGAGATTGAGGTTATGGGCTTGCAAAATATTCTGTATGTGCTTGAGTTTTGAGTGAATATGGGGTTGCTAACTGCATTAGCTAAGAGATGGCACTTAGGGACTTGCACTTTCCATTTGCTGATGGGTGAGATGAAAGTCACCTTAGAGGATGTTTAAAGGATATTGAGGATACCAATTGATGTGGAGTTGATACCCTATGATCGAGACATAGACAGGGATGCACTGAGATGAGTGTTTCAGGATCTAGGACTAGAGATGAGGGTTGGACACGTGGCATAGGACACGATGACATGGACAGGATTGGCACTACCAACAGTATTGGCAGGAGTGATTAGTGGTTTTCTATGTCCGAACAGGGCGACATGAGGATTGGCTGTGGGCTGGGGGAGCACATTGGAGACACTGGTGACATAGCATACCAGATTTGCCTGGGGACCGTGTCTACTGGCGCATTTGTATTATGAGCTTCATCAATTTGTCTACCATAGATTAGTAGGATTGGGTTGTGGAGTGACATTATTGTAGGTATGGGCATATGAGCATCTGTCGGTTACCCGACTAATTCATTTCAGAGGTAGGGGCCATGGGCGTAGTTTTGTGCATTTATATGATATGATTACATCTTAGCCACGGATCGGGAGATTGGAGTACTGGCATCGGGTCATCGATGAGATTGACATTGTGGTATGGAGACCATACCGAGAGTGTGAGGAGTGGGAGGATGATGCAGTGAAACTACCATATACATTCAGGAGCAAGTATCTGATTGGGCAGATGCCCTATGTGCTGGAGAGGCAGTTGGTGAATAGGGTGGGTAGGTAGTTCGGCAGGATACAATGAATGCCACGGGGTTCTGGGATGTATGCTCGGATAGTCAGGGATCAGGCACACTTTGGGCCATTATTGTCATATGATCAGGTAGTGATGTAGCTAGTACAGATAATTCCCTTTCCTTGGGATATGTGGGCGGAGATAGAGGATGCAGGGATGGATGCAGAGTATACTGCATATTGGGCTGAGCATCCATTTTCACGATTGATAGACCCAGGGGAGCAGATAGATGGAGATGGTAGAGGTAGAGGCCGATAGAGGAGGTGGGGTGTGATAGGAGAGAGGAGAGTGGTTCCATGGAGAGAGGGTGGAGAGGAGAGATAGGCTCGTATGGTGAGAGGCAAAGGTGGATTTCCATTACAGATGCCAGCAACGTAGGCTCCCCGATAGGTACAAGGATAGGGGAAAGGGCAACCACAGGAGCAACCATAGGTACAGGGGGAGAGGAGGAGGATGAGCTATTAGCTTTGAGAGAGATCTGCTAGGGATAGGAAGATGAGATCTAGGATCTCAAGAAGGAGAGGGATAGGCTCAGGAGACAGTTGAGGGATACAGAGCGAGAGAGGGATCAGGCCATCCATCATTATATAGAGGCTAAGACAACACTGAGGGTAGGGAGACAGGCGGCAAAGGACACATGAGCTAGATATGCCTATGTTCTATGAGTTAGGGAGGAGATAGGCTACTGGAGAGACCTATACTATGGAGCGGTGCCACCAGAGCAGCGGGCTAGGAGCTTCTGTAGACCATCGCGGACAGCGATGACCACTGGTGGGAGGGATAGGAGAAAGGCATCGAGCGGTGGGGTCATGGGTCCTCCACCACCACTAGATAGAGGGGACAGGAGAGATGATCCTGGGGTGAGTCCTTCCAGGGATCAGACTCTGTCGAGGCCAGGCGGCTCCGAGGGAGGGAGTTCATCATAGCCTAGAGGGCTCCCTATGTATCAATTTTGTACCATTTTGTATGATGACACCTTCGGGTGATTGTAGCCATATGATTTTGACATCATTGTATCATGACACTTATAATTATATATATGTATATATGAGATCCATCCTTGTGGCAACTATATGCATGTGTACCTATGTGATGAGATGTTTTATGATGTATGTTTCTATGTGATGGTTATGATATGGATGCAAATACGTACATAATGAAATGCAATATTTTTTATTTTTTATTTTTTATGTTTTTAATATGTTATGCATGATGCAAATGTGAATGTATATAGAATGTGCTAACATGTGATGTGTGCAGGATGTGATGCAATTGTGATATATGTATGTATGTATGAAATGCTTAATATGTGGTAATGCAGGTGCAACTACATGAAATGCAAATATTTTTGGTGTGTCATTATACTCAGTCATGTGATAGAAGGCTACCAAGACTCAAGAAGGATGATGGAGGTCAATCAAGAAAGGGGGATGGAAGATAGAAGATATGAAAGTGAAAGAGCTTCTTGTGCATTATCATCATTGAGCTTTATTATGGCAAATAGGTTATGACAATTGAGGCATATGTTCAACCTAGAAAGTCATTGTACCTATTTGCATGGAGATCAGACAATTACAAACAAGGAATGCCCTAGTTCATACTAGACTCATAGTGTCCTCATATCCTTGGAGAAGTCATAGCATTACTAAGAGACAATCCATAGACAACAAATAAAAATAGGTGACGATATCCCATCCTCACCTTTCTAGTCAAAGACATCCTGAAGATAGAATCTCTAGTCAAAGACATCTTGGAAAAGCTAAAAGACATGTCACCAACAAGATAAAAATCAAAAGAAAACCAAGACTCGACACCAACATCCACTGTAGTCCTCAAGTTGAGTGTCTCTTGTCACTTGTACAAGTCTATTTGATTGTGGTCACAATGTTTACTTTCACAAAAGGATAGATAGCATTGAACCATAATGTTGCCTGAGTCTGTTGAAAGATTTGATTTGTTGAAGCCCATTGTTGCTTGTCTCATCTGAAACTGACTGACTCCATGAAACTAATACTTTATTGCGGACTAGTGATGCCAATGTTGCTTTATTGTGGATTGTGCACAGATAGAATAAAGAAAATTGGAAGAAACTATACTCCTCAGAACATGTGATGCTCTCAGTTTCACACCCATCACTAGATGTAGGATTTACCTTAGCCATAGATAGGAGCTGATTTATTATGGATGGAAAGGTTGTGAAAAGGAAGGATTATTATGGATGGCTAACCATTCTTGGGTAGATCAATAACAAGCCATGATGGGAATGGGTAAGTTTATTGTGGATGAATAGGTTGTGAGTGTGTGCAAAGTGAAAGGATGAAATTGAATCCTAAAGGAGAGAGAAGAAATGTCTCTACACATGGTGCCGATGACCCAGTTTTCACCATGGTACTTGCCCGAGGTGCCACCAAAGTGGTTTTTACCGTTGGACGAATTGTTTTCTATTTTCCAATTTTTTTTGTGTCACAAGGCACCTGTTTGCCAGGTTTTCACCAAGTAACGATTTTTTTATTTTATGATTTTTTTGTATTTTTTTTTGTTTGGATTTTTTAATTTATTTTTGAATTAGGATACTCTGAAGAGCTATGTGTAAAACCAACGAAGGTGCATGCTCTTAATAGGATCCTCCAAAGGTTCTCCCTCTGTGGTTGAGAGCTGGTATGCACCAGATCTATAGACTATTGTGATGATGTAAGGACCAAGCCAATTTGGTTCGAACTTGCCCTTCTTCTCTCTATCTTGCTGATTTTTAGGATTTTCTCTGAGAACTAAGTCACCCACCTCAAATGTGTGAGGCTTTATCTTATGATTGTAGTTACATTGTTCCTTGATTGAATGATTTGTAGCTTGAGTGATTGTCTTCCTTGATAAAGGAACTGAGATAGAATTACTAGCGTGTGGACTACATAGGCCCATATGCATGTCACCTAAATAAGTTTGGGCATCCCTGATAACAAAGTCCCTCGAGGAAGCTCCATTAAAGGTCCATGATGTATCACCAGAAGGGAAAGGATGTGTGGAACAATTGGATGAGTGATGAAGGCTTATGATTGCGAAAAGAAGTGAAAGTAGGATAGAATGATGGAGACTTAGGATCAACAAGTGTTTTTTGACTTGAAATTTTAGAACTTTTGCCCCCAATTATTTTGATATTAGGGGAGATCAACTCTTGTTCTTTTTCTTTCATAGGATTTTTATCCTTGACTTTGATTTTTGTAGAGTCCAATAGCTTTTTATTTTGATTTGGACTAAAGGACTTTTCTTTATTTTTGACTTTTAGATTTTTCTTTTCAAAGCTTTATTTTTGATCCCCAATTAGTAAAGGCTTTTGTAATTCTTGTTGATCCAAGTCTAGAAGTGAGGTGGAAATGGAGTGAGTGGATGATATGGTAAAGCTATGTGATTTCTCAAGAGGGTTGACAATACGCTCAATAGATTCTGCGCTGGAACCACTCTTAGGACTATTGATATCAAGAGCTACTTGCACCACTAGAGGAGATTTTCTTTCAGACTTAGTAGTCATAATAGTAGGTGGTTTGTACCCAATTCCTTGCAAATTGTTTGTAGGTTGTTCTTGTTGGCTGAATACCTTAGGAGATAGTGGGAGTTGATCAACATGAAAGATATACTCACCACATCCCATGTCTTTAATCTTCAACTTTTCTTTGATCTCTACTTGTTTTGATGTAGAAGCTTTCAAGGATTTAGGATCAACATATGTTGATGAAGGAATAGCCTCTCGATTGACTAGTATTGTTATTTTTGATCTAGGTTGCAGATTGTTGCAATATATGAATGGATTTGGGTCAGCTTTGATGGTCACTTCAACTCCATTATGTGGAAACTTGATACATCGATGATATGTAGATGGGAGTGCACTCATCTCATGAATCCATGGACGTCCTAGCAATATATTGTATGTGAGATCCAGGTCTAGGACTTGACAAACCACATCCTTTGTAACTGAACCAACTCTGAGAGGCAAGGTGATTGTACCTTTGGATGAATGCTCTTCATCATCATATGCTTTGATGGTAATTTTGTTTGTAGTATTCACAACATTGTTTGAATATCCCAATTGTATTATTGTTTTCAAAGTACATATGTTCAGACCTGCTCATCCATCTATCAAGACTCATTTTATTCAATGTTTGTGTAGGAAAGCTTCAATGTGTAAAGGTGCATTATGTGGTTGGCTCATGGAGGCGTCATCCGCTTCTATGAATGTAAGGGAGTGTGGAATAGAAAGGTATCCCACCATGGCTTGAAACTGGTCCATGTTCAGATCAGTAGGGATGGAAGTGTCTCTCAAGATTTTTGTCAAGAATGGCTTTATGTGTGGGGGATATGCGTAAGAAATCAAGGATTGAGATAAGTGCGGGTGTCTTCCCTAACTTTTCTACAAGTTCATACTCAGGTTTGGTTGATGAGAAAGTGGTGTTTTTAGCTAGAGCTCCTTGCAAGGTGAATTTACCTCGACGAGTTGTGATATTACATTCAGAGGTAGGTTCAAAAGAAGATCCAATTCCTTTTAGGACAATTTTAGGTCTTTGGGCAGAATTTTCAAGCGTTTTATCCTTTACGATAATGGTAGAGACATAATTGTCCATTGAAATGTGATTGATAGTTGAATCATAGTTATAGGATGCTCTTGTATAGTTGGTCTACTCATCTGTGGCTTTGGCTTTTCCCTTGTCATGTTTTGGGAATGGTTCTTCAAACATTTCATGTTCTTGATTGGATGAGTGTCCTTCAATCTCAATGTCACCTCTATCAATGAGATCTTGTATGATGTTTTTCATCTGATGACAATTTCCTATTTTATGGCCCTTGCTCTTGTGATATTCATAGTATTCATCATCATTCCACCAATTTGGTTTGACCTTTGGCTCATATGGAGGCAAATATGGAATTGTGATTATCTTGTTTGCTACTAGCTTCTTGAAAGCTGACTCAAGTGGTTCTCCCAATTGGGTATACTTCCTTCGTAATTTTGAAGTTGTTTGAATATTCACCCGATTGTTTGTAGAGCTTGATCCGGAAAAAAATATTTTGGGTTGCACTATATTGGCATCCACAACACCATCATTGACTGTGTTCTTGTTTTTATTCCAAAATCTTGGCCTGTCTTTTCCTTTATAGTCCTCTTTGTTTTCTTTGAATATTTTGATGACTCCTTGTTCAATTAGAACCTTCTTTTTTGCTAAGCCTTTTTCAATGACGTCTTTGAAGGTGGAAAAACAAGCTTTTCTTAAGTCATAACCAATTTCTCTATGGACATTCTGGGTGAACATCTCTACCATTTGTTTTTGTGGAATTTCACAAGAGCATTTGTTGGCTAGATTCCTCCATCTTTGTAAAAATGATGAAAAAGATTCTCCATCCTGTTGTTTTGTGTTGCACAAAGTAGTGACTGATATATTTGTCTCTATGTTGTATGAGAAATGTTGGATAAATGCCTTTGCTAAGTCACCCAATGACTTAATTCCAGGTGGGAGTTGGGAGAACCATTCCATAGCTTGATCACCTAAGCTCTGTGGGAATAATCTCATCAAATATGTCTCTTCTGTTGCTACCTCAATGCAAGCTGTGAAAAACTATCTTATATGTGCCTTAGGGTCTCCTTTTCCTCTGTACTTATCAAACTTAGGTGTCACAAAGTGTGTAGGAAATGGAGGCATTGGAATGATTTTATCAAATGGATAGGGACATATGTCTCTCATTGTGTAAGTTGGCTTCGGTGTATTTATGTCCTCCATGTTCTTTTGTAAGTCCTTAATTTTCTACTCCAAATTGTTCTTAGAAGGAGACCATCTTCTTGGACCATACCCCATGCCTGAGCCACTGGGTGGAGGAGGAGCATGTTGCATATATGGATGGTATTGATCATAAACATGTTCATATGGAGGAGGTCTATAGTGATACTGCGTATAAGGACCAGTTGGTATAGACTCATGATGAGGAATGAAATATTTGTTTTGTCCATGTATACCATACTCTACAAGCATGTCATGAGTTTGTTGTAATGTGTTGCCCCCAAATTTGACACGGGGTTTCATTGTGTCCAAATTTTTATCATGCCTTTGGATATCCAATTGCCTTGGTGGTTGATCCTTAGCATTGGTATGTGATTGAGCATATTTTTCTGCATAAAACATCCATAATGGTCTGCGAAGGTGAGTATCATATGCTTGACCATGTGTATGTGGGACCTCTGGTTTTTGAAACAAAGATGATGGTGATTCAGGCACCATATGTGGTCCTCTATTGCCTCCACTATTAGGCCTCCTTTGATCCATGTTGAGGTGAGGTTGTTGCAAAGGTTGATTTTCCATTATTTGAGACATGTCAAAATCATGAGGGATCTTAGCTCCACTTTGTTCCATCACTTGTAAGAAGTATTGTCTATCTCTCCTCATTATTTCCTCAACCAATCGATTGAAATGGGGATCCATAATGGAGTCTTCCACTTCTACTGAATGTATGGAAAAGTTGTCGATATTGTCATTGTGTGTGTCATTGTTGTTTGTAGTGTCCATGTTCTCAACATTTGGAATGTTTCTATAGGCATCCATGTCAGGTAATGTAGTATGATCAGAATTGAAAAAGATACCATTGTCATACTCATAGGAACTCATGTTTGCGGACTCTTTAGCCTCTTTAGCTTCTCTCCTAGATTTTTGTGAACGGGTTTCAACCATGAACTAGGTATTGACCAGGATGTGGGAGACTAGATGAAGATGGAAAGAGTATGGAAGATCAAGAGTTGGATGGAATGTAAATGAATCTGAGGTTTACTTGTAATGTCCAAAGTGTAAGACCAAGTATGTATGTAGTAGAGTAGGTGTGGCTTCCAAAGAGATGATAGTTTCTCTTGATGAGATAAGTTGACCTTGACTCTAAGTAAGACCAAATGAGAGCCAAAGGTGATAGACCTTGATGAGGGACCACTTAGCAAAATGTTGTTGTATGTAGTGTGTTGACAAAGCAAGATGAGGACAAGCAAGTGAGATTTTGACTCAAGTTTAGATAAATATGAATGTAATGCAAGGTGTAAAGCAATGATTGACTTTGTGAGACCCAAAGACAGGTTGAATTCTAGATGAAAACCTGAAGAGATAACCTAGGAAGCTCAATAAGTCTGAAACTGACTGTTTTTATTTGTTGGATTGTAAAAAATTTTCAATTCTAAACACAGACGTGCTTGTATACTTCACAGACATGAATTCCTTACACAGACATGGTTCTATCAGACACAGGTGCATTTATGAGATTTTGTAAATGCAATTTTGCTCAAGAAAACACAGACATGTTTATGCCCTTCACAGACATGGTTATATGACACAGACGCGACTCTGTTAGACACAAACGTGTTTCTGAAAACTGAGTACAATTTTTCCAATCTGTAAAGTTGTTTGTTGTGGCCAAATCCTTTTTTTTTTTTACTATTTTCTGTGACAAGAGGATACAATGTTGATGAGGACTCAAAGTTTGCAAGTGTTTAGACTCAACATGACTCAAAAGAAAGTGTGTTGTTTGATGTAAAATTGTTTTGCATACACTTGAAGACACAATGTTTTGATCTTTAGTCTTGAATGTTTGATTCTTCAAAATAAGACAAACATCTTATGGCTAGCTAGAACAATAGTTGTTGATCCCACATGGTGTTTCCCCCGAGGCTACTCTATTCAGAGCAAATACTTAGATGCTTAACCCCAATGGCTCCACCCTCGGCACTCACTTCTCGGGGCAGCCAAGAATCAGTCCCCACAAAAACTCCTTGTGGTGAATTTTGTATCTCTACTAAGAACCGTATGTGTGTGGGTCGCTCCAGAGGTCCAACCTCCTGACCCAACAACTAGAAGGACTTTGGCTTCTAAAATAAAAAGGTGCTAGTAAGGGTATCCGCTTGTGTGGCCATACATGCGGCACTTTCAGTTCTGTAAATACAAAAGGCTCCTAGCTGGTAGGGGTTACGCCCTACAAATGATCAAATAAATTTGATCAAACGGGTTTATGGGAGACATAGTGTTGATATGAACTAATCATCACATGTTATCCATAGTTTTCACCATGAATACAGTTGTTTATAGTGGTTCAGAAGAGGTGGGTTTTCCTCGCTACCACTTGGGCCATTCTCTCCTCACTAGTAGTCCTAATGACCACATGGGGAGACAGGCCCTCTAAAGATGAAACAAAAATAGCCTATTGCCCAAGACACAAAATACACAGGTTCAATTTTAGTGCACCAATTGAAGTGTTTGCTAGTCTATAAAAACAAGGCACACAATAAAGATCAAAAACCCTTGCTAAGGGCCCGCAACAAAGATTTGTTAGTAGTTTGGACTGTTTCAAATGATCACCCCTTCCTGTAAGCACACAAGTTAGGTAAATTTAAGATCCAAAAGACTTTGTGAAATAGGGGCCTTTGACAAAATGATTTTGCTTTCAAAACAAGCTACACCACTTTTGTTAGCTAGATCTGAAAATGTTAGCTCAATATAAACCAAATCTGAAATCCGAATAATGAAATGAAACCCTAAAGATGGATAAAAGACCAAAATGCAAAAAAGATGAACATAGACATGATTTTACCCTACACAGACACGGTTCCACAACATAGACGCGCTTCTACAAAAAAAATGCAAAACAAAAAATCTGCGAGACACAGACGTGATTAAAATGATCACATATGCAATTATATCTCACAAATGTGGTTAAATTGCCCACAGACATGCCTGTAATGAAAACCTACAATCTGGAAAATGAAAATATTGTCTGAAACACAGACGTGATTAAGAGGTTCACGGACGCGATAGAAAATAAAAAACGCGATCTCAAAATTCGTAAATGCAGAAATGTCAAAATGTTGTCGAAAATGTCAGATCTGCAACTTCAAAACACAAAATCTACAACAAAAAAATGTTAAATGCAAAAGGGACAAGAGTCCCACCAGGCATGCCAAAATGTTTATTGTGAAAATGGATACAACAATATTGAAAGACTAAATGAATTCAACCACAAAACCCTAACCTAACAACAATAAAGATCCACCATAGCATATGAAGATTACCTAAGACAATGCAAATCAAATGAAATCATTAAGATTATACCATCACATGTCCAATAAGGTTTGGATCTCCATTCTTCCTATCTCCATTGATCTTTCTTGATATATTTGGTCTCAAATTTTATGTGTGCACAAGAGCTCAACAAAGAACAGAAATGTGGTTGCAAGTAGGATCGCATATGAAAGTTTGAATGTTAGGATACTTGATTAGAATGCATAAGGTTGACAATGAAGGAAGCATCTCCTTATATAGAAGACACCATAAGAAATAGAGGCATAAGATTGAGAGGTGTAAAAGATAAATGGTCAGCTATGATTAGAGGGTAGGTAGAGAAAATAATAAAATAATGAGAGGGTAGGTAGTGTAGGAATTAAGAGATGAATGACATGTGTCATGGGTAGAAAAGGATAATGAATTAATTAAATAAATAAAGATTTATTTAATTAATAGTGGAAGTGGGATCAATTAAATAAATAAATATTTATTTAATTTAGGAAAAGGATATTTCAAATAATAAAAGTATTTATTTAAATAAGAAATAAGGCTAGAAGAGGATAAATGAATGAATTAAATAAATAAAGATTCATTTAATTAATAGAAGAATTAGGCTAAAAATAATAAAATTAATAAAGATATTTATTTAATTAGACAAGACAATTTTAGGTATCTACAGCTATATCTCAAACACATTAATAAAATATCTAATTCATTCTAGACACCTAGTTGATCATATGACTAGTGAAAAATCTAAAATTCTAGTTCAATGCCTTCTGTAATTGTCACACCCAAGTAGGTTTCATTACTTACAAGTCAAGGCAAGAAAAAAAAAGAGAAAAAGTGTTATGCCAAATATTCATCTCAAGAAAAAAGAGCAATGATATATAACTGAAATATCATGCATACACAGTGCGATAAAAAGCTTGACTATGGGACCATGCAAGTAACTCCATCAAGGCTATGAATGCCTACTGGCAATGGAGCAATATTTGAGAAATTACAGTCTATAACCTCATCGGAGCTCTAAAAGCTTGCTGGCAACAAGGCTCTATTCGGGATGCTTTTGAAGTTAGTATAATCCATGTAGCTAGTCATATAGGATGCTAAGGATCTTTAGTGAACTCAAGAGTGGGAATTAACTTATTTGCACTCACATGGGAAAAAGAAGATCAAAGTTTCAAGAACCAATGGGGAAGTTTTCTGCGTCTCCATTTGTAAATCCTAGTCACTAAGTGTGTTAATTTGGATGTTCCAAGGGACCTTAAGGATCAATTGACTGCTTATCTATGAAATGTTTTGTACCTCTAATTGAATTGGTGTATTAAAAAGTGCTAAACAAACATAGTCATCCTTGTTCAGATAGGAAATGCATCTTCATCATGCATATTGCATTAATATAGATCATATCGAAAATCATTGTCTCCATATGCATTATGGAGATCATCATGTCATATAGGTCTACATACTGGGGGCATAGCTAACAAAATCCTAAAAAAAAGTCATAAAAGTTCCTGAATAAAATCCTAAAAATCATAAAATGTCTTGGACAAAATCCTAAAAATAAAAATCTCACAAAATAAAAAAACTAAAAAACTGAAGCAAGAAAACATAGACTATCTTTCAAACCAAATCAACATTAGACAAACTCTCAAGGTCTGCAATCATACTTATCGCATGTCTTGTTAGTCAATCTATTAAACTCTATCAAACATCAACATGTCTTATACAGGGAAGGGTACACTCAAAACCAGACAAATCGATCTTCTATGGGGTACTTACTCTTTGAAACCTGACATTCTTATCAATGGTCACCAAATCAAAAAAATGACATCAATTAGTATGGCTGCTGGATTTTGTCCAGGTTAATCTTATCTCTTGTACTGAAGTGTTGCATCTACGCGTTTTCTTGTACATATATTTCAGTCACTTTTGTGACACTCTTGTTCGTTGGTACCCTCATGGATTGAAACTGATCAATGTCCTAGTCTTAGGTTAATCGACAGAGCACATTACATGTCCTAAGCAATATCAACCAAGTCAACTTTACATCAGTGAAACCTGGTCGTTCACTCCGAGTCAGTCACCTGTCTGCTGACTACTAAAGAGTTTTATCACTGAGTATACAAGAAAAACAACATTACTGAAAACAATCACTAAACAGTTTGAGATATGAATGAAAATTTTCTTTGTGTGTTGTCTTTTATATTGGTTTTCGATTATTATCCCTCTAAGTAACTCGAGGAAGTCTATCTTGACTAATAGGAGCAAGGATTGGGGGCATAATATTTTCTTTATTTTCTGCTTGTAGGAATGATTCTGATGATCTGGAAACATGTAATTATCTTGGTGTCTTTGATAAGAGCCTTCACATCAAGGTGAAATCGCCACACATACCTCGACTCTGCTTATTTGTATGCTACAGGGAGGTTCAAATCATTTCTAAATCTTTTAAAAGGGAATTTCTTTATCATGCAATCCAGGTCCCTACAAAATCTGTCCAAGGATATGAATGAAAAAAGGGTCATTGCAGACAAGATAATTAATATTGCACATGAAAAGAAAGGAAGTCTAATCTACCTGCTATGTTTGTTAATGCTCAGTGATGAAACTTGAGCATTTCAAATCTAGTGACTAGGTTTAGGTTGCATTTCATTCTGTATTTTGTGAATTTAGAGTGATTTCGGTATGGTAATGATCTCTTTATCTTCTGAATGAGAGTTGGAAGCATCATCATTTCTTAGCTAAGTGGTCTCCTTTTCATCACTTCTCTGATCGAGTACTTGTGTATTGAGATGTTAGCTGCATACATAAGCATCTTATATAGATTCATACATTTCATTATCACTCATTTTCATTCATATTAGTACATAGAAAAATAAAAAATTTCACTACTCATTACTCATTTTCATTCATTTATTTGCATATAAAAAGAAACAAAAAAATAAACATCCATATTCATTTGCATTACATCCATGCTGAACAGATATGCATACATATAGAATAAAGCATATAGAAGAAAAGCATCTCATAATCAATCAACACAAGTACAATGAATTCAAATCAAGATCTCGTATATATAACGATAAAGTCTTAGGGTACAAAATAATGTCAACTAACATATACAAACTCCCACCGAAGCAAGAATTGTAAGGGCTACAAAAAATAGGTGTGTCTACAAAAAAATCTAAGAGCTACACAGAAAAATCTAGCTCTCTGCCTCTCCCTCATTGCCAAGTGGTGGAGGAGGTGGAGCTTGCAAACCCGGATCCTGCCTAGGTGCCCAAGCTCCCTCAGATCAAGCCATATACTATGAGTAGGTTACAACCTGCTACGCTACTGGAATTTCTATGCTATATGCAGGAACATAGTAGGTTGCCCGGCTTGTCTGATGGAGTACCTCCTGCCACAAAGAGTCTCGCTCTACCCTCATCTCTACTAGCTAACGGTCTCACTCTACTAGCTAAGTCTGTGCCACTATCAATTATGACAGTAGACCCACCAAACATTCTCTCATCGACTGCGTTGCATCAACTTCTCCCTGCTCCCCCACAGGCCCTCTACCTCCATCGCCGCCTCTATCTCTACCTCTGACTCCCCCTTGATCATCTCTCCTCCATCTCACCTTCTTGGGAGCTACTCTCTCCTCCTCACCTCCACCCTTTGGTACCCTAGCTCCACTCAGTCTAACACCAACAACCCCTAGGGATCCACCCTCTCCTCTCTACTGCTGCCTACCACCAACTAGCACCCTGTTGTTGCTAGTGCCACAATCACCACCTGTTCGCCTCAGCTCTCAGTCCCTACCTCTATCCCTATCACTGTGCCTGCACAAGGGCATCATCCTCAACCTCCTCTATCAGAGGTGCCTACTCTATTGGATCAGTAAATCTCGGGAAAGGGTGTTGTTGAAACCAATCCCTATATTGGGGCAATACACCTGCATCTGCAATATCATCCATGTAATCATATCTCAGTCCCTATAACCCAGTCAGCTTCTGCATGCCTAGGGTGTATGATAGCATCAGTGCCCATCGTCACGTCTCCTCATCTGCACAATGCGCATATGTAGTAAACTCCTGCGAGATCCCCTAAGGTCTACCATATTGCCTCATCACCCAAGATACAACGAAGCGCTCAATAACTGTATGTGATCTACCTATGAGAGGTCAGGTCATGAATAGGTCTCTATGCATAACTCTCTAATCATCCCAAGGCTCCAGACCCCTATATGGTCTCCTTATCATGACTATCAAGTCGTCCAGCTGTCATCTCCAATAATCTATCTTTCCCAGATGGGGCTGCGTAATGTATCCACAATATCTATAAACAATAGGCTGTTCTGGATCTCTAACATCATCCACAATCGATCTACATATTGAGAGATGCTCCCAGGCCCATACTTGCAAAATCAAAACTCCTCCAGCCATACTCTTCCCCTCCCTATATACAATCTCATGCATCTCATGATACATGTGTACCAATATACATGAACCCCACCCTAACCTCTAGGGGTTCTCCACAAGTCTCTTCAACATCCTGCCCCATCCACATAAAAACCATTTCTCTCCCATGTCTGACATAAGAAAGAAGTCAATGAAACCTGCCAAGACACAAGCCAGTGGAAAGTCCTCACTATACGTGGTCATCATCACGTCCCAACTAATAGAACGTGTCAGAATATCTACATCCCTAAATACTTGTCTCATAGCTAGTAGCCCAGGATGTTATGCTACATCATAATCTACCTTATTCCTAGCAAAAGGGATATAGAGAATCCTGTATATGTCCTCGGGAGTGATTGTCATCTCCCCAACTAGTAAATGAAATGTGTTATGCTCTGAATGGAACCTCTCAACTAATGCAATGAGCATACCATGATTCACATGGATATCAGGCAACTAGAGAAGATGAGTCATTCCGCACAAATCTATATGTACCTGGTCAACATCGGATAATTGTCAAACTAATGTCATGGTCGGTGGATATACACATCTGAACAACACATGGGGCAATCAAACCTGCAAAAATCAAACAATGGCGCATCAGGAAACATTTCAAATTAGCCTATAAGAGAAGCAAAACATCATGCAAATCCAACTACATCAATTGCAAAATCAGAATTTCAAGTTTGCACCTTCAAAAAGGTTTATTGTTTTTCAAATGATAAAACATCATAGAGGCAGCAACTCGTATGAGCTAGGAATAGGCCTAGGATGACAAAAGACTCTGATATGACACAAGACTAGTTGCAACACAACAAAATGGGCTCTTTTGAAGGTTCTCGTATGGCAAAAGGGTAGTTTCAAGATGACAAAACTAGTAGGCTTAAATGATAAAACAAACTTAATCAGTTTGTCGTACGAGACAGGATCCTTTCTCACACAACAAAATGATAATGGCCGACTTCTACATGCCAAAAAAATGAAAAATTCAACAAAAAAATTCACAATTGAAATCATTACAAGGTTTAAGATCGATCACTTACCACTGGCTCATAGTTCTGAGATTGATTATGTCATCTTTGGCCCTCGAATCAATGCTTCTATGTGGGAACCACCATTTTTCTTCATAGAAGGCTTTTTTAATTTTCAAACTTGGGAGGTTAAAATGAATTGAAAATGACACTTTTACCCCATATATAGCCAAAACACTTTGTCCCTTATCCATTCTTGGTCTTGCTTATCCTATCCATATCTTATCACTATCCAAACACTCTTTTCTTGTGATGCAACCTAAATAAGGAAAGATCTACTTATCTTGTGATGATTTCTAATTTCTATCAAACTACCGAACTTTCGTTTCTAGTACTCTTGAGCTTTTTGCTTTCAATTGTGTATGCACTTGTAGGTGAGATCCACAAACCTATTGAAGAGGAAAGAACAACAATCCTAACTTAATCAAAAGAACACTCATTGAAATGAACCTAATTCCAAGTACATTCAATAGAGGTATGAAAACAAAGCATTTAAAAGAAAATATCATGCAAACCATATGCTTCTTCCATGCGGCTCCATTGTTGTTCTTTCCTCTTCAATGGGTTTGTGGATCTCACCTACAAGTGCTCACACAATTGAAAGCAAAAAGCTCAAGAGTACTAGAAACGTAAGTTCGGTAGTTTGATAGAAATTTGGATTCAAGGATCAAGGATCAAGGGTCAAGGTTAGGGATTCAAGGGATTTGATTGAAGAAAATCATCCAATTTATAGAGAAATTGGAGAAAAGACAAGATTAGCATGACATTGATATTTTGGCAATTGATTTCAAAATGGCAAAATTTAGTGAAAAGAAGAAGGTTATGACACCTTCTATGTCATGAATTATGACATATTGCCAATGCAAAGCTTAGAGGACTAGAACCTTATGACATCTTGCTATGTCAAGAGTATGACGCATGAAGCACAAAAATAGGGAGAACTAGAGACAAGTTAATTAGGTGGAAATTAAATTTGACAAATTAGAAAATAGGTGGAAATTAGGAATTAGGAAATAATGAAATTAGGTAAATTAATTAATAATTTGTCATTTATTAATTAATTCACAAAGAGGAATAATTAGCCAATTAAATGAACATTTAATTGTAATGAGAAGACTTAGGATAAATAAACAATTTATTAATCCTAAAGGAAGAAATGACACACAAGGTTAAATGATTAAATCACGAAACCCTAGAAGATGAATTAGGTCTTGAAAGATAATTGACTCGATTCGATTTGATTTTGGATTGATAAATGACCAATGTGATAAAATGATTCGATTGATAAATGATTTGATTGAGATTGGTTGACAAAAATCAATGACAAATTGACCAAATTGACATGATTGAAAAGGACAAGGATCGATGACGAATCGATCGCAATATGACAAGATTGACAAGGACAAAGATCGACCAAAATCATGACTGAATGTTGTTGTCGACAAGACCAAATTCAAAGGCGAGATGATAGAAGAATGACTCGATGCTTGCAAATGATAAAAACCAAGTGCGTGACATAGGAGAAATGTTAATGCGATGCAAAAACCTAAAATGAGGCAATGCGCAAATGTTAAAGTATGACTCCGCAAGCGTTGACCATTTTTGGGTGTCTACATTTTGCCCCTCTTTGAGACAATGCGATTCTGAGCGTTGTTTCAAAGAACAACAACTAAATGCCCCAGACAATAATAATGATATATGCATGCCCCCTCGATGAATTGGCCGGAAACAGGCGGAAAAGAGGCCAATTGATTGATAAAAATGATAGGATCGAACGGACTGACAATCGAAGATCGGATGCATGAAGGACAAGCAATGTAAGGTGCACAAAACCGCAACCAACATAAGATGGAGAAGATGCACGTCCATCTATGCAATGACAAAAGAGCTATAAATGAGACCAAGAGGGTAAAAATGACTCATTTGCACTAGCTAAAGAGGAGGATTTGTTGCTCTGGACAAGGACACGTGCAGAGAGATGGTGAACATTCCAATGGCGGATCACCTTGGAGAACGTGTACGCACATTCAGATGACCAGAGGATGCAGGAGCAGCGGTATGTATCTCGAAAACCCATGTTTTGAATTTCATGAATTTGACGCGTTTGCGGGACATTGCGGGGATGAGGAAGACAGAGAGAGATACTTTAGCAGGACTTGAGACATGGTAGGGATGAGGAGGACAGAGGGAGCACCCAGTGACAGAGGCACGTACTCCTTATGACAGACAGTGGGCATTATGTAGTTTGACATGTTGTAGTCAGCCTGCGGGCCATACTTAGGACAGACGGAAGAAGTGTTAGTAAGAAGAAAATGAGACAGAAGACAGTTAGAGATGATGAAAACTTGCTTTCAGTAATGCACTTTGTAGGTGAGAACCTTTATTTTTATTTAGCAAAATGGATGCGTAGCATCATGGCATTGAAGGCCAGAGCTGAAATGCAACCCTTTTTGTGAAAGACAGACATAGCATAGACAAGCAACAATCACAATCACTCTAAATCACTCAGTGACATCATCGAGCAACATAGGGACATGATCGAAGCCAAAGATAAATTAATAAAAAGATAAGACTCACAAATTCAAGCAAATCAAACAAACATCTTGATCTTCATTGTCAAAAGTTGAAAGTGCTGATAGGACGATCATGCTATCTGGTTTCAGGACATGCAGTACCCCGTCTAAGACAGGACACAGTCTGGTTTCGAGTATACCACACCCTGTATAAGACCCATGATAATGCAACAAGGACAAATGATTTTTTATGCTGATAATATGCGATTGATATGACAATTGTGATCAGTTTGAACATTTGATTTTGATTGAAAAGGTTCATCTAGTTAAAGCATGATTTCAGTAAAGCATAGTGTTTGATTGCGAGTCATTGGAGGAATGCTTAGTGATCTGTCGATGCATAAAGGGAATACTTTATTGCAAAATGCATGTTTTTGTTTTTCGAGTTTTTACAATTTTTTTGTGTTTATTTTTTTCAGGACTTTATATGATTTTTAGAGATTTTTTCAGGACTTTATATGATTTTTTAGAGATTTTTTCAGTACTTTATATGATTTTTAGAGATTTTTGTTCAGGACTTTATTCAATTTTTAAGACTTTTTCTTTTCAGGACATTTTTCAATTTTTTTGAATTATTTCAAGACATTATTTGGTTTTTTTTTTTTGAATTATTTCAGGACATTTTTCAATTTTTATGAATTTTTTCAGGACATTATTTGATTTTTTATGAATTTTTTCAGATTTTGCCCCCAGTGTCTAGCAAGGCAAGGAATATGACAAATGGATAAATATGCTTGCTGAAATGATGATGGATATATTGAAGACAAAGGCCTTTTATCATGGAGACAATATGGATGCAATTTTCAAGGGCTATTGCATGATGGGACAAGAAACTGGATATGACAATATAAAGCAGTGACATGGCATGAGGGACATGTTAAGAGGTTTTTGAAACCATATTTAAATTTTGCGTCCTTATGTCAGATCAAGATCGAGGAATGAAAAAGAGTGTTTGGATAGTGATAAGATATGGATAGGATAACCAAGACCAAGAATGGATAAGGGACATGGACTGAAGGTCGGGGTAGGCTAAGGGATAGTGGCAGAAAGTTGCAATAAGCTAGGGAATATGGATGAAATGTTATAATAAGCAAATGGATAAATGACCAAAAGCTATGATAGACTAAAAGCTGCAAACAAGATGCATGATGCTCATGAAGATCGTCAGCCTTGTCAAGATCAAAAGGTGGAAAGGGAAAATGGACATGAGGGACAATAGGATATGAAGGGTAATGACATGGTATGATAGGATAATGAAGGGCAATAGGATATGAAGGAAGAGATCTGCCCCCAAGTGTGGTGTGCAAGAAGTTCATAAATTACGCATGACGCCTATTTGCCAGGTTTTCATCATGGTAATTGCCCAAGGCACCTGTTTGCCAGGTTTTCACCAGTGGACGAATTATTTTTCTTTAATTTTCTTTTCTTTTGTCTTTTGTCTTTTTTTTTGTATTTTGACTTTTTTAATAGATGATAGACACATGATAGGGGATGGAAGAAGGACTCAAGCGTCTTTTTTATTTGGATAGTAGCCTTGAAAATAATGGACCACGACCTTTAAAAGTATGCTCAAAGACGTTGGTAGGATAAGGACATGGACAATGAGATGAAACTAAGGCAAGGATTTACACAAAGGATTGGATCAAAGGGATGGAAGGATGGAAAATATGCACTGGATAATGGATAGGGTATTGGAAGAATTGGGCTTCACTGGATGGAAATGTTGGCAAGATCGACATTGGCACACACCTTGAGGGGTGATGGACTGATGGAGGAAAAATGGATTTTGGATATTGAGATTTTGACGGAGGAACGACTATGGATTTTGGGACATAAGGGCCCAAAATGGATGAAGAAGGTGGTGGAGGAATAGACTTGGATAGTTTGGATGGAGGAATAGCAATTTTAGATGCCAAGTTGGATGTTTCTTTTTGTGCTTCAAGGAGCTTCTTGGGGATCCACATGGTTTTTGATTTTTCATGCTTTTGTGGTTCCTTGGAGTGCATTGCTTGCACAAGGGATTTAGGAACCCATATATATTTTGACTTTTCTTTATTTTTCTCAGTGGGCATTTGTGGGCTTTTGGATATTTCCTTTTCTTTATAGATCATATTGCTCTTTGCTTTGACATGTCGATTATATTGGACATGTTGATCCTTCAATACATGTGGATTGCTAGACGTATGATGCTTATACTTGGCATCCAAATTGCTTGGAGGAGGAAATGAATGTCGGTGTGGATGGGAATGATATGGAGGCATGTGGGATGGATGGAAAGTTCTCCAAGATGTGTGCCTTTGCTGATGTTGCATAGGAGATGGAGGGATATAGGGACCTAGAATGGATGGAAGCGATGATGGGGAAGGTGGACATTTTGATTTTGACTTTGAAGGGATACCAACACCTTGAGTGTGAGCTCTGTAGCCATGACCATTAGTATACTCTTTCACATGTAGGGGTTCTTGCTTATGGAGATCTACCCCTTTGCCTTTATCAATATTTTGACTAATAGGATACTCTTTTCTTTGGGAAGAAGACGAGAGTCCATTATGAGGTGGATGTGATATGAGAGAAATAAGGAGATCTTGAAGTGAATCGGATTGCACCAAAGTGGAAGAACCCATTATGCATGTAGGGGGTTCATGAACATCTTGCACTGACACGTTAGAATCATGAGGGGTATCAGGATCATGAGGGGGATCAGGATCACAAGAGAGACTAGGATTGTGTAATGGACATGGTTCAATGATAGGCTCTTCAAGAGATGGAATGGGAGAAATAATGGGATCATCAAAAGAAATGTGATCTTGGAGTGAATATGTTGGATTAGGACAAGGAGATGGAGGAACAAGTGGATCTTGTGGAGGATCTGAAGGAATGATTTGATCTTGACAAGGAGGAAGATCATTGGAATCTTCTTTAAAGGTGCTTTGCTCTTGAATTTCAATGGGATCATTAGAAAGGATGGGAATATCTTGATTTTCAATGGGATTTGAAAGGATATCGTGTTCATGAAATGGAATGGGATCGTTTGGGATTGGATGAACTGGGATATCTTGATCTTGCTCAAGGAATGGAGTGTCAATAGGACTCTAGATAGGATGGACAAGAATAGGGGAATCATCGTGAGTGTCTAGGAACATGGGGTCCTGGTCAACAATTGGATGGGATGATAAGGTTTCAGGATCTTGATCTTGATTTACTTTAGGACTCATTTCTTGCTCTAAATTATCCTCTTGACATGAGGTTGGACTTTGGATATGCATGGAAGATTCTGACAAGGGATCAATGTTTTGGCATGAAGGAAATGCACTTTGAACATTCGTGAAGGATTCTGGCAAGGAATCAATGCTTGAACATGAGGAAGAGGGACTTTGAAGGGGGTCCTCTAAAACAGGTAATGGCAATAAAGTGCATGGTGGCATTGGGTCTTGTATTTCTGAAACACGACAAGGATGTGCATCATGAATTGGATTATCTTGGCAATCAATTATGGATAGCTCTTGGATAACTGCATCCTTAGGTGTATTGTTTAATGAGGACAATATGGAAGGTTCTTGTGAAACTTTTAAAGGTTTAGGGATAGATGCCATTGGAGAGTCAATTTGCTTGTGGGGAGATGAGGCATTGCTAGACATAAGTGTATTATCTTTATCTTCCTCAAAAGACTCACTTAGTCGTTTCCTTAAGAGCATTGCAATAAGGCCACCTTTCTTTCGAGGTTTTGACATAGTTGGACTTGGAATTTGAACTTGTTTTTGATTTGATGTCATGTTTTGATTTCGAACTAAATGTTGATCAAATTGGTTTGACATGTTTGAAACTTGGCTTGGTGTGTGTTGCAACCTTTGTTTTTGAATGTTTGGTTGCGGTTGTTGACATTGATATGTTGATTGAACTTGTTGATATTCCACCATTGGTTGAACCATTTGTTGACATTGTATAGTGGGTTGGACATATTGTTGAAATTGGACCATTGATTGTGTTGGTTGCATATGTTGAACAATTGGTTGTGATGGTTGACAATCTGATTGATAGTAAACACCTTGTTCTTGTTGTGGAGGCACATAATGTTGAAATTGATGTTGTCTCCTTTCTTGTAATTGTTTCATCATCTCTATTTGGGAGAGGAGAGCTGGTATGTCTGATCGTTCAAGAAGAGATCTTACACTCAAAATTTGGATTTTGACCTGGAAATTTTTGAAACATTTTGGACATTTGAGAGCTTATCTTCTCACTGTTTATCACTTTTTGCTCCAATATCTCCTTTTCTTGAGCTAGTTTCTCCTCTAGTTTTTGTATTTGGACATATTAATCATCATGATAAGTTTGACCGATATTGCCTTGTTGTTGGGTTGGATATAATTGTGATTGCCTTGGATTAAAATTTGATTGCATTGTCGGTTGATATGTCAAACTTTGTTGCATCATTGGTGCTTGGAACCTTGTTTCAATAGACATGTCACTATGCAAATGCAATATTTTTGGAATTTTTCAAGTATAATGTATGATATGCAATTAAATGCAACCTAAATAAATGAAAATGCAATCTATGTTTTTGGTTGTTTTTGAAGATTTTGACAAACTTTTGAATGCAAATCTAAAAGAGACCCTTAGGAAATTGAAATGATGTTTAGACCTCAAAGGACAAAAGGGCCAAGTGAAAAAGGACAAGATGACAAAAGGACAAATGACAAAGTCTCCCCTATATGCTTGGATACTAAGCGAGGTTTGACAAAATGACATGGATGACAAAAGGACAAAAGGTTTTGATAAGGTCTAGACTTCTTAACAATGACTTAGGGTTTATCAAAGATTTGGATTACTCAAGTATGACAAGACCTAGGTTTGACACTATATGCTAAGGGACAATCAATATGCAAATGATCTTAATATGATATGACAATGACTTAGGCTTAATGAAGAGACTTGGGATATGCAAATGCAAATGTATGACAATGTCAACCTAAGATGAAACCTAGGGTTTAATTATGAAATGATATTACTCTTATGCAAGAGGATATATGCAAATGGATGACTCTTATTGGTATGCAAAAGAAGTATGACTTAGGTGAAACCTAAACTTGATACTTGATAATGACTTTGCCAAATGCAACCTAGGATGAACCTAAATGTAAGTGACATAAGAGTTGAGACAAGTTTTTGAACAATGTTTGACAACCATGTTTTAGGAAGATGATCTTTGAATCTTGTTGAATTTTTGTTGGATGAATGTCTCTTGTGTTTAATCTTGTTTTGATCAATGTGCTTTGCTCTTTGAAATGGGATGCAACTCAACTTTTGACAATCAAAGAATACAAGATGTTACAACTTAGACTCAAGACAATCATGCTCATTTCCACATTTCTTATGGTAGGCAAAGACATTAGGTACTTGAGAGGTAGACTCATTATGGGATTCAAGGAGAATACATAGATGCTTGACCCCACAGGCTCCCCTCCACAACACTCACTTCTCAGGGCAGCCAAGCATCAGTCCCCATGGAATCTCCCCATGGCGAACTTAGTATCTCTTCCAAGTATCCGAATTTGTCCTTCTCAAGCAACTAGAAGGGTTTTTGGCCTCTAAAAACAAGGTATGTAGTAAGGATTTCTGTTAAGCATTACTCCTTGATGTCATGCAAGCATGATTGAGACATTAAGCCCATCAAGATACCAAACAAATGTAGTCGCGCAAGCACGATTTAGACCAAGAGGCCCTACTTAGATGTTGATATGAGAAAGAGTTCAAGGGTCATCACTTCCCAAGTAACTGCAATTCCCACGTAACACTTCCTTCAAAGCTTTCACTCATCGGGTATTTTTTTATAGTGAGTTAGAATGCCAAGGAATTCTAGCCGTACTCACTTTGGGTCGTTCCCTTCTCACGATTATCACTCGCTTGCTAAAGCAAAGTGGTCGGGAAGGCAGGCCCTCTAATGGAGACAAACAATCAACAACACAAGTATGGTACCGAAGATCTGGATTTTTGATCACCCTAAGAAGGATGAGAGCATACTCTCCTACTCCAATGTCATACTTAACAAACAAAGCAAACAAGGGTTCATTTCCACCTATTTATAAATCACTAAGTGCCTAATTAAAAATCTCAAACACACAATTTGGTTGTTTCTCCAAGGCAACCTGCAAAACACATGTCAGAAGTTTGATTTGTTGTCTTTGACCATCGAATCTGCATATCACATGTTAGTAGTTTGATTTGTAGTCTTTGTCATGCGTATGCCAAGATCCTGCACAAATAATTAGTACCCAAAATCCAAAGCACAGATGATTTGATTTATGAAAACTATCAAAATTTCAGTCCACTTTGAGAAGGCATAACTTTCTCATCCTAGCTCCGAATTACAAACCGTTTGATGCGTTGGAAAGGTATTCAAATAATCTAGAAACAAATGCACTGAAGACCCTCAAAATTGCAATTTACTAAAACATATAAAATTTTTCAAGTAAAAACTGCATTTTTCACCTCTGATCTGGACTTTACACAGGCGCAGAAGTCAGGACACAGGCACAAGATGTCTGACACAAGCGCAAAATGTCTTGACACAGGCGCAAGATTTTTCAACACAGGCGCAGAATGCTTCACACAAGCGCAGAAGTCTCCAGAATACCCTGCACGGCCCTATTTTTGGGTTTTTTTGACCTGCAAATCAACTTAGAAACACTCCAAAACACAGTAGAGGGGTTAGAAGGTTAGTATTTCATGTCGGGTTCACCAGTTAATGTAGCGTAGAAATTAGGAATCATCACAAGATAAGTAGATCAATCAAAACACAAGACAATCAAAGCAATATCATGAGAATACTAATTGAAATGAACCTAATTCTAAAGCACATTCAATGGAGGTATGAAAACGAAGCATTCAAAAGAAAACATTATGCAAACCAGATGTAAGATTGAATACTCCTTCCATGCGGCTCCATTGTTGTTCTTTCCTCTTCAATAGGTTTGTGGATCTCACCTACAAGTGCATACACAATTGAAAGCAAAAAGCTCAAGAGTACTAGAAATGAAAGTTCAGTAGTTTGATAGAAATTCGGACTCAAGAATCAAGGGGTTCAAGGTTCAAGGGATTTGATTGATGAAGATCATCCAATTTATAGAGAAATTGGAGAAATGGACAAATTAGCATGAAATAGATTCGAATAGAAATTCAAATCAAGAATAGCAAAGTTATGACATGTTGCTATGCAAAGGGGCTTGTGACAATTTTATGACAGATTTTATGACAAATTTCCATGTCAAGACAAGTTCTATGACAAATTGCTATGTCAAGACAAGACTCTATGACAAATTGCTATGTCAAGACAAGACTCTATGACAAATTGCTATGTCAAGAGTATGACACATGAAGCACAAAAATAGGGAGAACTAAAGACAAGTTAATTAGGTGGAATTTGAATTGGAAAATTAGAAAATAGGTGGAATTAGGAAAATTAATGAAAATAGGAATTAGGAAATAATGAAATTAGTGAATTAATCAATAATTTTTCATTTATTAATCAATTCACTCACAAAGAGGAATAATTAGCCAATTAAATGAATATTTAATTGTAATGAGAAAACTTAGGATAAATAAGTAAATTATTTAACCTAAAGGAAGAAATGACAAATTAGGTTAAATGAATAAATCATAAAACCTTAGAAGAAATGCAAGGATGACAATTAGGTCTTGACAAAGGATAGTTAATATCGATTCGATCATGATTTTGAATTGATAAATGAACAGTGTTGATAAATGATTTGATTGAGATTGGTTGACAAAAATCAATGAAAAATTGACCAAATTGACATGATTGAAAAGGACAAGGATCAATGACGAATCGATCGCAATATGACAAGATTGACAAAAGGACAAAGATCGACCAAAATCATGATTGAAGATTGTTGTCGACAAAACCAAATTCGAAGGCAAGATGAATGAAGAATACAGAAGAATGACTCAATGCTCGCAAATGATAAAGATCAAGTGCGAATCATAGGAGAAATGTTAATGCGATGCAAAAACCTAAGATGAGGCAATGCGCAAATGTTAAAGTATGACCTCGCAAGCGTTGACCATTTTTGGGTGTCTACATTTTGCCCCTCTTTGAGACAATGTGATTTTAAGCGTTGTTTCAAAGAACGATAATGAAAATGCCCCAGACAATAATAATGACATATGCATGCCCCCTCGAGGAATTGGCTGGAAACATGCAGAAAAGAGGCCAATTGATCGATAAAAATAATAGGATCAAACGGACTGCCAAGACTGATAGAAGAAATGTTAGTAAGCAGAAATTAGACAGAGGATAGGTAGAAATGAAGGAAAGCTTGCTTTCAGTAATGCACTTTGTAGGTGAGAACCTTTATTTGATATGGCAAAATGGATGCGGTGCTACATGGCAATGAAGGCCAGAGCGATAATGCAATCCCTTTGCGAAAGACAGACACAACATAGACAAACGACAATCACAATCAAAGAAAGAGACCATGAGCCATCCCAGTCACTCTAAATCACTCAGTGACATCATCGAGCAACATAGGAACATGATCGAAGCCAAAGATAAATCAATAAGAAGATAAGACTCACAAATTCAAGCAAATCAAACAAACATCTTGATCTTTATTGTCAAAAGTTGAACGTGCTGATAGGACGATCATGCTGTCTGGTTTCAGGAAATGTGGTACCCCGTCTAAGACAGGACACAGTCTGGTTTCAAGTATACCACACCCTGTATAAGACCCATTATAGTAGAGACAAGGACAAATGATTTTGATGCTGATATTTGATTGAGATGACAATTTTGATCAGCTTGAATGTTTGGTTGGATTGAAAAAGTTCATCTATTAACGCATGATTTCATTAAAGCACGATATTGGATTGCGAGTCATTGGAGGAATGCTCAGCGATCTGTCGATGCATAAAGGGAATACTTTATTGCAAAATGTTTATGTTGGTTTTTGGAGTTTTACAATTTTTTGTTCTTTTTTCAGGACTTTATTTTATTTTATTTTTTTTTTGGATATTTTAGGACTTTATATGATTTTTAGAGATTTTTTCAGGACATTTTTCGATTTTTTTGACTTTTTTCAGGACATTTTTCAAGACATTTTCCAATTTTTTATGAATTATTTCAGGACATTTTTTTGATTTTTTTATGATTTTTTTCAATTTTTATGACTTTTTTTCATGATTTTGCCCCCAATGTCTAGCAAGGCAAGGAATATGATAGGTGAATAAATAGGCTTGCTGACATGCTGGTGGATAGAGGGAAGATAAAGGCCTTTTATTATAGAGACAATATGGATGCAATGTTCAAGGGCTATTGTGTTATGAGACGATAGACTGGATATGACAATGTAAAGCAGGAACATGGTAGGAGGGACATGTCAAGAGGTGTTTGAAAAATATGTTTTGCATTTCACATCCTTATGTCAGATCAAGATCAAGGAATGAAAATGAGTGTATGGATAGTGATAAGATATGGATAGGATAAGCAAGACCAAGAATGGATAAGGGACATGGACTGAAGCGAAGGGATAGTAGCAGAAAGTTGCAATAAGATAGGGAATATGGATGAAAGGTTGTAATAAGCAAATGGATACATGACCAAAAGCTATGATAGACTAAAAGCTGCAAACAAGATGCATGATGCTCATAATGATCCTCAGCCTTGTCAAGATCAAAGGTGAAAAGAGGAAATGGACATGAGGGACAATAGGATATGAAGGGTAATGACAGGGGTTCGATAGGATAATGAAGGGCAATAGGATATGAAGGAGGAAACCTGCCCCCAAGTGTGGTGTGCAAGAAGTTCATAAATTACACATGACGCCTGTTTGCCAGGTTTTCATCACGGTACTTGCCCAAGGCGCAGAAGTTTATATCTCATTTCGCGTTCAACATCGACAGTGATGTGACTATGTCGGATTTATGCAATACCAAACAAAAGAAAGGTGAACCATTAGTGACCTTTTTGCAACGATGGCGAAGTTTGTATAGTCGTTCTTCTCTCGATATACCTGAAGAACAGCAAGTGAATCTGTTTATCCAGAATCTAGTCCCAGAAATGATGTATGAGCTAAAATTGAAAAGTCCTAGTACTATAGAAAAACTCATTAAGAAAGGAATGAATATTGAAGCAGCTCTTGTAGCTAAAGGAATTATCAAGCTCAATAAGGACAATGACAATACAAATTATTTAGGGGATAGAAACAGATTTTGGTATAAGAACAAGAACGTCACTAATGATGGTGTTGTTGATGCGAGAGTGGTGAATGCAAATCAACCCCCATTCACAATCAAAAAGTTGAGTGTTCCTAACATGTCGACTATGGAACAAAATCAAGCACCCAGGAACAATGTTTCTTAATAGTCCCAGTATCAACAGCATGCTCAACAGCCACAATATAGTCAACAACAGGTTCCACAACAGCATGCTCAACAATATAATCAGCAGCAAGGCCAACAACAAAATCAACAACGCAAACCCTTCCGATTGCGGGATGGGCCTCCTCGATAGTTTACACCATTGGGAGAGCCTATCGAATCAGTCATGAAGCAATTAATACAAGCGAAGTTTATCAAACTACCAGATATTAAGGCAGAACCACCGGTAAAACCACATTGGTGGAATGATAATGCGTACTGTGAATACCATCGGTCTAAAGGACATAAACTGCTTCATGTTTTCAATTAAAACATATGATTCAAGATTTATTGGAACAAGGAGTAATTGAGATAGATCCAACCCATCTGACCTCTAATACTGATCATACTATTTTCAAAACTCCTTTGCTTGATCATGACAAGGGTAAAGCGTCTTCTTCCAATTCTGCTCAAATGGCTAATTATGCAAATACCGGTTATCACAATGTCATTAATTGTTTTCATGCATCAAATGAGTATGTGTCCACCTTGCGGATAAAAGGACAAGATCCTTCTTGTGCAGTCACCACTCGTCGGTCTAAAATAGTCGTGAAAGGAGCTCCTGCCACTCCTCCCAAACCAACTCCTGCAAGTCGGTATAATCTTTTGGATCATCTAGGAAAAACACCTGCACAAATATCCATTCTAGAGTTGTTGAAAATGTCTCCCATGCATCGTGCAGTCCTAGATAAAGCTTTGACTGAGTCAACTGTCCCGAAAGATATTGATGTTGACCAATTTCAAGCGCGGATTGGACATTTAGCCATTTCCCAAAGTGTCGCATTTTCCGATGGTGATATCTCACCTGACAAGCTTCCCCATAATGACCCTTTGCACCTAGAAGTCTTTGTCCACAATTGCAAAATCTGGCAAGTCCTGATAGATGGCGGAGCAGGTCTTAATATCTGCACCTTAAGAGTGGTCATTGGCCTTGGATATTCAAAAAATGACATAGATGCTTCCAAAAGGATAACAATCAAAGCCTATGATGATGCTGAACGCCCATCCAAAGGGATAATTGTATTGCCCATCAGAGTTGGTCCAGTGACAGAAAACACTTTCCTACAAGTCCTAGACCTTGATCTCCCTTATAATATGATCCTTGGCCGCCTGTGGATCCATGCCATGAAAGCAGTTCCGTCCACTTATCATCAATGTCTAAAATATCCTTACAATGGAACTGAGATAACCATTCCAGGAGACCCTAATCCATTCCAGTTCTGTGCTACCCTAAAAGATACTCCTCAGTGGCAAATACCAGTCAATAGAGAGGCCAAATCAGATAGTTATGTGGATCCCAATGCATTATTGGATGCTGTCAAAGGAAAACTGAAGATACAAGACCAAGGGTGTGGAGAATATTCAATGGACCAAACATTCCTCATTGGAAATTTGCCAATGTCTCCAAAATCATATGGAAAACCGCATTTATTGCAAAAGGAACCCAAGGTCGTTATTCAATATCAGCCTCCTACTACATTTGCAAGATGGGGGGAACTTGACAAAGAAACTATAGATGATGATGTCATAGATTGGCTCTATAAGGATCCAACTGAAACTCCACCTGTCAAGTTGCCAGTGGAATTATATGGCAAAGGATTTACTATGTTGCAGAAGAAAGGATATGATGGCTGCAGTGGCTTAGGCTTGAAAAACAATGGAAGGCTAGAACCCATTATACCTGAGAGGTGACCCCCAACTTTAGGGTTAGGCTTTGTACCATTACGAATTGGATCCACATCTACCAAAAGGTCCACATGTCGAAAAGGGCGTGATTCTGACGATGAAATAACACTTGAGGCTACCCAACCCGAGACTGATTCTAATGAATGGGAGTGGAGTTCTTTTTCTTCCAGCTCCTATACCCTTGACAATATCTTCATTGACCCTAATAACTTGCCTATGGAGGATAAACATGAAATAACTCCTCTTCCTAAAACCTGTCCTCATGCTTGGATCGAGTCATTTTGGGATCCCAGCTCCGAATCTGACACAAGCAGTTCGGATAGTGACACCACCGACATTCACATTTTTACCATATCAGCCCTCTCTATCCTTACAATCAATGATGACATGCCCCTCATATATCCCCAACTTATCCAATATGACCAACAAGAACCGCTCACGTTGGACTGTTTTCAGAATGATGAAGCAATTGCAGAGTTCTTGGGACTACGGGAAGGTATACCACAAGGCGACCATAAGGCAGGCTTTGCTATTGACCTGGATTCAACAGCATATTTTGGGGAGTCAACTCCCTCTTCCAGTCATGAAAAAGAAAAAGAAAAAGAAAAAAATCAAAAGAATAGATCTTTGAGTGAAAACCGTAAGGCGCTCTCTGATCGTACAAAAGTAAAAATAAAAGACGTACCTGCGGGTGAAAACCTTTCTGAGGCGCCCAAAGGTGGAAGAGTGGACGTACCCCTATCAATTCAGGACAAATCCACATTGTTGGTAGAGATGACCAAGGAAATCAATTTGGGTACACCTGATAACCCTAGGGTCATTCACTTTGCTGCCACCTTGTCAAAACAAGAGAAGATTGATTTTATTAATTTCTTTCTGGAGAAGAAGATCAGCTTTGCGTGGTCTTATGCAGATATGCCTGGCCTTGATCCAGAGTTAGTCCTTCATCATTTGCCACTGAAACCAGGTGCTAAACCTATCAAACAAAAACTTAGAAAAATGCATCCTCAAGTGGCACTTTTGGTTAAAGTGGAATTGAAAAAATTGCTCGATGTGGGCTTCATCAGACCTATTGATTATGCAGACTGGATTTCAAATCTAGTACCAGTTAGCAAAGTAACTGGGGGCATCCGCATCTGCACAGATTTTAGGGACCTGAATAAAGCATGCCCTAAGGATGATTTTCCATTGCCAAACATAGACATCATAGTGGACATGACGGCTGGATATGAGATGCTTTCACTAATGGATGGTTTCTCGGGCTACAATCAAATCCGTATTGCACCTGAAGATCAGCATAAGACTGCATTCACCTGTGCTTGGGGCACCTATTGTTGGAATGTGATGCCCTTCGGTCTCAAAAATGCCGGTGCCACATATCAAAGAGCAATGACAACAATTTTTCATGATTTCATGCACACTTTGATGGAGGATTATGTTGATGACTTGTTATGCAAATCTGTCACCAGAGATAGTCATTTAGCCATCTTGGGCCCAATCTTTGACAGAATGGAGACCTACAAACTCAGGCTCAATCCAAAAAAGTGTGTCTTTGGTGTTACAGCTGGAAAATTACTTGGATATATTGTTTCCCACCGAGGCATTGAGGTCGACCCCGCCAAGGTCAAAGCAATCATGGATATGCCTCCACCTTCCAACCTCCGGCAATTAAGAAGTCTGCAAGGAAAGCTCCAGTCAATTCGTCGCTTCATAGCTCAGTTGGCCGACAAATGTCATCCATTCCAACACCTATTGCACAAAGGTGTCGCTTTTAAATGGACTAAGCAATGCCAATTAGCCTTTCAAACTCTTAAAGACTATTTGTTGTCGCCACCCATCCTAATGCCTCCTATTGAAGGCAAGCCATTCTTATTGTATATCTCTGCAACTGAAACAACATTAGGAGTTCTCTTGGCTCAACAAGATGAGAATGGCAAAGAAAGAGCTATTTACTATATCAGCCGGACACTGGTAGGCTATGAGCTAAATTATTCAACTATTGAAAGGGCATGCTTAGCAGTGGTATTTGCAACACAAAAGCTCCGACATTATATGCTAAGCCATCAAACATTGCTGATTGCCAAAATTGATCCTTTAAAATATTTGCTCAGCCGAGCATCTTTAACAGGTCGCCTAGCAAAATGGGTCATGATTCTCAGTGAATTTGACATTGAGTATATGGAGCGAAAGGCGATAAAAGGACAAGTCATAGCAGATCAACTAGCAGATGCTCCTATTTTAGATGATCATCCCATGTTGACTGATTTCCCAGATGAATTAGTCTTTGCTCTCACACCATCCAATGAATGGAAGTTATACTTTGATGGGTCCCACACCAAGTTTGGATCTGGCGCAGGCATTTTGTTTGTCACTCCTCAAGGTGATGCTATTCCAAAGTCGTACAGAATAACTTTCCAATGTACCAATAACATTGCAGAGTACGAAGCATTGGTTACAGGACTCCGAGTGGCAGTCCACTGGAATATCAAGCATTTGCAAGTCTATGGAGATTCTCAATTAGTCATCCGACAAGTCAATGATGACTATGAGACAAAGGATGAAAAACTTATTCCTTATAAGCACATGGTAGAATTCTTCAAGACCAAATTCACAGCTATCCATTTCAGTCAAGTGCCAAGAATACAAAACAAGTCGGCAGATGCAATGGCTACGATTGCTTCCATGATAAATATGCCTCATAATATGGACAAGTGTGAATTCCTGGTCGAACAATTGCTAGTCCCCTCTTTTGACATTTCGACTGCTGATGTGATGTGCGTTCTTGTTGGTCCCAATTCCCCTTGGTACAATGATATATATCAGTATTTGAAATCCCAGACTTTACCACCTAACCTTTCCGCTAACCAACGCCAAGCCTTTATTCGACAAACATCCAAATATGTCATCATCGCCGACACCCTTTACCGTCGTTCTTTTGACCATACCCTCCTCAGGTGTTTAGATTCTGACGAAGCACAAACGGCTTTACACGAGGTTCACGATGGTATATGTGGGGGCCATTTCAATGGTCTTAGCTTAGCCAAAAAGTTGATTCGTGCTGGGTATTATTGGCCCACTTTGGAGAAGGATGTTCATGAATTTGTTAAAAAGTGCTACAAGTGCCAGATTCATGGAGATTATATTCATGCACCAGCTCAAGAGCTTCATTCTGTTATATCTCCATGGCCCTTTTCTCAGTGGGGATTGGATCTTATCGGCAAGATTCAGCCAACATCTGCAAATGGACACAAGTTCATTATTACAGCTACAGAATATTTTACTAAATGGATTGAAGCCATCCCCATGACCTATATCACTGGTGTCCAAATTTCAAAATTCTTGCTAAATTATATCATATGTAGATATGGGGTTCCCCTTGCCATAGTCACAGATAATGGTTGACCCTTCAAGAATAAAGATGTTAAAGAACTTTGTGAAAAATTTCATATTCAACACCGTTTTTCTAGCCCGTACTATCCACAGGGTAACGGTCAAGCTGAAGCATCAAATAAAACCATTATCAAGATTCTGAAGAAAGTTGTCAGTGATGCTGGTCAAGATTGGCACGTACAGTTAAATCCAACACTGTGGGCCTATCGCACTTCTATCTGCACCCCTACTGGCGCAACACCTTATTCCTTGGTGTATGGTGCGGAAGCCATTTTACCTTTGGAAGTTGAGATTCCTTCCTTGAGAGTTTCCTTGCAACACCTGATTGATGATGAGACACACAGAGTCTCTCGACTGCATCAGCTTGAGATGTTAGATGAAAAACGTCAGACAACTCTGACACATTTGCAAGCATACCAAAACCGTCTCCGTCGCTCTTATAATAAGAAGGTCAAAGGGCGACACTTCGAAGTGGGAGACCTGGTTTTAAAGGCAAATCCCAAGAATGCACAGTCTACTGACATCATCAAGGGCAAGTCTGAACCCAATTGGGTTGGGCCTTTCATAGTAACTGCAGCCTATGGCTCGAGGGCATATCAGCTTGCGACTCCCGAAGGTGAACCTCTGTCTGATCCTATTAATAGCATGCATCTTCGCAAGTACTGGGCATAGTTTTCTGTCAGATATTTCTTCAAATATGATCCTGAAAAAAAAAAAAAAATATATATATATATATATATCATACTTGAAAAATAATAATGTTAAAGGATAGAAATGTTGTTCTTTCCTTATTTAGGTTGCATTTAATTGCATATCATACATTATACTTGAAAAATTCCAAAAATATTGCATTTGCATAGTGACATGTCTATTGAAACAAGGTTCCAAGCACCAATGATGCAACAAAGTTTGACATATCAACCGACAATGCAATCAAATTTTAATCCAAGGCAATCACAATTATATCCAACCCAACAACAAGGCAATATCGGTCAAACTTATCATGATGATTTAAATGTCCAAATACAAAAACTAGAGGAGAAACTAGCTCAAGAAAAGGGATATTGGAGCAAAAAGTGATAAACAGGATCTCAAATGTCCAAAATAAGTAGATCAATCAAAATAAGTCCCTTAGCCTACCTCGACCTTCAGTCCATGTCCCTTATCCATTCTTGGTCTTGCTTATCCTATCCATATCTTATCACTATCCAAACACTCTTTTCTTGTGATGCAACCTAAATAAGGAAAGATCTACTTATCTTGTGATGATTTCTAATTTCTATCAAACTACCGAACTTTCATTTCTAGTACTCTTGAGCTTTTTGCTTTCAATTGTGTATGCACTTGTAGGTGAGATCCACAAACCTATTGAAGAGGAAAGAACAACAATCCTAACTTAATCAAAAGAACACTCATTGAAATGAACCTAATTCCAAGTACATTCAATAGAGGTATGAAAACAAAGCATTTAAAAGAAAATATCATGCAAACCATATGCTTCTTCCATGCGGCTCCATTGTTGTTCTTTCCTCTTCAATGGGTTTGTGGATCTCACCTACAAGTGCTCACACAATTGAAAGCAAAAAGCTCAAGAGTACTAGAAACGTAAGTTCGGTAGTTTGATAGAAATTTGGATTCAAGGATCAAGGATCAAGGGTCAAGGTTAGGGATTCAAGGGATTTGATTGAAGAAAATCATCCAATTTATAGAGAAATTGGAGAAAAGACAAGATTAGCATGACATTGATATTTTGGCAATTGATTTCAAAATGGCAAAATTTAGTGAAAAGAAGAAGGTTATGGCACCTTCTATGTCATGAATTATGACATATTGCCAATGCAAAGCTTAGAGGACTAGAACCTTATGACATCTTGCTATGTCAAGAGTATGACGCATGAAGCACAAAAATAGGGAGAACTAGAGACAAGTTAATTAGGTGGAAATTAAATTTGACAAATTAGAAAATAGGTGGAAATTAGGAATTAGGAAATAATGAAATTAGGTAAATTAATTAATAATTTGTCATTTATTAATTAATTCACAAAGAGGAATAATTAGCCAATTAAATGAACATTTAATTGTAATGAGAAGACTTAGGATAAATAAACAATTTATTAATCCTAAAGGAAGAAATGACACACAAGGTTAAATGATTAAATCACGAAACCCTAGAAGATGAATTAGGTCTTGAAAGATAATTGACTCGATTCGATTTGATTTTGGATTGATAAATGACCAATGTGATAAAATGATTCGATTGATAAATGATTTGATTGAGATTGGTTGACAAAAATCAATGACAAATTGACCAAATTGACATGATTGAAAAGGACAAGGATCGATGACGAATCGATCGCAATATGACAAGATTGACAAGGACAAAGATCGACCAAAATCATGACTGAATGTTGTTGTCGACAAGACCAAATTCAAAGGCGAGATGATAGAAGAATGACTCGATGCTTGCAAATGATAAAAACCAAGTGCGTGACATAGGAGAAATGTTAATGCGATGCAAAAACCTAAAATGAGGCAATGCGCAAATGTTAAAGTATGACTCCGCAAGCGTTGACCATTTTTGGGTGTCTACAGCTTCATATCAAGTCGAGATCTCTCAATCATCTAAATCAAATCAATCACAAGGGGCATATCAGTTTCATCACTTCAAATCAAGCTGATATTTGTCTTCATCTGAATCAATATCTTAACATTAATTAGTTTCATCGCTTTTCATCAAGATGATTATTCATTTAAACTCAATCAAAAGTTTAAAGAGTATCTTTGATCATACGCTCAATCTAAGCAGGTGTTCAGTTTTATCGCATCAAATCAAGCTGGACAGTTTATCTTCACTCATCGTGTCTTGATCCATCAAGTTCAAGATCAATTTTATCTTCGCTCACTATGTCTAGTTCAATCAAGTTCTAAATCAGTAAGATCTGCTTCTTGATCACTCAAGTTCAAGTTTGGTATCTTTGCTCTCTATTGTTCCTAGTTCAATCAAGTTTGGGATCGGTTTTGCTTTAATCAACTATGTTCAGCTTCATTGCTTCAAATCAAGCTAAACACCTTGTTCTTCATCTAGTTCGTGGTCAATCAAGTTCAGAACTGATATCTCCTAGACATCAACTATTCTTTGAACCAACGCGATGCTCGTAGATTAATTCAAAGAGGGGCAAATGTAATACCCTAAAAATGGTCATCTAAACCATGGGACCCTAATCTCAACATCATCACCAAGGTCCTAACCAAAGGCAATTAAATTAATCTTGAGCACATTATTAATTATTTAATCATCAAATGTCACATGACAAATCAAATACTCAATATTAATTAAATATTTATTTAATTAATTGAATCATTCCAAGAATATCATTTTGATCAATTATCCTGTTTAATTTATTAAATATCCTTGCATATTTAATTAATTAATAAATTTGCCATTTAATCATAAAAAAGGAATTAATTTATTGCAAAAGAGGAATCAATATGCAAAGCAAGAGTTAAATTGAAAATAGAATAAAAGAATTGAATTGAGAGAAATCAAACTTGAGATATTATTTCTTCTTCTAAATTGAGAACTTGAAATCAGAAAAGCAATTCAAAGGAATTTAATCATTCTCTAAAATTAAAACTCAAAGCTTTTGAGAAAAGAAGTTCAGCTGCATTGAAAAGACTCTTTTCTTGAATAAATCAAAGAATTACCTATTTTTATCTCAAGTGCATAGAATTAATTAATTCTTATTTCTAATGCAAACTCAAACTTCTTTTTTGAATGCATTTCAATTAAACTATAATTGGAATCTATCTCGAGGTTAACTGAATCTGATTTCTCAATTATTTCAATTAATCCTAAATTATGCTTTTTTTATATCTCTCTTGTGATTCTTTGTAAATTCAGCCTTCAACTCTCATCAAAACACCCTGGAGATTTGTTATTATACACTTTTCGCTCTAGAGTCATTGAATATATTGTGCTTGCTTTTTGAGATTATTGCATCTTAGTTTAATTTCTTTTTGCATATTTAGTTTAATCCATATTGCTTGAATCCTTATTACTTGAATCATTCATCCATCTTGCATCCATTTAGCTTAATATCATGCTCATATAGATTAAATCCTTCATCTTGGTGTAGTCCAGTCACTGGTATTGCTTATACAAATCTGAGAGGAATCTTATACTCACATCTTTTAGAAGGCAATTAGTCGATTTGTTATGGTTTTCATATTCATGCTGATATCTGTCTAACCATACATGTAATGACTTAATTGAAGTGTTGTTTCTTACAGCTATCAGGCTTATTTCACTTTTTCACACACAATATCATTGGTAACAAGTGTTCTTGAGAATATTTTGCCATCTTTCAAGTAGGTCTCATTAGACACACCCTCCATAAAGTTGGAGAGTTTGCTCAAGTCAATTGATTCTCATTTTGAATCATTAGAGAAAGTGGTTGAGGCAAAGGTTCTAAAAACTTTTAATGATATGAGGATAAGGACAATTCTAAAAATGATTGAAGGAGATAAAAAAATTTTGGTCACCTGCATTAAAGGAATTCAAGATGCATTGGCCAAAGGAGGAAGAATCTACAAGTCATGCCTCTTATTTCCTAAGTTTACTATTGAGGTTGACAAGAAGATAAAGGAGTATGAAGGGCAGTTTGCCAACCTATCTCAATCTCATGACCCTGGGTCTATTTTTGTTAGTAGCAGAGAAAATTAGGTGATGTCTCTACTTGATAAAATCAAGAGTCTGAGTCAGGAGAAGGATAGGATTGTAGGAAGAGTGGGAAGGCTAAGGAATCTAATCACTCCCTGATTAGACACTTTACTTAGCAGTCTGCAGGATGCTCAGAATGCATTGAATAAAAATGCTCCTATAGATCTTAGGGCAGCAAAGATGCATGCATATCTATTCAATGCCCTCATATCTATTTTTGAGAATCTGAAGAAGGGAAGGGATGACCATCTACAATCATTGAAGAACATTTTTTCAGATATCTTCAAATGTTTGTGAATGTGTAAGGATTGTTTACATATGTAAATAGCATTTCTGATTTTCATAACCATACCTTTGTCATTGATGTCAAAGGGGGAGAATAGATGAGTGAAAAATGTTGATCTTAGGGGGAGATCTTTGATCTTTAATTCTTTGGATTCTAGTAGTTAGATTCTTGGTTGTAGTGTATTGTACTTTGGTTTTGGTTTGACACTTAGTCATTTTTCACTAAGTGTTGCCATCGATGCCAAAGGAGGAGATTGTTGGCAAGAGATACTAAATTGTTGATTAGATGTTATCATTGATGGCAACTTGAGTCAGATAGTCAATTCGTAGTTCATACTAGAAGATTGATTGAGGTTCAATAAGGTCTGGTGAGAGCAGGTTATCTGGTAGAGTGTACAACATCTAGTTGGATTTTTTTATGTTGTGTATTTATGTTATGGATCTTGAAGAAGCATTTTGGTCATGTGATATGCATTATTCCAGGTTTATGGCTTCCAATTTTGTGAATTGAGTAAGTTGGAAGATGCGGTAGACAATTTTCTGGTAGAAAAATGTTCATTATCAGTAACATGTGAAGATTCTATGCGTGGATCATGCAGAGTGATTTTGTGGTTGATTTTCATGTTTGAGGTAGTTAAGCTGACATATGGGAAGCGTATGGACATTTATTTTTGGTGTACTTAGTTTTTTTTGGATCAGATGAACCAACTTGGGTAACACGTTTCATGTTGCATGTTATGCAGTTTTTGGGTTGACATGAACTTGATCTAATTTGATGTTGCGAATATATAAGACTGATTGATTTGATCATTTGAGAGATCGATCATGATATGTGAAGTGTTTATGAGTGATTTTGCACAGTTGCACATGCACAACTATAAGATTGGTGCTCTGATATAATGCAGAATATCATAATAGAGTAGAGTAGTAGAGTAGAATGTGATCATATTTTTTGTGATTAACCAGAACTACACTCAGACATTTTTTTATGCTATTAAATAGTTTAAACTCTCTTGTATCTCTTATAATAATTTTGTAAGGCAATGAGCCTTTGAGGTTGTAGTCCTTATTGTAAAATTTGAGCAGTGAGCTCTAGGCAGTGTGGCTGAATGCATGTGCATTCCCCTATGTAATATTTTTATACATTTAAATGAGTATATTAATATTGTGGGTTTGAATCTCACTGTGGGTTCAATCTCACCGAGTTTCCACATAAAAAATATTGGTGTTATGATGTTTTTGATATTGGTTTTGTGGTTCTGCACTTTTTTGTTTTCTTCATTTGCCTTAAGTAGTTAAAAAAATTGTTTGTTAAAGTTAAAATTGTTGAACATTGGTTCACCCCCCCTCTCAATGTTCCCTTGATTCCAACAGGTAACATGTAGATACACCAAACATCACGCCATAAGTCAAACCAAAATATATCTTCCAGATGAACACGTCTAATGTGGATCTCCACATGCCAAGGTAGGACCCAAAATAAATGCAACACAAACATGTAATAAAGTGGAGACATCTAAGAATTCACCACATGCCAAGGAACAACACCTGTTGACTGAACCAAAATGATTACCCTAAAACACATTCCAATCACCATTTGTTGTCAAACAAACCTTCTAGGATTATACAAAGCACACTAGGATGTTCCATGAACATCCGACAACACTCTCAAATCCTTCTATCACTTTAGATCAAAATCATACTGGCACAACATAACTGATACTAAACACTTTCAATTTAGACATCATGCAATTTCGCCATTATTGCAACAAGTGAGCCAGTAAGAAGGCAACCATGATTCCATGTCCACAAAGATACCTTAACATTTGTCAATAGGGAATTATCACATTATCCATGACACCTCTAACCACATCATCATTGACACTTCAACATATGTTACCAACAAAGGACTATGCATCGTCTAAAGTATGGAAATAAGGATCAATTTTTTTGGTATGAATTCACTTATTTCCATATAAAATATTAACAAGAGAGTGAACTCAATGTATTCAACCTTTATTCTACTAAAAAAAGGGTTTAATACAAATTAATTTATTTTCCCCTTTTGATTGAGTTGAGGATGCAATTAAACTGATGTAATTTGAAAACTAGATCTAGGATAAATGATAGGAATTTGACATAAAATAACATAAAACAAAAATCTACACATGCAAAATATGTAGAGACAGAGCTAAATATGAGAAAAAGGAACAAAGGGGCACCTATGACAATGAATTTGGCTCAAAAGAATAGGATCAAGAGGCTATGGGCAACTTGGTCCTCCAACTACAAAATGTAGACAAACAGAAACTTTCAAAATTAGAATGTCACTTAGAATCTATTCCAAGAAACTTATCAGAAATTTGTTGGACCATGTGGGTCTGGGTGACTTGGTCCTCTAAATTTGGCTCTGCTAAAGCTAGATCTGATCATCATTGAATTCTCTATTGAAATCTTTGTCCATGGCTCTTGAATATGTTGCCTACACCCATAAAGGAAGGAAATTGTGTTGTTGAAAGGGGTTTGCCTAGGTCAAACATCGGGTTTGGAATTAAACCTTGAATTGAATAGAAATTAGAAATGAAAATACTAAAGTAAATGATGAATGATATACCTCACATCTATTGCAATTGATAATGGATGATGATGTAATGTTTTTTGAATGTAATCACAAGTGTTGATGCAATAACATGACTTGACATGAAATGTACATGAATGACCTAATCAAATACACATGCTTGCAAAAATATTGATGTAAATTTTCTACATCATGATGTTGAAATGCTTGAAGAATATGGTAGGATGAAATGCTACCTTGAATGCTTGAAGATGCTTGATGTGGATGCATTAATGATGGGTATAGATGAAGTTATGAAAATGAATCAAAAGGATTATCTTATATGGGGTTCCAAAGGTAATTTACCAATTAGGCTGACCTCTAATGGTCAAATTGAGACACCAAGAATTAAAATCACTGGGGAGGAGAAGTATACTGATATGTTCAAATTAGGTCCTATTTAAGAAGGAATAGGATGCCTTTGGTTCCCTTATCCTAGACTAGTATGTCCTAGTTTCCATGGTCCACCAAAGACAAGGTAGATGAGTGGGAAAGTAGAGTGCACAGCCAGAGGCACATGTTCAATTCTTGATGTAGAAATATGACATTAGGTTTGAGGTGAAAATGTTAGAAACGAAACTGGGGTAGAGATAAGACGGGACACACAAGGTGGTGTAAATTTTGTAGGGTTACAATTTATGATGCTACATCTAGCCCCCATTTTGGTGGGAGTATGAACCTATGCGCATACTCATGGTAAACTACAAGAATGAGAAAGAGAGAGAATATGAACAATTGGAATCAAGGTCACAAAGAGATAAGACATCACTACATTTGAGGGAACAAGCCCCCAAGCTATAGATATTTGTAGACGTATAAATCTGACCACTTTCCTAAATGAATATTTAATATTAATTTTAACCCTATTCCTCTATTTAATTAAATTCTTCACATTCATCTATTTAATTAAATTAATTACTCAATTTATTTAATTAAGTTCACCTAAACCTTTTCTAGCTTTTGATTAAATAAATCACCTTATTTAATAAATTTCCCTTTCTCACCTTTTAATTAAATTTACATTTAATTAAATTGATCCTTGCAAATAAATAAATCTAATTTATTTATTTAAATCCCTCACTTGTATTTATGCAAATTGCATCTATTTGATTGAAATAAAGCAATTTTATTTTAATTAAAATCCTTTTCCCCCCACTTGAATTTTCCTACATCTCCCACTTGCCTTCTAAACCCCCTTCTAGATTCTTCTAATCCATTCCAATTAGCCTAATCCATCTCCTAAATATTGTCACAATCCTAAGAAAAGAGAAGTCACTTCTCAAAGCCTCCAAAGTCTTTTAAAACCATTAAAGGCTTTATGTCCTCAACAAGTTAACCCTCAAAGTCTTCCAAACCATTTAAGGCTCTTACATAACCATTAATGGTTAACTCAACCTTCTTGCATGATTAGAGACGTTCTCTCTAACTCAACCCTCGTCTAACCCAAGGGTCTCATCAATAATTCATGGCTTTAACCTTGGTTATCCCTTTAACCTTTGCAAGAGTTTATCCTTTGGTTAAAAGCTTTATCCATTGGATAACCCTAACCTAACCTTCATGTCTTCTCAAGCATTTAATGCTTCTTTCATCTCCTCTCAAGAAACCTCTTGTTGAAAATTGTCACCATTTCATTGGTGAGAATTGTAAACATGGATTGATTAACTTTCAATCCTGGCCCTTGTTAAGTTTATCCAATCTTGACCATCCATTGCCCTATTTTTCCTATAAGTAGAGCTCTCATTCTCTCATTTGGATATATAAGTCTTTGTGTATCAAACTTATAGTCAATTTACTAGTGATATAGAAGTTTTTTATGCATCAAACTTATAGTCACTTAGCTAATGATATATCCAATTCTTTCATGCATCAAACTTATAGTCTAATTACTAAACATTTTAGCCTCTCTTTGTTAAATCATCTCAATAGCATTTAGAAGCATTTTAATATCATAGAATATCCTTGTTAGACTAGTATATCATTGCTAGGATAATTAGATAATCTTATCATCATCTTTTATGCTAGTTTGATCAATATCATACATGTCTTAGGAATGCATTCATGCATAATAATAAAACATCACTCGTTCTTGGAGTTGTCATTCCTAAGTCACTTTGCTTAGTGATCTGAGAGAAAAGACATTGACTTTAGGCATCCTGAGAGATAAAGAACAATGGGACACCTCTTGGTAAGTTGGGATATTTCAATATAGTTCCTATAACTTGTACCAAGAGTCTCATTGGTGTGTGGGCCTTTTTGAATCATACTTTTACGTTTTTGTCGACCTCATTCCTTGCACACATTTATGGCACCCACCGTGGGGCACATCCCCATAAATCATATTGGTTTTGATGTAGGATCAAGACTACAAGCACGCGGGAATGTTGTTTTAGCATGTTGGGAACTTTCATTAGCATAGTTGGGGAAAACAATAGCACATTTGGTACACTATTTAGTGCATCAGACCCTTTTCTAGCACATTCAAGTTCTCTGTTAGTGCATAACAGTTTGGTTTCTTTACTACACGATTGGACAATCGTGTAGCACATTCGATAACTAGTGTAGCGCAAAGGATACTTTATGTAGTGCATTCGTGACTTTCTATAGCGCATATGTGCAGAAGTCCAGCACGTGACTTTGACAGAGTGAAAACATAAATCATAACAAAAGTAAGGAAAAATTAGGCTTGTGGAAGCCCGCCCAAAGATTTTAGATTTCAATAAGATTTTTTCTTGCAAGTCACTAACAATTTCTTGTAGGTTTGGAAGAGTTAAAGTTAGGAATTTGATTTTTTCTAGCTTTTCAAGTTGGGTAAAAAGAATTCATTTTCTTTTAGTTTTAGTTTTAAAAAGAATCTCATCTTTTCATTTTGGGCTTAAAATCAACTACATCTTCATTTGGGTTTAAAAAGAATCTCATTACATGGATAAAAAGGATAACAAATCAAACTCTTGACTTTCTTGCAAGTTAGGGGAAAACGTTTCAATTTGGGCTTAAAAAGAACAACAAACTTGCTTTTAGTTTTGCAAAGGATAAAAGGAATCACATTTTCCTTTGGTACATAAAATGAACTCGATTTTTATTTTTTTTGCAAAGGATAAAAAGAATATCACTTTTACTATTTTTGTGCAAAACAAAGGAGTTTTTCATTTCATGATTTTCCTTTTGTTGACCAACATCATGATTTATATTGTTGACTAGGATTTCACTTTCTTAGATAGAAAACATTTTCCTATGAAGAGTTAAAAAGAACACCATGCTTTTTGGAGCAACATCTCCAAATAGAAGTTAGAAAATCATTGTCTTGAAGGATAAAAAGAACACTTGTTTTCTTTGTCTCGAAAGTGGAAGGTATATGCTCTCCCCTTAACTAGGTGACCAAAAATACAAACCACTCTTAAAATCTTTCTTTACTTCAAGAATTTTAAATCCTTTAGTAGGCCTGCCCTCCCGAGTTTCTCTTAGAGCACCATTAATGGCCGGTGAGAGGAGAACAACCTAAGTGGGAAACAAATTTATCGCCAAGTGTTCCAACCCACTATAATCAAAAGTGGAGGCTAACGAAAGTCCCCTTCAACTATTTTTCTCAATGATTAGCCTTCCCCCAGTATCTTTAAGATACATAAAGCCTTTTTTCTAAAGGTTGGGAAGCCTCCCGAGGGAGTTTATCACTGAAGACCGAACAAAATCTTGATTAAAAACCTTAGCACTAGAAAATTTGAGACGAGTCAGTTACCAGACATTTTCAACATCATAGTCTAAGGGTGGGGAAGAATCCACCCCCAAGATCACTCACCATATATCTCCCAAGATAACTACTCAATTGTGAAGCAATTCACTTTGAGTTAATTTCTGGCAAAAGGCAAAAGATATGGGCACCCTCTAGGGGGTGACACGGCTATGTGAGCTGAAGGAGTATCAAGACTAGTGGGCTATGATGTTGTTGATGACCCTTGAATAAAGAGTCTTCTTGATTTATCTTATTCATTATCTAAACCAGTGAAAACATCGGGGATTTGAACACATCCTCACAAAACATACACTACTTGTTTAGCATAGTCAAAATTGTTATCTCTTTTATGTGTCATGTTTTTAGGTTCTTTTTCAAAAAATCATCCATCAAAATCACAAGTGTTAAAATTCAAAAATGACAAAAGCAAAGAAATCAGAATAGTTAGCACATAGGACCAACATCCTAGCGTGTAGCAACCATTCTATGGCACATTTGAACCTAAACTTAGTGCTTTCATCAGTCAACTTAGCGCATAACCAGTATCATACTGGTAAAATTTCTAGTAGCATTTTTCAACATTAGTCTAGCACATTCAGACATCAGCTTAGTGCATTAAAGACATATCATAGTGCTTTCAGTCCAAACAATAGCGCGTAATCGATACATATTAGCACGTAACCCATCCAGAACAATCAGTTTCAAACTAGCATGTAGGAGAGGCAGCATAACACATAAAGAACTTTATATAGCGCATCTTGAAGATTCTTTAGCGCATCCAGTCTTTGTCTTAGTGCATGACCAATATTAGTGAAAAACAAAGAGCTAATCAGTCACTTTGGGAAAATTTTATTAGTAGCTTCAAATACCCTTTTAGGTCTTTTAGCAAACTCAACAGCCAAACTTTGAATCCAATCATTAGTGAGAAGAATTCCAAAATCCAACAAGGTGCTCTTAGAACAAGTTTTTCAATTCATCCACTAGTTGAGATAAGACTTCATCCAACAAAATCAGGAAGTATCAGAAACACTGATCAAAGTTTCACCATCCAATGGATTCTATCAAAAACACATACCTAGTTTAATCCTTAAGTTGTCAAATCAAGTTTCCATATCGGGAGACTTTATCCATATTATTTGACACACTTTGTCATGGAGGCGAATCTAACTAAACCTCTACTTGATAAAGTAAACTTGAGTATTCAAATGAAGTATCCAAATCCAATATCAACATCAACCTTTGATCATTCATGTATGACCACTCCTCATATTTTGAGAAGAACAAGTCTTCATCACAAAACTAAGTTGAATAAGAGACAACCTAGTTCTAAGGCACTTGCGAAAAGGAATAAATTTCTCTATATCAATCGCCAACTCTTTGCATCACATCGCACATTCTTGTGTCACATGCAATTGTATATCTAGGGTAAAACAAACAAGTTTGACAAAGAACCTTTGAGAAGTAGGGCTTACATTCAGAAAGTGGCATTCAACCAACGCCTAAATTATGGAGGAAGGATCAACCCCACTTTGTTCCCATGGTTTTGTATCACTTATAACAAAGCTCAACCTAAACCACCAACACCACCAAGAACTCCAATAGAAGGAAGAGTTTGTCATGGTAGAAATATATTACATGTGCGTTGTCACTAGATCTTAGAGAAACAAACAAAAGGAATCACAACCAAAATCAAGTATGGATAGAAGATTATCCAATCCTTTTGATGAGTATGCCAATATGGGCAAAACAGAGATCACTGAGGAACTTCTCCAAGAATGTCAAGAAAATGCAACATTCCAAAAACTCATGTAAAGACTTATTGAAGCAAATAAGGAAAAATATATACTCATGCTAAATAGAAAAGGAGTTAAACTTCCTGAAGATTTTGATACCAAAAACTTAAGGAATATAGATGAAAGAATTTTAAGAACAAGGTCTAGAAATTATGCCTATCAAGAACAACAAAGAGAAGAAGAAACACATGACCTAGGAAAATAAACCTGAGAAAGACAACACCCATGAACAAAACCATGCCCGCAATCAGGATAATCTTAATGAAAGAGAGGAAGCTCTCCATCAAAGTACAAATGCGCCCACGATTTCTCTTACACAACAAATCAAAACGTTGCAAAGATAAATGCAGGACATGCAACAAGGAACCACAATGCGATACTCCTTGGACGAGATCTGTCCTTATCCTTTTGATAGGAGATTGAACATGGTACATTTTCCCCCAAATTTAGATATACCAAAGTATGACAAATACGATGGTAAAAGTGATCCATGTGATCATATTCGGGAATTTTGTACCATGAGCCTAGAGTTTTCTCACAATGACACTTACTTAATGAGACTATTCCCAATAAGTTTGGGAGGGAAAACAATGGAGTGGTTGTCTAAACTTACACCTCCCATCAGATCATTTGATGAGTTGGTAAAAAAATTTATCACACAATACTCCTATAACATTCAACACGCAATCACCATGTTGGATGTGTGTAACACCAAACAAAAGAACAATGAAACATTCATGGTGTTTCTTCAACAGTGGATATGCATGGTTTTGAGATATCCTTGAGATGTGCCTGAGAAGGAAAAGGAAATCTTCATTGATAATATGAATAGTGAGATGAGTTATCAACTCAAACTCCAATGCATACCATCTTTTGCCAAATTGATAGAAAATAGAATCCAAGTGAAGGAAGCCTACATCAAGAAAGGAACACTAAAGCTCTTTAAGGAATGTGTTAGTTCATCAAATGCTAACCCCTTTAACAATCAAAATAACAACAACACTTTAGACAAATCCAAATTTTGGACAAGGAACAAAAACATTGTTAATGATGGGGTAGTCAATGCTAATAATGTAAAGTCCAAATAACTAGTGTTGGCTTTATCAGATAACCCACCATCCAACAAAAATAAAGAAAGTGTTGATCAAGGCACTAACACTTATCTGCAAAATACCAAACAAGGCACTTCAACATCAAGCACCAACAACAATAACCAAGGCAACAACAATAACCAAGGCAAAAAAATAATCAAAACAACAATAATGACCAAGGCAACAATGCTAACCAAGGCAACAACACTAACCGAGGGAATAGTGCAAACCAGAGAGGCAACACCAACACTTTCCCATATCGATGCATCTACACACCATTGGGGCAAACCTTAGAATCAATGTTTTGGGAACTCTTGGCAAATAAGATCATCACATTGCCAACCATGAATAACTTTGAACCCCAAGTCAAACCACCTTGGTGGAATGACTCGCATTTTTGTGATTTTCTTCGAAACAAAGGACATCACACAAATGATTGCATGAGGCTGAAGAACATCGTTCAAGACATGATTGATAGAGGTGATTTAATAGTTGATAGTCACAAAATGAATGGTGACCATGAAGCCTTTAAAAATCCTCTTCCAGATTACAAGGGAGGAGCTTCATCATCAAATGATACTAGAGCAACTCATATAAATCACCTGTATGAGAACACCATCAATCACATATTAACATATGAAAACCAAGTAAATATCATAAAAATAAAGGACAAACAAGAACATGAGTTGATAAATGTGACAACCAGGACACAAAAATATGTTTTGAAAGAGAACACATCAACATCCACAACTATCCCCAAGACTCAATACAACCTGGTTGATCAATCTCTTCTCACCATACAACATACTTGTTAGAAGCAGTGAGATAATCTGGGATAGTAATTTTGAAACTAATTATAATGAATATGAGTGGGGTATCTGTTTAGATATTACTGAGGACATTGAGGTAGATACCATCAACTCATACACATCCCTTTCTTAGGAGGGACAAGGCTAAGAATCTCAACCACTTGAATTTGGACCATGACATATCTATGAGGCTAGTGAGAACGAGCAGCAGCAATACGAACAAGGCTACATGAAGATAATACCATCAAAGATCTTGACAATATCATAGACCTAACTAGTATCCTAAACAACTATAACGATGCCTATATCATGACACTTACCACGACTGATCTCAACCCACCAAATGACTCCTTATCACTTGTATATCCTGATCTCATAGAATAGGAAGAACCTAAACACCATGATATACCAATTTTCCCTAAAGATGAATCCATTGTCTAGTATCTATGTTCAGTCAACCTGGAAACGTGCTCTACCAGCGAACAAAATAACATAATCTTCAATCAAGGGAGTGAAAAGTCTCTCAGACACAAAAATGAAAGAAATAAAGGATCTAATGCTGCTAATGAATCAGAAGAGAAAGACATCCTTAGTTGGCTATACAAGGATGAAGAATAAGTCATAGCAGCTACCATAGAGGTGGCCATACCAACACAACAATATGGAAAAGGATTTTGGATCATGCAACAGATGGGATACAATGGAAAAGGACCTATCGGTAAGTGCCAAGAAGGCATTACAAAACCCCTACAACTTCCTTCAAAATTTGTAAGAGACAAAACATGACTGGGGTATGGACAAAATATACCACCTAGGCAAAAGCAAAATAAATATCAGAAACCTCAGTGGAGAGAAAAGAAGAAATATAATGAAAACTCATGGCAAGAGGCACTACACCAATTAGCAAAAATGATAAGGAAAGAGAAAGAACATCAAGAAAATAGGAAATGAAAAGAGGAACTGACCATTCAAAGGAAAGAAGCCTCTTACAAGAAATTACATCATGTGCAAGAACCTATTCAAACCAAAGTAGAGCCACTTCCTGAAGAAATTATTAGTCACCCAAGGCAAACAATGTATGAACAAATCCAAAAAGCACAAGAAGGCTCTGATTCTGAATCATAAAAGGCTACAAAACTGGTATCAATTGTCAGCAATCTCTTCTCACCATACAACATACTTGTTAGAAGCAGTGAGATAATCTAGGATAGTAATTTTGAAACCGATTATAATGAATATGAGTGGGGTAGCTATTTAGATATTATTGAGGACATTGAGGTAGATACCATCAACTCATACACATCCCTTTCTCAGGAGGGACAAGGCTAAGAATCTCAACCACTTGAATTTGGACCACGACATATCTACGAGGCTAGTGAGAATGAGCAGTGTCAATATGAACAAGGCTACATGAAGATAATACCATCAAAGATCTTAACAATATCATAGACCTAACTAGTATCCTAAACAACTATAATGATGCCTATATCATGACACTTACCACGACTAATCTTAACCCACCAAATGACTCCTTACCGCTTGTATATCCTGATCTCATAGACTAGGAAGAACCTAAACACCATGATATACCAATTTTCCCTGAAGATGAATCCATTGTCTAGTATCTATGTTCAGTCAACCTAGAAATGTGCTCTACCAGCGAACAAAATAACAACATCTTCAATCAAGGGAGTGAAAAGTCTCTCAGACACAAAAATGAAAGAAACAAAGGATCTAATGCTAGAAACCAGTCAATGGTGGCATTAGACCACAAAAAAGTAAAAATAAAGGACGTATTTGCAGGTGAAAATATTTTTGAGGCACCTAAAGATGGGAGACTTGACACTCTTCCTAAACATTATCAAGAGAGGTCACCTTGTTGGCAATTGACACTCATTGGATTCATATGTTGTCATTGATGGAAACATGGCAACATGGTTACTTGGCAACAAGATTCATAAGGAAGCTTACACCAACATACACCGGCAATAGGAGACATTCACCAGTAGATACCAGTATTGGAGAATCCAGGGTTACATCGGCACCGACACCAACATCGACATCTAGCACTTCACTAAAGATGACATCAACCTTGGACCCGAATGAATTTTTATTTGTAAAATCATTTTGTAATTATTGTATAAAGCCAACATTGTATATCTTTTGTAATACATTGTAAGCCGACATAAGGCATATTGTTTGTAAGGGTATATAGTTCAGTCTGCTAGGTCATTTTGTATAGTGTGACATAGGAGAATAATACCAAAACTGTTGATGCAAAGAATATGTTTGTAGATCATTTGTATGTGAATGTTATATCATGCAATGATCTGTAGATAGTTTGGAAATCATTCTTGGAGGAGAAGAGATACCGGTAGAAGTGTTCATGGTTTATGAACCGGTATAGAGTATAACTATAACCGGAACTCCTTTTGGAATAGTAGATGCATTTTGTGAGTTCATTATTACTGTATTATTTCAGCAGAAGCTTGTAGTCAGTGAGACTCTTTTTATGATGAGCAGTGTGCTCTAGGCAGTGTGCCTTCCTGCATGTGCAGGCCCCCACTTTATGTAATATCCTTTCATATGGCCAGTGAACTGATATTGTGGGTCACAAATCCTACCATGGTTTTTCTTCTTTGAGGTTTTCCATGTATAAATTTTGTGTGTTATGGTGTTCATTTATATGGATGGTTTATTTGCTTCAAGTTATATGTTTCTTCATTTATCGGTTTATATGTGTATGTTATAAAAAGGTAAAATCATCCAACAGAACACTGATTCACCCCCCGCTCTCAGTGTTCTTGGACCCCAACAATTGGTATCAGAGCCTAGTTCCTTGGAAGAATTTTAACATCTTGAGGAAGATCCTGAAACCAGAATCATTGAACATGGCTATGGAGAAGCAACTTGAGATGGCTCTTGAGGATTATGATGGTGAAAGGATGAAGAATTTAAAATTGGAAGATGAATTGAATTCTTCTAATGAATTCATTCTTGTCCTACAAGAAAGGTTATCATCAGCTCAAGCCAAGAAAAAGAAACTTTTGCAAAACTAGGATGATGAAGAGAAAAATGCACTTAAGGAACAGTGCCAAAAACTAAGTCAAGAAAGCATGCTCATGAAGAATGAAATGCAAGACCTGACTATGAGGTTATCAAAAGATATTGAGGATAGAAAGAAGAAGGAAGATAATCTTGTTATATCCCTGAAGAACAAATTTGATGAATGTGGCAGATTGACTCATGAGAATAATCTATTAAGAACTGATTTGGCACACTCCCGATACAATGAACAAGAACTTGAAAGACAAATTACAACTCTGAGAGATGATTTGACTACTACAAGTGAGTATAAAGGAAAATCCAGGATTAGTGCTACACAGTTGGATGACTTATTGAAAATACAAAGGCAAAATGATGATTCTAGAGGACTTGGATTTGTACATGGTGAAAGCTCCAGTACTACAAATGAAGATCAGACAACTGGTATGCAGAACTCGTCAGACTAGAGGAAATCAGTAAGGCAATCTAATGCTTATAAAATCAATGGTAGATGATTTATTTGTAATAAATTTGGGCATATGGCTAAACAATGTAGAAATAGAGCAAATCAAAACTATAATTCTATTCTCATTCAATGCACAAATTGCAAGAAATATGGTCATAGATCAGAAGATTGCAGAATAAATGTCAAATGTCATGCATGTGGAAAGTTTGTTCATTTGGCTAATCAATGTAGGTCAAGGAATGACATCAGATATGTTAAAGTAATTCAAAAGAACAATGTTACATGTTATGCATGCAACAAAATAGGTCATATTGCTAAGTACTACAGAAGCAAGACTCAACCGGTTAGCAATGATAAAGAAAATGAGAAAGGAAAGCAGAAGGTAGATGAAAGACAACAAGATCACACCAAGAGATGGGTTAGAAAGTCTGAAGAACCAAGAGGAGATAGATCTATTGGTATTATGGATGTGTTGCATTGGTTTTATCATTGATGTCAACACTTGTCAACACTTGAGAACACTTGGACATCTTTGGTTATGTTCAGCGGCATGTTCAGTGACTTATGCATAGTCACTGGTATCTGGTTCACCAATAGGTTTATATTGTTCACCAACACTGAGGATGATCTATTATCATCTAGAGATTAATTGGTTTTGTCAAAGACATTGTTTGGACACTTGGTTTTGATGATTTGTTCATTGGTCTAATTGAGTTTGCATATTTGTTGTTACCGGCAAATAGGTCTAGGTTATGGACCGGCAAGCATTATCTATTTTAGATCAGCATGACATGTTATCGAGATGATTTGTTATTGTTGTAAATGCATTGAGCCAACATCATGCATCACATATTGATTCATTTGTAATTAATTATATTGTAATATCTTAGTGAGTTGACCTACACATTTGGTCTTAGGTCTTGGTATATATGTAAGATCTCATTTATGAGATTATGTGGTAAGAAGTGAAAAAGGATTGTAATAAGGTATATGCGAATATAAGCAGAGCTACACACGCATACATAATTTTAGATTGAAGGAAGGTTTGAAGAAGGCAAATCAGAGCTTAACCGGTACTGAATCCAGCATATGGAGATGCTATTTTGAGCAGTACATTATCATTGATTTCACCATCCAATTGTAGTCAGTGTGACTCCCTTTTGTGTTTGAGCAGTGAGCTCTAGGTAGTTGGCCTTTTTGCATGTACAGACTCCATTTATACACACATCCTATCTGTAGTAGTATCATCTGATTGTGGGTAAGGTTTCCCACCATGGTTTTCCCCCTTTCAGGGTTTCCAAGTACAAATAACTGTATTATGTGTTGTGTATGTTTTTTTGTGTTTCTGTTTCATGCATTAAACCTTACTGGTACTGCAATTAACTGTTAAACTGTCTACCGGCATTAAAGTTTGGTTTACCGGTATTATGCACTAAGTTTGGTTAAATTATATTTGGTTGAAATTAATAGACAACTGATTCACCCCCCCCTCTCAGTTGCCTTCGGGACCTAACAAGATCTACACCAATAGAATAGAGAATTCCTACACCGGTAGGAAATTCCACTAGTAACTAAGGCATACACCTTAGTAGTTGGCAAACCTATTCCAAAATTTTGCATATTCCCTAGAAGAGATCTAAAAGAGATCTGGAGAGTTGTCTAAATCATTGATGAAGGATTACCTGGCATAAGACTGTGAAACCGACATCTGATAGGGTACATCGTGATGCATTTATGATAGTGAAGGATTAGGGTTTGCTTGTTGATAAAAGGAGAAAGTGAATACATTTTCACTCACCTAATATTCAAGCAATCTAGAGTGAAGAAAAGGAAAATTTTAGGTGATTAAGAGCGAGCAAAGGCTTTCTAAAAGGATTTCCAGCAATCATTGGAGAAGCAATCAAAATCTTAACACCGACGATCATTTTTTCAGGTATTTCTTCAAAATGGCATCTGGATCATTTGCTCCTACTTTTATTGCAAATACCACCATTCTTGAAGTTAAGGATAGGTTGAGACCCATTTTTAAGGAAGTTCCCTAGATAGCTAAGAAAGAAGACTTTGCCGACGCATTCTCTAGGGTTCCCAATGGTGTGATGTATGTTGAAGATGTAAGGGCATATATTCACTGCACCTTGGAGGATCTAGGTACAGAAGAGATTAAGGGAATGTGTCAATTTGTGATACTGGGAGACTCCAGAACAATCAAGCCAAAATATAAGATCATCGAGGATCTAGGGTTAACTGGTATTCTATACATACCAGAATTCAAAGATGAGGTGATAAGATATGTTTTGACCAGGGTTTGCAATGAGTTTATATGGCTAGATAGGCCCTACACGATCAGAAAGGAAGCAATTCAAGTAGTCACCAACTTACCCAAAGTCGGACAAGAACCTAGCAAGAAGATTTCCACCACTGCAATTGAGAAGCTCACCGGCGCAACCCATGATGGAAGATCTATGAGAGTCAGCACCATCAAGGACTTAGATGTGAAATTTGTTAGCATGATAATCAGCTATAAGGTAACTCAATCTAGTCAACTGAACTCTGTTGGTAGTTCCTGCATCTATGTTTCTTATCATATGTTAAAGAATAATGAGAAGTATGATTTATGTGAATGGCTGAGAAGTGAGTTAATGATAAATCTTATAAAGATTAAAAGTGTTGAGAAAGGAACTTTTAGGTTCAAAAATCTCATTATTTGTTTAATTCTTTACTTCATGAATGAGCTACTCAGACTAGGGAAGAAGCAGTTGGGTTCATGACATACCGGTAGGTATGCAAATCAAGGAAGCAATCACTGGTCTTGGTACTGGCATGGATGAAAATCTTTGGGGCTAAATTTCAAAACATTTCAGGAAACAATGAGACAAAGGAAAATAATATCAAAGCACATTGTGGAGAAGTACTCCACTGATATCTATTTTATGGTGAAGATTGATGAAAATCTTATGGAGGCAGTAGAACCTAGGATAATATGGGTCACTGAGCTTGGAAATGAATTGGATGATAACATTTTTGACCTTTATGCAAAAATGTTGCTTGAAGCTCCATTAGATGACAAGACAGAACACTTTGGTACTCCTAAAGAAAAGGCTCTTGAAGTCAAGATTGGATTTGACAAGAAAAGAAGGGAAAATAAAATAGATAAGATGTCTGCATATATGCAGGATGTAATCCATAAGATAGACACTCAATTGGGTTTTGGATCCACATCGGAAAAGGAACCTGCAACGGTTAGTGCTCCTAAGGCAAAGAGGCCTAACACTTTCATTTCTTCTGTCACTTCTGACTCTGATCCAGAGGATAATGAACCTCTAGCATTCAGAAGAGTACAAAGAAAGAAAGTTGACCAACCTTCGATAGAGGAGAAGAAGGTGGAGCCAAGGAGGAAGCTTGTGAGAAAAGTGACAAAACCTATTGCACCCCCACCTTCGGCAAGGAAACCCATTCATAAGAGGAAACCAGTCACATCCACTCTGGCAACCCATAAGAAGAAGAAGAAGAATGATGATGATACTGAATCTGGTAAGGCTACAAAGACCTGTGCTGAATTGATTGATGAAATAACCAAGGATGGAATGTTTAAAAATGTATCCATTTATTATGAAGATTTAGAGGATAATGAGCAAAATGAGATTGAAGAGGCAATTTTGTTATACATGGATATATATAAGAAAGCCTTAGTAGAAGTTTTGAAGGAAATTCCTCTATCACTGTATAATAAATTAGATGCTAGAAGACTGGATGCAATCAAGAGGGATAGAGAAATTAAGGAAGTAGAACTTTTGGAAATGCGTGGTTCAATAAATAATGAGGAAATGAAAAGATGCATAGATGTTGCAAACATAGCAGTTTTTAGTAGAAAACCTTGGAAAATAAGCCTAATTATGGGTAGGGTAAATGAGGTAGTAAATGAGACCAAAGATGGTTGGACCAAATTCTTCCAAAAGAATCTTGATTTTCTCACCTCCCAAGAAGAATTTGTAAAAGCAACAACTTCCACCATCTCAGATAGATTTAAAGGGAAAGGTATTTTGGATAGTTTAGCTCCAATTTTGAATAAATCGGCAGTAAATATAAGTATATAGACACCACCGGTAGTAAAGGAGAGTGTACAGTCAATATCAGTAGAAACAACTGTTAAACAAGACACTATATAGGTTACTGACAATATTGTGGATAATACTCCACCGATAGTAATAGATACTGCACCAAGTGGCAAAGCCACCGGTGCTAAGGAGGATAAGACAAAGGGAACTGAGGCTATACTGGCAGTTAATATTGATTCCTCGGCAAAGGTTTTGGCAATTGATACTTCTCAAGTTTAGAAGAAATCAATCACTGAGATAAGTCCCACTGACTTAATGATGATGGCTACTCAGAAACTAATAAAGGAGGGATTGACAGATAAAGGAATAATAGATCACTCAATCACAGTTTTGCACAGATTAATTCCTAATTGTCAGATTGAAAATGAAGCAAACCCTTTCGAAAAGCTTAAGGTATTAACTGAGCATATATCTAACAACTTTCAATCTTTGCAGCGAATTTCAGACTGACAGGCACTTGAGAGATTTATTGTGGCTGCGAGAGTTGCTCTTGATCAAATTATTGAAGCAGAGAAAAAAAAAATTGAAGGAAAATTGATTCTTATTGAGAATTGTTTGAAATAGTGTACAAATATCTATAGGGTCTATTATAACATAGAAACTCTTACAGCAAATGTATATAGCAGATTAAAGGAATTACATGGTAAGATTGAAAATATTGCAAATTATTTTGATGGATTAATCCCACTAACAACATCTATTGATGGACAAATTTTGTCCTTGGAGAACCAAATTTTTGCTTTTGAAAAAGAAAAAGACAAGATCATTCGTCTTAGAGGATTGGTGAGTCCCAGATTGGATTCACTCATTGTACATAAGAGGGAATGTATGGATATGATTGCTAAGCCCACACTGGTAGAAGTCAAAGAGAATGAAACATTTGCACACCTACTATGTTGACTTATATCCATATCTGATACATTCAGAATCGACTGGGATACATATTTACAGCTGCTAGACAAGGCTTGCCTAGAAATTTTGAAATTGGTCAAGCTCTAGTAAAGTAATCTGTATTCATTAATTCTTTCAAATTCTTTCACTGGTCTTTGGAATTGATGCCAAAGGGGGACTGTATATAATGTGAAAAATATCAGACAGAAAATATGGGAAGGATATTAGGAAGGAGTGTATTGCTCAGGGGGAGCATACTTCAGGTTGAATCGACAGGGAATCCATTTTTCACATGAGTGTTGCCATCAATGCCAAAGGGGGAGATTGTTGGCAATTGACACTCATTGGATTCATATGTTGTCATTGATTGCAACATGGCAGCATGGAAACATGGTTACTTGGCAACAAGATTCATAAGGAAGCTTACACTAGCATGCACCAGCACTAGGAGGCATTCATCGACAGATACCAACATTGGAGAATCTAGGGTTACACCAGCACCAACACCGACATTGACATCTAGCACTTCAGTAAAGACAACATCAGCCTTGGACCCGAAGGAAGTTTAATTTGTAAAATCATTTTGTAATTATTGTATAAAGCCAACATTGTATATCTTTTGTAATACATTGTAAGCCGACATAAGGCATATTGTTTGTAAGGGTATATAGGTCAGTCTGCTAGGTCATTTTGTATAGTGTGACATAGGAGAATAATAGCAGAACTATTGATGCAAAGAATATGTATGTAGATCATTTCTATGTGAATGTTATATCATGCAATGATCTGTAGATAGTTTGGAAAGCATTCTTGGAGGAGGAGAGATACCGGTAGAAGTGTTTAGGGTTTATGAACTGGTACAAAGCAAAACTATAACCGAAACTCCTTTTGGCATAGTAGATGCATTTTGTGAGTTCATTATTACTATTTTATTTCAATAGAAGCTTGTAGTTAGTGAGACTCTTTTTGTGATGAGCAGTGTGCTCTAGGTAGTGTGCCTTCCTACATGTGCAGGCCCCCATTTTATGTAATATCGTTTCATATGACCAATGAACTGATATTGTGGGTCACAAATCCCACCATGGTTTTTCCTCTTTGAGGTGTTCCATGTATAAATTCTATGTGTTATGGTGTTCATTTATGTGGATGGTTTATTTGCTTCAAGTTATATGTTTCTTCATTTATCAGTTTATATGTGTATGTTATAAATGTTGGCATATGCACACTCCAATGAGACATTGTATGTGATTGAAGGTTTTGTCATTGATGGCAACCTTGCAATCCTATGGCACTGGCAAGACATTATACTGGTAAAGCATTACACCAAAAAGATAGTGCACCGGCATCAGCAGATCACACTCAACACTGGCACTCAGGATACTGGCACCAGCATAGAAGAAAAGAAGTATATCGGCACAAAGGCTGACAAGATTTTTGTCATATAATATTTTGTTTTTTATTGTAAGCCGACTTGGCAAATTGTAAAATGACTCTTATATATAAAGGAGATCATTGTAGACATTTGTATGTGTTTTTGGTGATGTATAAAGATAAATATTAGGTAGACCTAATGTGCGAAATATAGGTCAAAAGGTATATGTAAAGAACAGAGCAAGAATCAGTACTGAATCTGGCATTAAAGATGCTATTGTAAAGCAGTACAAGTTATTGGATTAGTATAATCCTTATTTGTAATTCAATGTGACTTCCCATTGAGCAGTGAGCTCTAGGCAGTTGGCCTTCCTGCATGTGGAGGCCCCTATTGTAAGTAATATTCTCTTATTGGCCAGTGAGTGAATATTGTGGGTCACAAATCCCACCGAGGTTTTTCCCACAGTGGGTTTCCTTATTAACATCTTGTGTTATGGTGTACTTTTTATGTGGATGTTCTTGATTATGTTTATTGCATTATTTCTTGCATACCGGTACACTGTTATATTATGTTCTGCATGTTTTAAGTTAAGAAATTCTTATTACCGGTTAGATACTAATTCACCCCCCCCCCCCTCAGTATTTGTGGGACCCCTAACAATAAAAAGGTAAAATCATATCTTATCAATAGAACACTGATTCACCCCCACCCCCTCTCAGTATTCTTGGACCCTAACACACCCAAATTTATTGAGCCCACTCAATCAATAAACATTAGTACTGAAGAAGCAGTCAAAACCATACACCTAGCAGAATCAGTGACAGGAAAGGAACAACCAGATTTTATCAAATTCTTCAAAGAAAAGAAAATCAATTTTGCTTGGTCTTATGCTAATATGTCTGGAATAGATCCAAACTTGATCATGCATCATTTGTCCATTGCTCTAGGAGCTAAGTCAGTCAAGCAGAAATTAAGAAAGATAAATCTGCATGTGGCATTATTGGTCAAAGTTGAACTAAAGAAGTTATTAGACATCGGATTCATTTGACCTATAGACTATGTTGAATGGATTTCAAACATTGTACAAGTTTCAAAACCTGGTGGAAGCATCAAAATATGTACAAACTTTAGAGATGTCAACAAGGCATGTCCAAAGGATTACTTTCCTTTGCCAAGGATCGACATAATCATGTATCTCACAACAGGGCACATGATTTTATCATTAATGGATGATTTATCTGGCTATAACTAAATCAAGATAGTCCTAGAGGATCAAGATAAAACTGCGTTCACCTCTCCATGGGGAGTGTATTGTTTGAACGTCATGTGTTTTGTCTTGAAAAATGTTGGGGCAACTTATCAAAGAGCCATGACGACAATTTTCCATGATATGATGCATACCTTCATGGAGGACTATGTGGATGATTTTCTAGCTAAATCATTCACCTGAGTAGAACATCTGGGCATATTAGATAAAATATTTCAAAGATTGGAGAAATTCAAGGTTAGACTAAACCCTAAGAAGTGTGTCTTCGAGGTCACATCAGGCAAATAGTTAGACTACATTGTGTCAGAAAAGGGTATTGAAGTAGATCTAGCAAAGGTACATGCCATCATGGATATGCTACCTCCCAGGAACATTAGTCAACTTAGATCTCTACAGGGATGGTTACAGTCTATCAGGTGATTCATAGCCCAACTAGTAGATAAATGTCTACCATTCAATCATCTGCTTCACAAGAATATACCTTTTAGATGGGAAGACAAGTGTGTGGAATCATTTCACTATCTCAAGCAATATTTGATGAATCCACCAATTTTAGTACCTTCGATAGCAGGCAAGCCACTCATTCTTTATATATCAACAACCGAAGTATCATTGGGGGCACTGCTAGCACAAGAAGATCTTGAAGGCAAGAAACGAGCTATATATTACATCGGCAGAACTTTAAATGGATATGAGCTAAATTATACATTCATTGAGAAGGTTTTCTTCTTCATGGTGTTCGTCTCTCAAAAGTTCGGCCACTGCATGCTAGATCACACAATCAAGATGGTAGCAAAAATTGATCCTCTCAAGTATTTTCTCAGCAAAGCAGCTCTTACAGGACGATTGGCTAAGTGGGTCATGATTCTCAGTGAGTTTGATATCCAGTACACAGAATGTTGGGCTATCAAAGGATAGGTAATTGTAGATCAACTAGCTGAAGCACCACTACTAGATCAACAACCAATGTAGGTGGAATTTCCAAACATGGATGTACTCACTATCACACCCAAGAAATGGACCCTATACTTTGATGGATCCTATACACAACATGGATTAGGTGTCCGCATCCTTTTCATCACTCCTGAAGGGCACACAATTATACGATCTTATAGACTGATGTTTCCATGCACCAACATCGCTAAATATGAAGCCCTAGTAACAAGAATCAAAATGGTTGTGGAATGGAGAATCACATAATTGAGAGTCTATGGGTATTCTCAATTAGTTATCAATTAGATCAATGATGCATACTAGGCAAAGGATGATAAGATAATGCGAGGAGGAGGCGCTCTAGAGATACATCCCACAGAGATAGGGGGTGGGGCCATATTTCAACGCTATAGCTAGAGCTGCATCGATCAGAATTGCCATCTCTTGCATCTCATCATTGCTTCGATAAAGATGCATACTACTACTCCCTCCCCAGGTGAAACTTTTCACTCACCATGCAATGAAACTTTACGAGGAGGGCCGACAATACTCAAGCAAGGGTAAGTAGGCATATGCATTTGGGTCCATGCGGAATTTGCCCCTCTTGAGTAGATAAGACTATGATTGTAGGAAAATAGGAATTGGGGGATATGTAAAGATGGACCATCGCAAGGATGCAATGGCTACTATCGCTTCACTACTACAAATTACAGAGAAATAGAATCGTTAGGAATTCTTGGTAGAGCAATTGTTTTCCCCAACCTATAACAATTTCTCATCCAAATTCATCTATGCCCTAATCGATTCAGATTCACCTCTATATAGGACAATCTATGATTATCTCAAGAACAATACTCTTCCACTTGACTTGTCTCACAACCAAAAATGCAGCTTCATCTGGCAAGCCACCCGCTATACCTTAACCACTAACACACTTTATCGTCGAGGTCTAGATGGTACTCTTCTTCGATGCCTCAATCTTGACAAATCTGACTCTGCCTTACATGAGCTTCATGAGGGTATCTATGGTACACATTCAAGTGGTCCTACTCTTGCCAAGAAACTTTTGAGAATGGGATATTATTGGATGGCAATGGAAAAAGAGTCCTATCAATTTGCAAAGAAATGTCTGAAGTGCCAAATTCATGACAATCTTATCCATGCACCATCACATGAGTTGCAGCTGTTTACCACATCTTGGCCTTTCTGTCAATGGAGACTTGATTTAGTAGGAAAAAATAATCCTTCTTCTTCAAATGGACATAAGTTCATTATCACTTCAAAAGAGTATTTCACAAAGTGGATTGAAGCAGTCCTGATGATTACTGTAACTGGAAAACAAATCACGTCATTTATTCTCAATTATCTCATTTGTAGATATGGCATTCCCAGTTCCATCATTACTGACAATGGGCGCCATTTCAAAAATCAATATGTGTGGGAGCTATGTGAATGATTCAAAATCCAACATCGCTTCTCCACACCTTACTACCCACAGGGAAATGGTCAAGTGAAAGCATCAAATAAAACAATTCTAAAAATCCTCAAGAAAACAATAAATGATGCGGGTAAGGATTGGCATGTACAACTCAATCTGGCACTTTGGGCATACATGACTAGTATTCAGACACCTACAGGGGCTACACCATATTCATTGGTGTATGGAAAGAAGAAATTCTACCTCTTGAGGTAAAAATCCCATCTCTCTGAGTATCTTTGAAGGGCCTCATACCAGAAGAGGAATATTGAGTCAGCAGGTTGCATGAACTAGAGCTTCTTTATGAAAAATGACAACATGCCTATGACCATCTCAAGGCATACCAACAATGAATGTGCAGAAGAAATAATCACAAAGTCATCAGTAGGTATTTGAAAGTTGGTGATCTTGTACTAAAGGAAAATTCGAGAAATCAACAAGATCGAGAAAAGAAGGGGAAGTTTGAACCTAATTGGTTGGGTCCCTTTGTCATCATATTAGCCTACGGATCAAGCACATATCTGTTAACAACTTCAAAAGGGTACATGCTTGAAAAACCAACCAATAGTATCCATCTGAAGAAATTCTACACTTAAGTCATCCAATGCATGGAAAAAGAAAAAAAAAAAGAAAAATCAAAAAATCAAAAAAAAAAAAGAAAAAAAAGTGCAATAAAACTAGTGAAAACCTGGCAACGGGCACTATTTGTGAGAGAACGACCCCTCTATCTATCATTACTTCTATCTTTTAATCCATCCAATCTTAGCTAAAGGCCATCACCATAACACCTGTTCACGCAACATTATCCCAGACTTACGTAGTGTAGTCACTGTCCTTGATTATCCAAAAACAATTCTCCATATCATATCCCACCATGGCTTGGTGATCAATGTATACATCCACATCGATATATCTATGATTAGGGGTAGAACTCCTCTCACTGTAGCATTCAGACAACAAACAACAAGGGTTGCAATAGACTAAGAGAACTAGTATCAACAATTGTTCATGAGGCTAGAAAACAAGACCATTATCCAACTGCAACTTTAACACACACATGATGGATGATTTTATGAATTATGATTTGTTTACATCTGGCATGAAATTTTTACTATTTTATATCTTAATTTTTGAATCATTAGATATCCTAAGCTACTTGAGGATGCATTGAGCTAGAGAAGCAATGAGGGAATCAGATATTTTTTTTGGTTTTCTGTCTGTGAGGCGATCATTCGTACGGTGCAAATTTGTCTCGAGACATGACTGGAAACATATCATTGAAGACATTTTCCACTTTTCACATGCAAATGGTTAACTCTTGTTTGTTTAAAATGCAAGCAACACTCAGGTCATCTTGGTTCAATTCTACCTTGATGCTTGTGCCATCTTGCAATATCAAAATCCATGTACATTATACTCAGGTCATTATGGTTCAATAATACCATTGTGATTGTATTAACTTCCAACATATCAAAAGCTTAATGATGACAAACAAAATAGAGCAAAAACAAGTGACTAAATAGGAATGACAATAGTAGAATTAAAGTGATCATTTAGATGCATATCATTTTAAATCTTGCATTTAGTTGCATATAATTTAAATCTTGCATTTAGTTGCATATCATTTTAAATCTTGCATTTAGTTGCATATCATTTTAAATCTCGCATTTAGTTGCATATCATTTAAAAGATACATCTCACATCATAAATCACAGTAATCAATGTGATACATCATCATCAAAATCAAGAGCATCATTATTTAAGCATCAATCTCATATCAAAACATAAGGCATATCATCAATCATCATCAGTAATCACATCACATGTGGATCAGAGAAAATCAGTGCCATATATATATCTATATATATATATATATATATATATATATATATATATATATATATATATATATATATATATATATATATATATATATCTCAAAAATGGTCAAAATGTACAAGGGATATCATGTTTGTCAAAATACAACAAAATGATCGAAATACAATAGAGACAGGTCTCTCAGGTATGACTATCTCCTAAGGCTGATGACCTGTCAGTAGATATCCCAGCCCTTGGATCTCCACCAGGTGGATCACATCAGGCAATTCTTGTAAAACCTCTTCTCTTTATCCTCGTATGACTGCGGCTGGATCAACTGGATGCCACTACTACATAGCTAGGAGCTTTGTGACCTCTAGGGACCACCTCCTCATATAGACGCCTGTAATACTCAACCTCCTTGGATGAGTACTATATCTCTCTCAGCGTGTCCCAAACTAGGGCACCAACCATCACTCTCTCCAATCTGTCAGCAAGGTCCTCTTCCCAACCCCAACGCTCTCTATTTGTATCCCGCTCTGCAATGATCTGTGTAATCTAGCACTGTTGCGCTAACACCTGTGCCTACAACTCTTGCACCGTGACTTGTAGTGCTCTAATTTGTGAATCTTGTCAATGGGTGTGGTGTAGGAGCACCCTTAAAAGGGCTCCCACCATTTTTTTTTGATTGTGCTCTTTCTTCTTTATGAAGCCATTGTATATACAATAAGAGCCATGTGCTCATTGGTCTTAGTTTAGGTTCTAGTTGAGGTCCTAGGGTCATGAGTCAAAAGTTGAGTTTATTTTGGAAATAGAGGGTATGTGTGCCTTTGAGGTGTTTAGGGGTCCTTATTAGCATGGTGGTGTCCTTAGGTTAGCCCAATATGGGTCTAAGAGTCAAGAAAAGTAACATTGAGAAAGTTGCTCAAAAGTTGCATGACAACTTTTAAAAGTTGTCAAGCAATTTTTCCACCATGAGGTCAAAATATTTAATGTAGCATGGAAAACCCTAATATGGGCACACAAACCAAGGAGAGGGTAGTATAAGTAGTTACAAACCCTAAGTTAATGGGTTGGATGTCAGATGTTGTACGACCCAAGCAAAGTGACTTGACTGTGACTGCAATTTTGTTGCCAGTCGGCACAAATGGAGTAAAAGAAGAATGTTAATGGATTTATTTTTGAGAGAAACTATGTGGATTTTCTTGTATGGTGTATTTAACCTCATTGTGAGCAATTAGATTAGGTTTTGTTTTGCAGGTTGTGTGTGTTTGTAAATATTTTGTGAATTTTCTTCATACTGTCTAGTTTTGGACTAGTTTGTGTCAATGGGTTCATAACTCCATTCCCCATTGTGGAATCACCATGAAACCATGGGGAATGAGATTAAAGACTCTGTACTATACTTCAAAGAAAGTAGGGCCCTTGAAAATGCAAGGATGCCATTTAAAGACCCACTCCTAGGTGAGACTGAACAGTGCCCGACTAGGAAGGGTTAAGTTGCAGAGGTCTTGGAGAGCAAGGAAGGTCAGAGGAGGAGGCACCCTTTGGAGTAGTTGTAGAGGGGTGAGTGGAGAACCATTTGTGTGAAGGAGGAGCTTCCACCAATATAGACAAGGTGGCAAGAGTACCAAACCTACACTGTAACCCTGGCAGGCCTAAAAACCCTCTTAAAAACCCTTAAAAACCTTAAAATCTACCTAGGGCAGTGTACGGACACTTGGAGGCCTAAAACCTAAAAAATCATTGAGTCCTTGCCAAATGAATAGTAGTTCTTATAGGAATTTTCACAAGAAAGTGCATCATTTGTAAGAGGGAGCCCTAAAGGACTGAGTAGGAGGCCTAATTGGTCACAATCCTTGTAACCCTATTTTGTAGGCAAAACACAAAATAGTGAAATTGGTAAGGGGTTGAAAGCTTGAAACCTCTTGAGGGCATATGAATGGGTGAAAAAAACCATGTATTAAACCTAACCTATCCTTGCTAAGACCTAGGAAGGTGTGGATCAAGCCAAACCCTTATTAGCCTAAGTAAGGGTTCTTGAATCTCATGAGTAGGTGAGACCTTAGGAGTAGTTTTTCAACTTGTTGGTGGGTGGATTGGGCAAGGTCAGGGGAAGTCCTAGAGACCCTAGGGTGTGGTTAGAACACCTGGCAATCCAAGGAAAGGATCCAAGAACATAGACTAGGCTAGTCTATCCCAAACCCCATCCCATCAGATTGGTATCAGAGAAAGTTAAAGATTTGGTGGACCGTGTATGTCTCTGTATTCTAGTGAATTAGTAGGGGCAAGAATAATGGTCACTAATGCAGAGCTGGCTAGGGAGGTAGAAGAGTAGAAGGAGAAGAATAGACTCCTTGCAGAAGCTATGAGTGAGATAAGGGATAAACTGCAGGAAGTGGTGGATTAGAGGACACAAGGACCTTGGGGTGAAGACACCAAGGATAAAGGCAAGAAAACTATAGACATAGATGACATTATACCTGAACTAGATCCCTTGTTCAATGAAGAACCTTTTGTAAAGGTTATTAAGGCTTTGAACACCAAAGCTTTTGAAGGATTGCCACATTTCAGTGGAAGGATGGACATAGACACTATCATGGAATGGATTGAGGGTATGGAAAACCACTTTGAGTGTGAGGGAGTGATAGAGGCTCAAAAGGTTAAAGTTTCCAAATCAAGATTAAGGGGAGAAACTTTGACATGGTGGAAGTACTTGCAGGAAGAGAGAGTTAGCATGGGGAGGCTACCTATTGCCAATTGGAAGGCCATGGTGAGTAAGATCAAAGAGAACTACTTACCAGAGGATTATGAAGTCCAACTTCATAAGAAGAGAGGGTTTGAAGCAAAAAGACCTTGATGTGACCTCCTACAGCGAAGAATTTCAAAATCTTTGTCTTAGATCCAAAGTCCAAGAAGATGAATCTATTAAGGTGGCTAGGTATTTAAGGGGCCTAAAGTGGAACATTCAAGAGGAGATAATCCTATGGACTCCTACTACTGTCCAAAAATGTCATTACCTTGCTACCAAGGTAGAAGAGAGGAAAAAAAGAAAAGGAGACTCTAATAACAGGGGTAGAGGCAGAGGTAGAGAACAAATGAATCACCGAGGTGGTTACCAAAGCAAGGCAAATGAGCAAAGGAACCAAGGAGAAGCCAAGTTGACTGAGCATAGTAGTGAAGCCAATCTCAGAGGGGGCCATTCTAGAGGATGAGGTGCACAAAGTGGTCCAAGTAGGGGTAGAGGTACCGGCAGGGGTAACTCTTACTTTGCAACTATGAAATGTTACAATTGTGGTCAATTGGGACACCCGACCTATAGATGCCCTGACAAGCCTACCTCATCAAACAATGGAAAGAGGGTTGCTTATGCACATGAAGACTCTTCAAGCAGCAAAACAACTGAGGTGGACCATATTGAATCAGAGATTGGAGAAAATCTGATGTTCAATAGGGTCTTGATAAGATAGCCAGTCAAAGAATGAACCTAAGCATAGGAGAGCATTGTTTAGGGTGAGATGCAAAATCCTTGGTAAAGTTTGCAAGGTGATAGTTGATTCAGGGTCAACTGATAACATAATATCAGAGGAGGCAACCAAGAAGTTGAAACTCACAAGGATACCCCACACTAACCCATATAAGGTGACATGGTTCAATCATGAGCAGAGTGTGCTTGTCAATGAATAGACTTGGGTAGAGTTTTCTATTGGAGGATACAAGGATAAGATCCTTTGCGATGTGTTACCCATGGATGCCTGTCACCTATTACTAGGGAGACCCTAGCAATTTGATAGGAAGGTGATCTATGATGGAGAGGAGAACTCCATTTCCTTCAAGAAGGATAGCAAGACCTTTAAGATTCAATCTTTGATAGAGAATGAAGAGGGAACCTCAAGAACACCTAGTGTCTTATTGGCTATTGGTAAAGAGTTCTTACACTTGCTACATAAGGAGGAGATAGTGAAGTGTGCCATATTTGTGAAGCCAAAGGAGGAAGAAGACAAGTTGTAGGCAGAGGTACCCAAGGAGGTGAAGCAAATATTGCAAGAGTATAAGGACCTAGTGAGCGATGGAGCACCTGCAACACTCCCACCAAGAAGGTCTATAAGCCATAAAATAGACTTTGTTCTGGGTGCATCCCTACCTAACAAAGCTGCATATAAACTCACACCTGATCAAAACAAGGAGGTAGCAAGGCAAGTGTAGGAGTTATTGGAACAAGGACTGATTAAGAAAAGCATCAGCCCATGTGCAGTCCCGGTAGTGCTAGCATCAAAGAAGGGAGGCAAGTGGAGACTTTGCACTAATTCAAGGGCAATCAATAGGATCACCATAAGGTATAGGTTTCCTATTCCTAGAATAGAGGATTTAATGGACTGTTTAGGAGGTGCTATGTATTTCACTAAATTGGACCTTAAAAGTGGTTATCACCAGATTAGAATTAAGAAGGGAGATGAGTGGAAGACTGCTTTCAAGACCACATAAGGGTTGTATGAATGGCTTGTGATGCCATTTGGACTCACCAATGCCCCAAGCACCTTCATGAGGTTGATGAATGAGGTGCTAAAAGATTTCATAGGCAGGTTTGTGGTGGTCTACCTAGATGACATTCTCATCTATAGCAGAACCAAAGAGGAGCACCTTGAGCATTTGAGGTTAGTCTTAGAGAGGTTGCATGAAGAGAAGTTATCCATCAACCTAGAGAAGTGTGACTTCTTGAAGCAAGAGCTAGTCTACTTAGGATTTGTGGTGTCTAAGGGAACCTTGAAGATGGATCCAAGCAAAGTGGAGGCAATCTTGAATTGGCCTGCACCTAGAACAGGGACTGAAGTTAGGAGTTTCCATGGTTTATCCCAATTCTATAGGAAGTTTGTGAGGAAATTCAGTGGCATATATGCACCAGTCCTTGACACCATAAAAGGAGGCCTTAAAACTAAGTTTAAATGGACTGAACAGGCTGACAAAGCATTTCAATTATTGAAGCAAGAAGTAGCCACAAAACCTATCCTTCTCCTACTTACTTTTGATAAGCTATTCACATTGGAGTGTGATGCAAGTGGAATTGTAGTAGGGGGTGTATTGATTCAAGAGGGAAGACCTATGGAATATTTTAGTGAGAAGCTCAATGAAGCAAAGAAGTACTTAGCCTATGACCTAGAGTTGTATGCATTAGTCCAATCTCTAAAAAAATGGAGACATTACTTACTTCCTAAGGAATTTGTGGTGTTCACAGACAACCAAGCTTTGAGTTATATTAACACTCAAGAGAAGCTTAGCAATAGACATTTGAAATGGATGGAATACCTCCAATCCTTCACCTTCACCATCAAGTATAAGAAGGGGCAACTCAACAAGGTGGTAGATGCTTTAAGCAAGAAGTTGTTGATAGTTGAAGGACTACAGTTGCAGAGCATAGGAATAGAAGGTTTCAAGGACCTGTATGAAGGAGATGAAGACTTCTCATCAGCTTACAAGGTTTGCAAGGAGTTTGAGAACCATTTCCATGGTGAGTATGCAGATTACACTCTCCAAAATGGTCTCTTGTTCAAAGGTAATCAGTTGTGTGTGCCAAGAGGATCCATGAGGGAAAACCTCATCCAAGAGAAACACAATGGTAGTTTAAGTGGACACTTTGGAGTCAACAAAACCTTGGATCTAGTACAAAGGTACTACTATTGGCCAAAGTCACCAAGAGATGTGAAAATGTATGTGGAGCAATGTGGTGTATGCCAAAGAGAAAAAGGAGGATCAAGCAATGCTAGTCTCTATCAACCATTGCCAATCCCAAATAGGCCTTGGGAATGTATAAGCATGGACTTTGTAGTAGGACTCCCCAAGACAAAGATAGGTATGGACAACATCTATGTGGTAGTAGATAGATTTTCCAAGATGAGCCATTTCATTCCATGTAAAACTACACATGATGCTAGCTATGTTGCACATCTCTTCTTTAAGGAGATTGTTAGGATTCATGGACTCCCTTTAAGCATTATTTCAAATAGGGACAACAAGTTCATGGGCCGTTTTTGGCAAACATTATGGAGGAGACTAGGAACTAGTCATTTAGCTCATCTTACCATCCACAAACTAATGGTCAGACTGAAGTCATCAATAGGGTGTTAGGCAACTTGTTGAGGTGTCTAACTAAGGATTATGGGCATACATGGGATCTAATCATTCCTCAAGTAGAGTATGCCTATAATGACAACGTAAATAGGACCACTGGAAAGAGTCCTTTTGAAGTTGTCTATGGTAGACATCCAAGAGGAGTGTGTGAACTCAAGGAACTTGGTTCCATGGAGATGAAGAGTGGCCAAGTAGAGGACTTCACTCAAACCATCAAAGAAGTCCAAGAGAAAGTCAAGAAATCCATCCTTGAATCCACTCAAAAATTGAAGGCAAAAATGGATGAGAAAAGGAGAGAGGTTCAGTTCAAGGTGGGTGACTATGTGATGGTCCATTTGAGCAAAGCTAGAATGCAAAGTGGCAAGCCTACTAAACTGCAAATGAAGAGGGTAGGACCTTGTAGAATTCTAGCAAAATATGGTGAGAATGCTTATAAGGTTGAACTTCCTTCAGGCATAGCCATTTCACCAGTCTTCAATGTTGCTGATCTGATCATGTACAAGGGTGAGATAGAAGGGAAGACTGAGAACCAAGCTAAGGTGCTACAAGACTTGGATGTGAATGCCTTACCCCAAGTGAAGCAGCCTATAACAAAAGAGATCTTGGAGTCAAGGGTGAAGAAGTCTACTAGACACCAGGTCTACATGGAGCACTTGGTGAAATGGATAGGCCAACCTGTATCTGAAGCTACTTGGGTGGAGGAGAGCAAGTTCAAGAAGCTTGGCATTGATCCGGCTCTTCTCACTCCCCCAATTCCTTAGCTTGTTGTAGAGGGGGAGTATGGTGTAGGAGAACCCTTCAAAGGTCTCCCACCATTTGTTTTTTATTGTTTTCTTGCTTCTTTATGAAGCCATTGTATATACAGTAAGAGCCATGTGCTCATTGGTGTTAGTTTAGGTCATAGTTGAGGTCCTAGGGTCATGAGTCAAAAGTTGAGTTTTTTTGGAAATAGAGGGTATGTGTGCCTTTGAGGTGTTTAGGGGTCCTTCTTAGCATGGTGGTGTCCTTAGGTTAGCCCAATATGGGTCTAGGAGTCAAGAAAACCAACATTGAGAAAGATGCTCAAAAGTTCCATGACAACTTTTAAAAGTTGTCAAGCAGCTTTTCCACCATGAGGTCAAAATCTTTAATGTAGCGTGGAAAACCCTAATATGGGCACATAGACCAAGGAGAGGGTAGTATAAGTAGTTACAAACCCTAAGTTAATGGGTTGGATGTCATATGTTGTACGGCCCAAGCAAAGTGACTTGACTTTGACTGCAATTTTGTTGCCAGTCGGCACAAATGGAGTAAAAGAAGAATGTTAATGGATTTATTTTTGAGAAAAAATATGTGGACTGTATTGTATGGTGTATTTAATCTCATTGTGAGAAATTAGATTAGGTTTTTTTTTGCAGGTTGTGTGTGTTTGTAAATATTTTGTGAATTTGCTTCATATTGTCCAGGTTTGGACTGGTTTGTGTCATTGGGTTCATAACTCCATTCCCCATTATGGAATCACCATGAAACCATGGGAAATGAGAGTAAAGACCCTTTAATATACTTCAAAGCAAGAAGGGCCCTTGAAAATGCAAGGAGGCCATTTAAAGACCCACTCCTAGGCGAGACTGAACAGTGCCCAGCTAGGAAGGGTTAAGTTGCAGAGGTCTTGGAGAGCAAGGAAGGTCAGAAGAGGAGGCACCCTTTGGAGGAGTTGTAGAGGGGTGAGTGGAGCACCATTGGTGTGAAGGAGGAGCTTCCACCAATCTAGACAAGGTGGCAAGAGTACCAAACCTACACTGTGACCCTGGCAGGCCTAAAAACCCTCTTAAAAACCCTTAAAAACCTTAAAATCCACTTAGGGCAGTGTATGCACACTTGGAGGCCTAAAACTAAAAAATCCTTGAGTCCTTGCCAAATGAATAGTGGGTCTTATAGGAAGTTTCACAAGCAAGTGCATCATTTGTAAGAGGGAGCCCTAAAGGACCGGGTAGGAGGCCTAATTGGTCACAATCCTTGTAACTCTATTTTGTAGGCAAAACAAAAAATAGTGAAATTGGTAAGGGGTTGAAAGCTTGAAACCTCTTTGGGGCACATGAATGGGTGAAAAAAACCATGTATTAGACCTGTCCTATCCTTGCTAAGACCTAGGAAGGTGTGGAACAGGCCAAACCCTTATTAGCCTAAGTAAGGGTTCTTGAATCTCATGAGTAGGTGAGACCTTAGGAGTAGTTTTTCAACTTGTTGGTGGGTGGATTGGGCAAGTTTAGGGGATTCCACAAGAAGGGGAAGTCCTAGAGACCCTAGGGTGTGGTTAGAACACCTGGTGATCCAAGGAAAGGATCCAAGAGCATAGACTAGGCTAGTCTATCCCAAACCCCATCCCATCAGGGTGGGTACCCTAGTCAGAATGGATACATATGTCATGGTCCCACCCACCCCTATCCCTATTTGAGGTGCTGGTGGAGGTTTCCTATCATCCTCCTCTCCTCAGATCTTCATATCTTCTCCTTTGGGTGGATCACCTATCATCCTCTAAACCACCCACCACCGCTAGCATACAACCTACCCTACCAAATATACCACCTCCTCTCCCTCTATCAAATCCACCTCTCCCAAATCCTCTACCACCACCTCCTCCATCATCTCCACCTCCCTCTCCTACATCATCTCCCTCCTCATCTCTTCGACTGGCTCCCCCTTGCCTATGTGGCTGCTCATCCTCATCATCATCAAAAGAAGGTAACATCTTTGTCGAATAAAAAATGTGTGCCACTGCATGTGCCACGAAGTACACTGAGAACTCCTCTGTCATCCGAACATCCACAATCCCAGCCCCATAATCCCAGATCTATCCTGCCAATGTCATATACTCCTCAACCACTGCTACGCTATCCAAAGTAGGTCCCCACTCTGACACATCTTGTCTCTGACGAGCATATAAATAGGCTCCCTGTGGCATCCCCTGTTGTCTACCATATTGTCGTTGAACATGGTTGTGCAAGAATCGCTCGATAATAGAGGGCATCCACCTGATTAGGTACCTTGACTTATACACAGGGAATCTCTAGCCCATCCTCTTCCCACACCTCACAATCCATATACGGTCTCCAAATGATTGTATCAATATCATCCAATACCCTTCCCCAATGCTCTAGTTTTCCTAGTTTATGTTGGAAAATTACACCTATATACCCATACATGTATGCCTAACCAACTGGCCTATCCCTGTCTACAAGCAATCTCGATACAAAAGTGTGCTCCCAGGCCCACACCTGTAACAATGTTACCCTAGCTGATAAACTAGTGTATCCCAGATATACCACCTGGTGAAGCTCTCTATAAAGATGGGCCAGCATATAGGACCCCCATGCAAACCTGTGTCCCTATGTCACCATGTCCTTTAGCACCACTCCCCATCCCATGGTTAGTCCCTTTGACCTACGGTCAGGACACAAAAATTCACCAATGAAACCTGCTAATACTGATGGTAGCAGAGCGTAACCAAAATCCATGAACTCTTGCCATGGAATCTCATATCCACTAATCTAATCATCTTGGAAGATGTGATGGAGAGCCTTTGTCCCACCCTCCTCAATATGCTCATATGACAATAAGGCCCCAACAATAGAAATCCACAGAATCTGATAATAGTTCTCTGGTGTGACTGTCATCTCACCCATAGGTAAATGGAAGGTGTTCATATCACTATGCCACCTCTTTGCCAAAGTTGTCAACAAACCCTAGTTAATGATATACTGAGGCATGTCTAGTAAAGAGGACAACCTGCATCTCTCAATCACATCTCTACAAGCTTGTGACAAGCACAGAATCAATGATCATGGTCTCCAAAATTGCTCTCAAGACTAGAGCACGCCAAGATCTACCTAAAAAAAAAAAGTGTCCATCATCAGTTCCCAAATCTATCCAATATATCCAATCAACGCAAGATCAACTTGAAATGATGAAGCATCAAATCAAATAACCATATCGAAAATCCAACCCATATCAAAAATCTGACCCATATCAAGAAATCAATTAAAGATCCATATTGAAAGCAACCTCAAGAACAATATCGAGAAATCAATCAAAGATCCATATCGAAAGCAAAATAAGGACCCACATCGAGAAATAAATCAAAGATCCATATCAAATGCAACAAAAAGAACCATATCGAGCAATCAAATCAAATATCCATATCGCAAGCATCAAATCAGGAATCATATCAGAAATCAAGAATTGGGACTCATATCGGACATCAACTCAAAAGAAAAACATCAAAGATCCACATCAAACTCAAAATTAGGATCCACATCAAAAATCAATCATCTTGGCACTCCATATCAAAAGCAATTCATATCGACAGTAGCAGACTCAGATCATCCTACACCATCATATTAGAAATTGGACATCATCACAAAGCAGGACTCACATTGGCTCAGGAACCATAACAGAACAATCAACAGACACATATCAACATCTACGACATCTATCTAATCTATTCAACTCATGACACATTCTTCACAATCCTTTTCACCAAGTTTGGACCCTACACGCTAAACCAGGGCTACTAAGTGCTAAGGTGCTTCTCATGTGCTATCCTTTTCCATCAATGCGCTAGCAGTCATACTCTATGTGCTAAATCCCACCATGTACTAACTGATACTTCCACTATGCTACCCTGCTAACCTCATGCGCTAAACTACCCAATCTACCCCATGCGCCTTTCTATAGACCATATGCACTAGAACTCTCTATGCGCTAACCTATCTTCCTTGCGCACTACCAAAAGCTACTTAGACACTAAACTACCTAGGTTAACCCTATGCACTAACATGTCTATAATATGCATTACATAGTTTAACCTATGCGCTAACATGGCAAAATCTAGTGTAAAAATTAAAAAATATGATCAAAATGTACAAAATCAATCAAAAACAAGGAGAGATTTTGACCACTTACAGGTGGACCATAGGCGGCGAGTCTTTGGTGTTGCTTGACGCACTCAAATCTGTGTGAAGCATATGGAACCAGAATCTTTGTCAGAGCTTCAAATGTCACAATCGCAAAGAGACAAGTGTGCAAATGATAAAGACAAAATCACTTTTTACCTTTTAATAGGGTAAAATCAACAAGGTTAATAAGTGGGGCATGTATTTTCCTCACTTTTTCATTTTTAACCTTATCAACATCATTTTTGGGAGATGAATAAATCACCTACATTCAACGCAGTCAATATTCTCATATTGCAATTGATTCAAAAATGCTCATCAACTTTACAATTTTCACTAAAATCTTGATTCATCTCCCGAGGGGGCATCATCAATATCATTCATCAAATCTGGGGCATCATATTGACATTTCGATAGCATATCTGGCAAATTTTCTTTAAATCAACATGTGCACACACGTCACTTCAAAGAGGGGCAAAATGTAGATGTATAAATCTTACCACTTTCCTAAATGAATATTTAATATTCATTTTAACCCCATTCCTCTATCTAATCTAATTCTTCACATTCATCTATTTAATTAAATGAATTACTCAATTTATTTAATTAAGTTCACCTAAACCTTTTCTATCTTTTGATTAAATAAATCACCTTATTTAATTAATTCCCCTTTCTCCCCTTTTTAATTAAATTTACATTTAATTAAATTGATCCTTGCAAATAAATAAATCTAATTTATTTATTTAAATCCCCCCACTTGTATTTATGCAAGTTGCATCTATTTGATTGAAATAAAGCAATTTTATTTTAATTAAAATCCTTTTCCCTCCACTTGCATTTTCCTACATCTCCCACTTGCCTTCTAAACCCCCTTCTAGATTATTCTAATCCATTCCAATTAGCCTAATCCATCTCCTAAATATTGTCACATTCCTAAGCAAAGAGAAGTCACTTCTCAAAGCCTCCAAAGTCTTTGAAAACCATTAAAAGATTTATGTCCTCAACAAGTTAACCCTCAAAGTCGTCCAAACCATTTAAGGCTCTTACATAACAATTAATGGTTAACTCAACCTTATTGCATGATTAGAGACTTTCTATCTATCCCAACCCTCATCTAACTCAAGGGTCTCATCAAGAAATCATGGATTTAACCTTGGTTATCCCTTTAACCTTTGCAAGAGTTTATCCTTTGGGTAAAAGCTTTTGTTGGCATTTTTTATGTTTATGATGTGATTGTCATTGATGGACACACACTTGCATTGAGATCTCGTTTATATGTATGAGCTTAAGCTCAACCGAAATATGTTGCAACCGGTATTTTGTATGAATCAGTAATACTCTGTGATGAGCTGCCAACCAGCATTTTGTGATGAGTTAGCATCCACCGATTGTTTGACGGTGCCGACACTTTAACGGTGTTTTTTGTGTCGTGTTACCAAGTATGTCTAGGTTCATTGAACCTAGGGAATTGGATTGTAATCCTATTGGACCGACATGAAATCAATTTCCTTTATAAGGACATCATGTCTAGGGTTTTAGGTTGTTGTTGTTGGTGAGGTTGATATTGTTGCTAGGGTTTAAGGTGGTTGAGGAGTCGGAGAGAGTATGAATATGTAGAAGACTAAAGTAATGTTGGAATGCATTAGGAATGACCTATCAAGGATCTAATCAAGCAATCTGTGCTATTTGCTAGATCACTCACTTGTTAATTACTCACATCTTCGATAAGTCTATAGCCCTTAACCGGGTAGGCCCAAAAGCCTTTTGTAAATCCTCTAACAAGGTGGTTCACATCTGTGGATCTAAAATCCTCTAGCAAGGTAGTCTTTAATCGGACTTATCTCCTAACAGAAATTGAGATTCCTAATAGGATTTGTTCTGGTAAAGAACAATGTAAGACCTTAATCGGTCTGACCTTAATTGGTCTGGTTCCTATTCTATAGATAGTTACTTGTGAGTTCCATCTCACCGTGGTTTTTCCCATTTGGTTTTCCACATCAAAATCTCTTGTGTTATGGTGTTTGTGCTTTTGTGGGTGAATACATTTTTTGCTATTTGGTTTGCATGTGTGCTAACCGGTTTGTCTGCTAAACTGTTTTATCGATTTACTGTTAGTCTTGCAAAGTGTTTAAGTGCAAAGATTTTTGGCATACTAATTCACCCCCCCTCTTAGTATTTATCAATTGGTATCAGAGCCTACCTTTCTATAAGTTTAACCACTTGGAAAGAGATATGGGGGAATACACATTGAGGGAACTTACTCATCGGCTCACTCAGTCTGAGCAAGCCTATGATGATCTTATGGTCAAATACAAGGCATCTCAAGCAAAAAGGAGAGAACATGTAGAAAAACTGATGGAGCTATCTAAAAATAGTTCCTCTGATGAAGAGAACATGGAAGCCCTGATTCAAGAAGTAGAAAAGATGAATGAATCCAATTCCAACCTGAGAAAATAACTGGAAGGACTGACTATTCGAATGTGCCAAGAGCTTGAGAACCAGAGGAAAGCTGAAGATCTGGTCAAAGACAAGGATCATGAAATCTCCAAGCTAAAGCAAGAGATCAGTGCCCTAACTGGTCAACTCCATGTGAGAAAAGTGGAAAAGGAAGACATGCAAGGAGAATTGAACATTGCCATCTTTAAGAATGAAAACCTGATGGAAACAAATGCTGCTATTTCCAAAGAACTCTCTGAGTCAAAGGAAATACTTGCTAAGTTCAACAAGAGTACTTTCAAGATAGAGAAAAATCTTGAATCTGCCAAACCGGTTAAGAATACTGATAGACTTGGTTATTCTGGTCATGAGGAAGCTGAGACCTCTAGTAAAAATGTTGGAACATCAAAGAATCAACCGACATCAAAGGATAAAGGTAGGCAAAAGTTTAAACCTGTTTGCTTTAACTATCTTTGTAAGGCCCTGCCCAAACCAAGCTTTGATTAACTTAGTTGACCATGCTTGACCCTACTAATAAATGCTATAATTCAATAGGATGGGCTATGTTAGACAGATAGATTGGTGAGAAAAGTAATTGAACCAGGTTACAAAATCATTTCACCTTGAGGTGTACATTTTTATGCATTATGGATTTAGAACTTATAAGATTCCATCATTTGGATAACATTGATGTATGTTGATGCTTCATTTATATGCGTTATGATATAGAACTCTATATGATTCTAGAATAGGATTACTTTGAGGTGATATATGTCATTATTGGATTTGCAGGACTTCACTATGATGATAGAAATAGGATGTATGTTTTATGTATGGATTAAAATTATGAGGATTATGATAACTGCGTATATGGATTTATTTAGATGTAAGATGTATTGATTTGTTTAAATGTATATGGTATGTAGAGTGTTTGACGTGTATTCTTATTCATGTGTTTAAATGTTATATGAGGTTATTTGGAAGTACTAATGTGTAATTGAGATGCGCAGGAAAATTATCCATGTGACCATGGAAATATTAAGGAGAACCAAACCTAGACCTATGTACATTCGTAAAACCAAGGTTTGTCTATTTGTAGAGACAATACCCCGTTTGTATAGTATGTAAAAGTGGATGTTGCATGTGTGTTAGATTGAATTTATTTATTTGTGTAAATCCAACAAGAGACAAGATTTCATGTATAATTTTGTAAAAGTATTTTTATTGTGTCACTTGACACATGTGTTGATTTATGTTTCGGTTTTTTTTAAATTGTCTCTTGGAGGGAGTTGTTTAACTAGAGCTTTTTCCAATTAATTTAATGTGATTCCATAATTGCCTTGGGAAGAGAATCTTTGGGGTGGTCAACTTAAGTTTGACCCGAAAATTAACTTCAGAGGGGTTTAAAAGGGGTTAAATGGACACCTAGGGGTAGTTTAAGAGTGTTTCCTAAAGCCCATAAAGTATACCTAAGGGTTAGGAGTAATTTTAGGCATGTTTCAACTCCCATGTGACCATTTAGACACCCTAAAAAGTGGATTTCCTAAGTTGAGAGAAAATTGAAAAATAGAAGGCATCGCCTAAGTTGTTAACTTTCCTTTTTGGATAAGAGATCCTTTTGGATCTTTTTCTGACTTTTCCTTTTTCAATTTTACAAACCTGTGAGAACTCTCACTAAGGTCTTCTTAGGCAAGAATGGGAGATTTTGCAGGTAATCACCCACTCTCCATTTTTGGGGACAAGAATTTTTGAAAGAAAAGATAGATTTGGTTTTAGGAATTTGGCTAAGTGTAGAGAAGCAAGGGATTGTGGATTTGGGCTACTCATCCTCAACTAATCTAGCATTCCTTTGGGCAGTTGAAGGTTGGTTAAATTTCTCTTGTATCATTTTGTATATCACATGTTATGTGGAAAGGAATTGCTTGTATGGAAAATGCTTGTTTCTTGTATTTTTCCCCTATGAAAATTTATTTGGTGTTCTACATTTTACTCTTGTGTATTTTCTATGTTTTGGGAGTAACCAAGACCTCCTACTCTTGGGAGAGAGGATGGTCTTATGGGTGGTATAAGTTTGATAGCCCTCGAGTGAGAGGCTCTCGTTAAGAGAGTGATCTCAAGGGATTCCTATGTAACCCTTGCTGCATGGCTTGTTTATGCATTTGGGGGTCATAAGGAGGGAAATAAGGCATGAATGCCTTAGGGGGCATAAGGTTGTGGGGCTGTTATACTTATGATTTATCATTGTTTTCCATGAGGTGGCCTTGAGTTTTACTATACTTGCAGTCTCCTCAGGGTATTTGGTCCACTACCACCCGTGTATATTCATTACATTGTGTGGTGTAGTGTAGCCTTGGTTGGGAATACGTTTGTGATTGTTTCCCCTTGTTTGTTGTGTGGCATGTGTGTTACCTTGTCTAGGGCTTGGTTCTCCAAGCTTGGGGGTGGCTACTAGTTAGCATAGGCTGGGAGGTGAGCACTCCATGGTCATAGCCTATGATTTATTTGCAGGTTGTTGGAATAAGAGAATAGGACAAGTGGAAGTTTGTTGGAGTTATGTGGTTGCAGAAAAAAGATTTGGAAAATGGAATATTTACATTTTAAGTTGCAGCAATGTAAAGGGATCTAAATGTTGTATCTAATTTGAAAGGAAATGTAACTATTTTACTTAAAGTCCGCAATTAATAGAAATGAGGGACTAGTTTGGGTATTTCACCCATTTTGTAATATTAACCTTATTGCATGCCAAATATGTGTAAATAAATGCATTATTTCTGTTAATTTATTATTGCATAAATGGAATGATTCGGTTGGGTTTTAGCTTGTATTGTTCTTAAAAGTTTAATGATTGCATGCATGTTACTTTGAAAATAAATATTTAATTTATTTCCTATTTGCATATCTCTAAGGATAGATTCAAATGAATCTTGATAAATAAAGTTGTAGGAATTAAAATCACATATTTAATTGCAGAAATCTAAATCTAGAAATTAAATGGTCTATCTAATTTAGATAATCATATATTTCTATAGTTGCTGCTAAAATGATTAAACTCTGTAATTTACTTATTGCAGAAAATAAAATCTAGAGATAATTAGCCTATTTGATTTTTTTATTTAAAAAAAAAAAAAAAAAACATATTCAATAGTTGCTCTTTAATTTCATTGGATTTCTATCATTCATTTATTGCAGAAAGTAAATCTAAATTAAACAATCTATCTATGATTTTAGCAGCAAGTATTTTAAAATAAAATAAATATATGCATAGACTTAAATCTAATGACTTTAACTATTCTATTAAAAATGTTTCAAAATAAAATACCAACATATATTTGCTTATAGAGGTTGCCCTAGATTTAGTATGCAACAAAAGTATATATATATTATGTAAATAAGTTTATTTTGAAAGATGAATACAAATATATATATATATATATATATATATATATATATATATATATATTAGTATATTTAAAATAAAATTATTAATTAAAGAAGTAAAAAAAAAAATACTTTGAAAGGGAAGGGCTCCCCCCCCCCCTCCTACTCAGTGGGCAATGGACCCCCAGCGGCAGCCGCAGCTGCCACCCACAGTGGAAGGCTTTGGCCCCCACTTTGTGTGGCACCCCATAGTGACGGCGTCGTCGGGACTGCGGGTCGCACCACACAGTGGCCAAGGCCGCCACTGTGGGGAGCCCCCCTTCATGGTTGCCACCTTCCCAATAGAATCGTCACTCTTGCACATGTTGCTGCCATTAGCCGTTCGGCCCTCCCTGCAAGTAGAATAAAATTCGAAAACCCTAACCTGGTTCGGGTTAGGGTATTTCGAGATTAAAATAAAATATAAAGGGAAGAAGGTAAAATATAAAAGGGCAATTTATAATATTAGTTTTAGGTTAACATTGTCATTCTATATTTTAGTAAGTTATGTGGAAATTTAATAATAATGCTTGTTTAAGGTAAATATATATTTATATATAAATTTATATATATTTGGTTAAGAATATGAATAGGGTATATTTGTAGATTTAATATTTCATTGGTGTTTATAATTTATATATGTTTTTAATAAACATATGGACATATTAAAATAAGATGCTTAAATTTTAAAATACTTATGTAGTTTAATCTTTTAGAAATTTTATAACAATTTTTGGTAAGTTAATTTTGGTTATAGGGGTATATTGTTGCCCACCTTGAAATAGGTTTTAAAGATTAAAATTTATTGGATAATTTTTCATTATGAATTTAATCGACCCTTTAGTCGATTTAATTTAAGCACATTTTAATTATTGATAAAAATGAATTTTAGGCATTTATAAACTAAGTGCTAGGACTAAATTTATTTAGTTTCAAAAAAAATAAAAATTAATGGTTATTGGAGATTAATTTTATCGATGCCAATTAATTTATTAAATTAATTTTATTGATTAAAGTTTGGTGAGATAATAAATAATCATTTAGTATTGCGCATTTAGGTTAAATATTATTTTCGCTTACTTGAGTTAGTGGTTAGGGTTAACCCACACATAGTTAAGACAAACTTGCTAGTGTGTTACATGTTAGCAAATTTAATGTTTTTGGTTGTGATTTAAAAAAAAAAAAATTATCCCGTTCTTGCCCAAAAGTTTGGGCATGACATTTTGGTATCAAAGCCCTAGGTTCAAACACTAGTGAACATGGGTTACATTCATAACTTAGTTGAAAACAAACTATGGCTTGAAGTATAACACCTAGGTGGAAAACTTGCAAAATAACAAAGTGAAACATAAGTGAAAATTCTTGTAAATCAATAGATCAACATATATCAATTCAAGGGGTTCCAAGGGTCACTAAAAGCCCTAAAATTTGAACTTATTAGTCATAAGGTTTATGGCATAATAAAAAACCCAAGGGTTGTGAAATTTTAAATTATTATTTATATGAAGTATTTTCAGTGTTTAATAATGAAAATTAGATCTTTTGTACTTATGAGGTTACCATTCAATTGGAATCTAAACGCAATAATTGTCCTAATCAAATCAAGTATGAGGAGTTAAATGCTACAATAAAATACATCTGATGGTAACTAAAATAATGCCATCCATCGAGATATGTTCATGACAATGGCAAGTCAAGAAAGATAGTTAGACCTAAGATAAAGGCAATAAACAAGATAAATAAGATCGAGACGGTTCAAGTTAAGTTTTTAAGCTATGTGAAATTATGATGGTTAAAAAGATCAAGGCTGCCATTGGAGACATAAAGGAAGAAGAGTTAAAAAGGAACTCTTGCAAATCTCAGATAGAAGCATTAACATATCCTAATGACTAGGTACCTTAAAGAATGTGGTTATGCTAGATTTCTTATTAAGAGCATTTGTTAGACAATGTTTGTAGAAATACAGTGAAGCTAGAGTTGGATAACCCTGAAGATAAGAACTAAGCTGATGAATGGCAATCCCCTTGATCAGAAAACTTTAGTGATACTCTAGGTGAGTAAAATATGGAGAAAGGAGGCATGAACTTCTTGGGTAAAAACATGTAATTACAATAAACCCTAAGTTCATCCGTGGTTATATAATTGGGGAAATAAGCAAGTAAAACCTCAACTAGTTCATTTACGGGAAGATAATCTTGGAGAAATTAAATAATGGAAGAGAGAGTAGAGTTGATTTGGGAATCGTGCAAAAATCCCCATTGAAGTGCAAGGAGTGTTAAAGTATTAGGATCCTATAATCTAGGAATGTGTAACTAATATTCATTCAGAAACTAAGGAGAAAAGTGCAACCCAATCATGGTTAGTCACTAGGTACAAGATAGTATGTAACACAATTTAACTACTAGGCACAATCGAAGAAGTTTTGCAAATTATGGCACTCAAATGTAGAAGTATGCGAAAACATTAAGTATGGATGAAGCAATAGGCGGATGGAAATGGCTTATGGAAAGATAGTATAACAACAATATAATACCAAAGTTTTAATGTGAATTAGTGGGCATTATAAAATATTTTATGAGAACATTGATAAGGAGCCGAATTTTGTGGTTAGCCAAGGGAGAACTTGGAAAATTTTGGATCTTAAGACATTGGTAATTATTGGTAATTAGGTAACAAAATATTATGATGATAAGGTGTTTTTATGGATTGAAGGAAATCATAAGTTGTGACATGTCGGAAATGGTCTGGAAGTAAATATAAATAAGTAATATGGAACGAGATAATTTCCCTTTTACTAAATTTTAAATTAAAAGGATGGGTCTTGGTCACTTTTCGAGTGCACACCCCCTTGACTTCATAGTTGCATAACTGAAGTAGGAGAGAATAAGTCCACTCTCCGAGTTGTTTGAAATATGTCTTGAAATGTGTGGGCAGAAATTGTTGTCAACCGTTATCGATCTTACTTGACAATAATTCCATCCCAAATGGCTCTTAACCTTAAGTGATAGTATTTTGGCAACAAGCTCCTACCTAATGAAGGCAAGTGAATGTTTGATGTGAAAATATAAGGGGCTAGCATAAGGTGCTAAGAAACCAAATGATGTCCCTAGTAAAATTATATGATTACATTATACAAATCCTAAGTGGTTCTAAGTAAACAAGTGTCAATTTTGTACCGAACTATCAACTGTGTGTGTAAGACATGGAAGTGACGATGCTTGAGCTACCATGTAACATTGAATCAAGGTTTAGCATATTAAGATAATTAATAGAAGCCATATTAAATTAATTTATTAAGGAGGGATGTATTAATAGGATGGAGGAAACTGGATAGTTATTAAATAATTGATATTGAACCAAGTAACTATATAAATGTCTATTTAGTAGAAGATGTTCTAATTAAGTACTATTAAATGCAACTATAATGAAAGGGACTTTTGAGTGAAATTTATTATATTCCTTATAAAATTTATTCGATCCCCTTGATAATAGGAGTTATCATATTTGTTATGTTAGTAATTTTCTTAATCCTATCGCCTAGGAGTTTTATCAAGACCTAAGGTTTCGTTGGATCAGCTTGTTAAGCTTTAACCTCTAATTAAGCATAGATTGAGTATAATTAAGTGTTCAAAAAAAAATTAGTGCAAGAGGAATGGACGGAGAATGGTAGAGTTAGTGCAATCACCTGTTAGAATATAATTAAGGATGTTAATAACCCTAAATAGATAGTGGATTATATCGGAAAGTGTTGCTTGGAATAGTAAGCATGTGAAGGTTAAAATGGAACATGATTTATAAAAATGAATACGATCTCTCGCGTATAAGAATTTATTTCATAAAGGATTATAAAGAATCTAAGAACCTTAAGAGTCTAACAATCACTTCCTAACACACTCAGGACATGTGATCTTGGGTGATGTGTTGCGGTTACTCCCTAGGGTACGACCAGTATGGTCATCTTGTTTTGAGTTTTGATTCGTCAGTATTTTCAACTTTCTTTGAAAATTATATTGTGACCTAGGGGCTAGTACTTTCTTTTATTTATTTTATTTTATTTTATTTATGAAGAGAGGACCACTAAATTTATGTTTCTTTTTATTGGAACTATGGCACTGGCCATGTTTCTAGTTTTAATATCTTTCAATTGTCGGCATTTTTCTTCTTTTGAAGGGACTTGGTAAAAGTAATTTTTATTTTGACCTTTAAAGGTGTCAAGTGGTCATTTTGATGGTTGATATAGCTAGCCCTAGTGATGTGATTTGTGTAATGTCTATCATGTTCGTTGAACCACTGATAGTGTGTCAAGGGAGAATACCTCAAGGAGTGAAATTAGGCACAAAGAATTAACAAAGAATATATTTTATCAAATTAAGAAAAAGGAAGGAATATCCTCCTAAGTAAGATAAATTGCGAGTAATCTGGAAGAGAAAGATGTATAACAATAGTGTGACCTAGACCTAATGAATTGCAAAAATGATGATTGTCGATTGGTAAATTTGGCATGTGTATGGAGATGATTGTGTGGATGATGTCTAAAATAAGTATTAATAATTTCCATCACTCCCTTGGAATGGGATTGTTATGTACCTTAATGTTTGGAAATTGCGAATAATGTACCCTATGAAACTTAAACCTTGGAGCCTAGAAATATAAAAACATTTTAATCCCTAGTGGTAGAAAACTACCCTATATAGGGGCAGATTTGAAGAACCTAAATTTGATTATGCCTTGTTACCTAAGAAAGTTGGAAGAAATTATGCACCTAGGACGGTTTAGAAAATATTTTATTAACACCCTAATGAGGTGCCTTGACATAGAATAAGTAGATTGATTTTGGTAAACTATGATGTCAATTCTCTTAGAGGCAAGCATGGATGACAATTGCGGTGGGATAAAACATGTTTTACACGAACTCTTAATAAGTACGACTCCTAGAAATTAATAAGTAAACTATCATGTGTAACCTTGATTGTGGGAGTTGATGTGTGTTATTGATATGATTGGGATGGCACATTAATGAAAGTTGTTGAAACATAGTACTTGTAAACACCTACCTGAGATCGAAGGGAAATGTAATAAAAATACTAAGAATTTAACCTTGTGAAGATAGTAAGTTAATTACAATAATAAATTGATTTGGGTATTTCACCTTTCTAGCAGGCAAGATAAGATTTCGAGTAACTTATTGAAATTATGGGAAATGTTATGTCCCTACTTCGTAATTCTACTCATGTGACTTCCAGGAGTAAGTCAAACTCTAGGGGAGGAGGATGTAAGGCCTTCCCCAAACCAAGCTTTGATTGACTTAGTTGACCGTGTTTGACCCTACAAATAAATGCTATAATTCAATAGGATGGGCTATGTTAGACAGATAGATTGGTGAGAAAAGTAATTGAACCAGGTTACAGAATCATTTCACCTTGAGGTGTACATTTTTATGCATTATGGATTTAGAACTTATAAGATTCCATGATTTGGATAACATTGATGTATGTTGATGCTTCATTTATATGCGTTATGATATAGAACTCTATATGATTCCAGAATAGGATTACTTTGAGGTGATATATGTCATTATTGGATTTGTAGGACTTCACTATAATGATAGAAATACGATGTATGTTTTATGTATGGATTAAAATTATGAGGATTATGATAACTACGTATGTGGATTTATTTGGATGTAAGATGTATTGATTTGTTTAAATGTATATGGTATGTAGAGTGTTTGACGTGTATTCTTATTCATCTGTTTAAATGTTATATGAGGTTATTTGGAAGTACTAATGTGTAATTGAGATGCGTAGGAAAATTATCCATGTGACCATGGAAATATTAAGGAGAACCAAACCTAGACCTATGTACGTTCGTAAAACCAGGGTTTGTCTATTTGTAGAGACAATACCCTGTTTGTATACTATGTAAAAGTGGATTTTGCATGTGTGTTAGATTGAATTTATTTATTTGTGTAAATCCAACAAGAGACAAGATTTCATGTATAATTTTGTAAAAGTATTTTTATTGTGTCACTTGACACATGTGTTGATTTATGTTTTGGTTTTTTTTAAATTGTCTCTTGGAGGGAGTTGTTTAACTAGAGCTTTTTCCAATTAATTTAATGTGATTCCATAATTGCCTTGGGAAGAGAATCTTTGGGGTGGTCAACTTAAGTTTGACCCGAAAATTAACTTCAGAGGGGTTTAAAAGGGGTTAAATGGACACCTAGGGGTAGTTTAAGAGTGTTTCCTAAAGCCCATAAGGTATACCTAAGGGTTAGGAGTAATTTTAGGCATGTTTCAACTCTCATGTGACCATTTAGACACCCTAAAAAGTGGATTTCCTAAGTTGAGTGAAAATTTTTGGATGACAGATCCTTTTGGATCTTTTTCTGACTTTTCCTTTTTCAATTTTAGACACCTGTGAGAACTCTCACTAAGGTCTTCTTAAGCAAGAATGGGAGATTTTGTAGGTAATCACCCACTCTCCATTTTTGGGGACAAGAATTTCTGAAAGAAAAGATAGATTTGGTTTTAGGAATTTGGCTAAGTGTAGAGAAGCAAGGGATTGTGGATTTGGGCTGCTCATCCTCAACTAATCTAGCATTCCTTTGGGCAGTTGAAGGTTGGTTAAATTTTTCTTGTATCATTTTGTATATCACATGTTATGTGGAAAGGAATTGCTTGTATGGAAAAGGCTTGTTTCTTGTATTTTTCCCCTATGAAAATTTATTTGGTGTTCTACATTTTACTCTTGTGTATTTTCTATGTTTTGGGAGTAACCAAGACCTCCTACTCTTCAGAGAGAGGATGGTCTTGTGGGTGGTAGAAGTTTGATAGCCCTCGAGTGAGAGGCTCTCATTAAGAGAGTGATCTCAAGGGATTCCTATGTAACCCTTGCTGCATGGCTTGTTTATGCATTTGGGGGTCATAAGGAGGGAAATAAGGCATGAATGCCTTAGGGGGCATAAGGTTGTGGGGTTTTTATACTTATGATTTATCATTGTTTTTCATGAGGTGGCCTTGAGTTTTACTATACTTGCAGTCTCCTCAGGGTATTTGGTCCACTACCACCCGTGTATATTCATTACATTGTGTGGTGCAGTGTAGCCTTGGTTGGGAATATGTTTGTGATTGTTTCCCCTTGTTTGTTGTGTGGCATGTGTGTTACCTTGTCTAGGGCTTGTTTCTCCAAGCTTGGGGGTGGCTACTAGTTAGCCTAGGCTGGGAGGTGAGCACTCCATGGTCATAGCCTATGATTTATTTGTAGGTTGTTGGAATAAGAGAATAGGACAAGTGGAAGTTTGTTGGAGTTGTGTGGTTGCAGAAAAAAGATTTGGAAAATGGAATATTTACATTTTAAGTTGCAGCAATGTAAAGGGATCTAAATGCTATATCTAATTTGAAAGGAAATGTAACTATTTTACTTAAAGTCCTCATTTAATAGAAATGAGGGACTAGTTTAGGTATTTCACCCATTTTGTAATATTAACCTTATTGTATGCCAAATATGTTTAAATAAATGCATTATTTTTGTTAATTTATTATTGCATAATGGAATGATTCAATTGGGTTTTAGCTTGTATTGTTCTTAAAAGTTTAATGATTGCATGCATGTTACTTTGAAAATAAATATTTAATTTATTTCCTATTTGCATATCTCTAAGGATAGATTCAAATGAATCTAGATAAATAAAGTTGTAGGAATTAAAATCACATATTTAATTGCAGAAATCTAAATCTAGAAATTAAATGGTGTATCTAATTTAGATAATCATATATTTCTATAGTTGTTGTTAAAATGATTAAACTCTGTTATTTACTTATTGCAGAAAATAAAATCTAGAGATAATTAGCCTATTTTATTTTTTTTATTTAAAAAAAAAAACAAAAAAAACATATTCAATAGTTGTTGTTTAATTTAATTGGATTTTTGTCATTCATTTATTGCAGAAAGTAAATCTAAATTAAATAGTCTATCTATGATTTTAGCAACAAGTATTTTAAAATAAAAAATATATATGCATAGACTTAAATCTGATGACTTTAACTATTTTGTTAAAAATGTTTCAAAATAAAATACCAACATATATTTTCTTATAGAGGTTTCCCTAGATTTAGTATGCAACAAAATTATATATATATATATATATATTTATTTATTTATTTATTTTAGTATATTTAAAAAAAACAAAAACAAAATAATTAATTAAACAAGTCAAAAAAATATATACTTTGAAAGGGAAGGGCTCGCCCCCCCCCCTGCTCAGTGGGCGACGGACCCCCAGTGGCAGCCGCCACCCACAGGGGAAGGCTGCGGCCCCCACTGTGTGTGGCGCCCCACAGTGATGGCGCCATCGGGACTGCAGGTTGCGCCACACAGTGGCGGCCAAGGCCACCACTATGGGATGCATCCTGTAGGGCTCGGTTGTGGTCGTCCCTGTGGGGAGCCCCCCCTTCATGGCCGCCACCTTCCCAATAGAATCGTCACTCCTGCACATGCCGCCGCCATTAGCCATTCGGCCCTCCCTGCAAGCAGAATAAAATTCGAAAACCCTATCCCAGTTCGGGTTAGGGTATTTCGAGATTAAAAAAATATATAAAGGGAAGAAGGTAAAATATAAAAGGGCAATTTATAATATTAGTTTTAGGTTAATATTGCCATTCTATATTTTAGTAAGTTATGTGGAAATTTAATAATGCTTGTTTAAGGTAAATATATATTTATATATAAATATATATATTTGGTTAAGAATATGAATAGGGCAGATTTGTAGATTTAATATTTCATTGGTGTTTATAATTTATATATGTTTTTAATAAACATATGGACATATTAAAATAAGATGCTTAAATTTTAAAATACTTATGTAGTTTAATCTTTTAGAAATTTTATAACAATTTTTGGTAAGTTAATTTTGGTTATAGGGGTATATTGTTACCCACCTTGAAATAGGTTTTAAAGATTAAAATTTATTGGATAATTTTTCATTATGAATTTAATCGACCCTTTAGTCAATTTAATTTAAGCACATTTTAATTATTGATAAAAATGAATTTTAGACATTTATAAACTAAGTGCTAGGAGTAAATTTATTTAGTTTCAAAAAAAAAAAATTAATGGTTATTGGAGATTAATTTTATCGACGCCAATTAATTTATTAAATTAATTTTATTGGTTAAAGGTTGGTGAGATAATAAATAATCATTTAGTATTGCACATTTAGGTTAAATATTATTTTCGCTTACTTGAGTTAGTGGTTAGGGTTAACCCACACATAGTTAAGACAAACTTGCTAGTGCGTTACATGTTAGCAAATTTAATGTTTTTGGTTGTGATTTAAAAAAAATAAAAATTATCGTGTTCTTAACCAAAAGTTTGGGCATGACAGTCTTAAAGAAGGACATACTGCCAATGTGTGTAGGAGTAAGGCTTACAATAATTTTCCCTATTTTCTAAATGATAAGCCTAGATCCTATAAATTCAATGGTAACTATTATGCATGCAACAAGTTTGAGCATAGAGCATCTGAATGTAGATCTATTATGAATAACACTGGAAGATATCCTCAGAGGACCCAAGGAGTTGGTCCTAAACCTTTTGTGAACCAGAATCACAACCGATTTAATGCCTTCAATCATCAGCCACGAAGCGGTGGCTATCAAGCGGCAACTGGATGGAGAGAAAATTGTTGGATTTGTCATGGTCATGGTCACACTACTACAACATGCAAAAGCAAGATTGGAAACATGAACAATGGACCTTGGAGAGCACCTGGATTGGTCTGCTATCACTACAAAAGACTGGGTCACATTGCCAGATTCTGTAGATCAAGAAAGAGTATATCAGATGATATACTGGTCACCTCAAAAGGAAAGATTGATGTTGACACTATTCAAGCGGATATGAACAAGACCTGGAAGAAGAAACCAGTGGTGTTACAAGAGGAACCGGTTTCTGCACCTAGTGTGGAAATCACGAAACTGACAAACTAAGCTTCAGAAAATCTTAGGGGGAGAAAACGGCAAAATGTTTCGAACCCCTGGTTTACATCGATAAAAAACCTTAACTAGTATGTGATACCTGTCATTTGGTGGAAGACCAGAAATGGTAAAAGGAAAATTAGGGTTTTAGCCCTAATGGTGGAGCATTAATTGTGGTAGGTGAGGAATATGTTTAAAAGGATTTTTCAAATAATTTCTCACTATTAGTTTTCTAGCGAAGAAGGTTTTCAAGTGCAGAGCGAAGAAAAGTGATTTGTGCTGCGATTCTGAGAAATTTAAGGAACCTTGAAGGAGATTCAAATTCGAATTACAAACAGTCAAGTGAAGAACGCAAAGCGGTGATTCTGCAACCGATGGAGTGTGAGGTGGAGGAATCTAAAAGCCCTAAATTCATAATTTTTGAAAGGTATTTTTTTGAGTTTTTAGTTTCTATCATGGCTTCTGCATCCCATACTAGCTCTAGTACATCTGTAGATTCAGCAAGCTTTATTCAACGCAAGTTTATATATAATGCCCTATCACAAGTTCCAGTTGGTGTGATAGTAGAAGAGGGAATCTCAGATTACATAGATTGTAAAATTCAAGACCTAGGGTCTCTAGCAATTCACTCATAGCTAGGTTTGTTTTGTGGACAAGATAAAAAGATCAAACCAGAGTATAGTATTTTGGAGAAGACAAAGCTCCACAATGTTGTTTATTTTCTGGAGGATTTCATAGATGATCACATAAGGATCATTCTGAGTAGAGTTCATGGTGACAAAATGTACTTGGAAAGAATGCATGATATAACACCACAAGCAATTCATGTCATCACCGGTTTCTGCAATACAGGGGAAGTGCTAGCCCTAAGGATGGTAAGCAAAACTGAAATGTCCAAGCTCACCGGTTCAATGAGCGACTCATGAAGTATGACCGTCAATTCTATCAAGGACGATCTGGTGAAATATGCATGTATGGTGATTGGATATCGGACGTTCTTAGCCAGCAGAATTAACTCTATATCTGTTGCATCGGTAAATGCCACTTATCAGATGATCAAGGAGGATGCATCATTTGACCTATGCACCGATATGCAAAGGCAACTCCTATTGAATCTTAAATCAATCAAACAGGACAATGCATTGAGATTCAAGTTTGGACAACTACTGGTTGGGTTAATCTTTTACTTCCAAGGCTACTTTCGAGGAGTAGGTGATGTCCAGTGGTCTGCTGATCAACCGATAACCAAGCAAATCAAGGAAAGCATTCAAGTAGTTGGAACTGGTTACCTTGAAGTTCTAAACAAGTAATTTGATGAGTTAAGATGCAAAATGATTCAGAGGGTGAGAATATCAGGTGATATTGTCAAGAAATATGAAGATGATATCTGTTTCACCATTAAAGTGGATCAATGCATAATGGAGGCTATTGAGCCCAGACAGGAAGTGGAGCCTATGGGCTATGAGGTAATGAATGATATGCTGGAAGGATATGCCTCTACCCTTATTGCCTCACCACTTGATCCAAAGGCAAAAAGAATCGCACCTACCTAGAAAGGATAACACCAGTTGAGGAACCCTCAACAAAGAAAGGAAAAGAACCTTCAGTGAAGAAGGCAAAAGCAGTGCCTTCAGCATCGGCACTGGCTACTACAGCCAGTCCTACAATGACCAAGCGGTCACCAGCTAGAAAGAAACCTGAAGCGGCACCTGCTAAAGTATTCAATAGAAAGAGGAAGACAAGGAATACCTCTCTAGACTCAGAAGAAACTGTTTCTGAGGAAAAACCAAAGAAGACACATCAAGCAAAGAAAAAGACAAAGAATGAACCGACATCATCGACACTGGTAAATATTGACATCTCCTCCTACAAACCTTTGACACATTTTCAAATAACTATAAAAAATATTAGGAGAAAAGTGTTGAATGATTTGATTGATTGTTTTGATGACTTTAATGATGATGAAAAGGAAGCGGTTGAAAAAGAAATAATTCAGTATTTATGTGTTAATGACTGGTCACCTTCAGAAATTAGATCTAAGGCACCGGATTCTTTGTATAAGTCCTTAGACAATAAATGGTGCATTGCCATAGAGCAGGAATAGGAAATGAGAGAAAAAGTTTTTGCTGAACACTTTCCTGATGTATCAAACTCTGAACTATTTGAAGTAATGAATAAATACAAAGGCCTCTTCTTCATGAGAAGAAGAAGACTCCTGTTACTTGAAGGTAAGGGTAAAAAAGTGCTCAAGAATACACACACCCTTGCTCTAGAAGCCTTGAAGATGCATAGAGTGGTTGAAGCCAACAGGAAGTCTGAGCAAGAACCAACAATAACTAAACCAAATGAAGTGTTTGATGATGAAGGAAATCTGGTTGCTGAACCGATCGACACTATTGATGTCGATGCTCTGGATGGAGAAGATATTGCTCAGGGTACACCATTGAAAGCTATAGGACAAGAGAAGCAGGCAGAATAGGAAATAAAGCAAAAGGAAATTGAGGATAAAAAGGAGGAAGCAAAGGATGAAGCGGAGAAGAAGAAAGCAGAAGAGGAGAAGATGAAGAAGGATGAAGAGGAGAAGAAGAAGAAGGATGAAGAGGAGTAGAAGAAGAAGGATAAAGAGGAGAAGAAGAAGAAGGATGAAGAGGAGCAAAAGAAGAAGGATGAAGAGGAGAAGAAGAAAAAGGAAGAGGACAAGAAGAAGAAGGAAGAAGATGAGGAGAAACGGAAACATGAAGAAAAGAGAAAAGAAGAAGAGAAGAAAAGAAAAGAAGAGGAAGAAGAGAAAAAGAAACAAGAAGATGCAAAGAACAAGAAAGAAGAAGAAGATAAGGAAGAGGAGAAGTGAAAGGAAATAGAGGTAAGGAAGAAGGAAGAGGAAGAGAAGGAAGAGGAAAAGAGAAGAGAAGCGGCAAAGAAGAAAACAAAGGAGGACAAGGCAGGAGAAGCAGCAAAGAGCACGCAGATGGAGAAACCTAAGGCAACCGATAGTCAAGCCAAACCGGCTGACCTTACCAGTCCCATTGACCTCTAGTCTGCAAGTGAAATGGAGCTACTACAGAGCATCAAGGTTGCTCAAGAACACCTTGAGGTGTTAAGGAGGAAGAAGGAGGAAGCTGTGATCCAAGCTATAGTGGACACTCTTACCGGTTTGTTACCCGATAAAAAACTCCCCAGTACCGACTCATCATTGGCACAACTAAAGCTCCCATGCACAATAGTAGATGATCAAGTGCAGAGCTTAGAAGAGGTAGCAGAGGAAAATGCTAAGAAAGAGCATCAAAAGGCTCTAAATATTGCTCTAGTGAAGAAGTTAAATGAGCTCCGGACTGAACTCCAAAAAGCACAAAAGGATATAAGGGACACTTTGGATGAGGGGAATCTTCTACTCAGCAAGATTTTCCAACCCCATCTGTTCTATGACGACGTGCTTCACAGAAGCAAAAGCTTCAATCTGACTTGTAGTCCTACATGAGCACATTCAAGCCGTCTTATGACTCATTTACAGCCTATGGGCAAACCATTCACCGGTTTCACATCCAGACAGCAAAAATAGAGCATGAGATCAGCACCCGGTCTTGAGATTTGCAGGAGCTACAACTGGTTCTACTCCCACATCTACAAATTCTTCAAAAGTGCCATCTAAATCTGGATGCCTTAACAGTGACATAGGAGATGAGCACAATTGACACCATGGAGGAATAGGTCTCCCATATGTAGACAGAGAAAGAAGTAGCCACCTCCCTACTTGAGTCCTGGTCTTTATCTATGAAACAATTCTTGTAGGACTTTAAATCTATTTTTAACAAGTTTTATTCCTTATTGTCATAAACTTTTATTATTTTAATACCAAATGAAAACAGGGGTTGTTCAGTTGTACTTTGTCATTTTTGGCAAAGGGGGAGAAGTATTCTAAGGGGGAGAAGTATCTGGTATTTAAAATTTTGATGTATGCTCTGATATCTCTATGTGAAAAATAGTTATACATTGTATTGTTAAAGGGATAGTGTATATGCTTAGGGGAAGCAATTTTGCTAATGACATGATTTTGTTGTAAAACACTTAGATGTCAAAATTTTATTTTCCTAAGTGTTGCCATCAATGCCAAAGGGGGAGATTGTTGGAGTTTTTGATGTTTATGATGTGATTGTCATTGATGGACACACACTTGCATTGAGATCTCCTTTATATGTATGAGCTTAAGCTCAACCAGAATATGTTGCAACCGGTATTTTGTATGAACCGGTAATACTTTGTGATGAGTTACCAACTGACATTTTGTGATGATTACCATCCACCGATTGTTTGATGGTGCCGACACTTTAATGGTGCTTTTTGTGTCATGTTACCAACTATGTCCAGGTTCATTAAACCTAGGGAATTGGATTGTAATCCTATTGGACCGACATGAAATTAGATTCCTTTATAAGGACATCATGTCTAGGGTTTTAGGTTGTTGTTGTTGGTGAAGTTGATATTGTTGCTAGGGTTTAAGGTGGTTGAGGAGTCAGACAAAGTATGAATGTGTAGAAGATTGAAGTAATGCTGGAATGCATTAGGAATGAGCTATCAAGGATCTAATCAAGCAATATGTGCTATTTGCTAGATCACTCACTTGTTGATTACTCACATCTTCGACAAGTTTGTAGCCCTTAACCGGGTAGGCCCAAAAGACTTTTTTAAATCCTCTAACAAGGTGGTTCACATCTGTGGATCTAAAATCCTCTAGCAAGGTAGTCTTTAATCGGACTTATCTCCTAACAGAGATTGAGATTCCTAATAGGATCTGTTCTAGTAAAGAACATTGTAAGACCTTAACCGGTTTGGTTCCTATTCTGTAGATAGTTACTTGTGAGTTCCATCTCACCGTGGTTTTTCCCATTTGGGTTTCCATGTCAAAATCTCTTGTGTTATGGTGTTTGTGCTTTTATGGGTGAATGCATTATTTACTATTTGGTTTGCATGTGTGCTAACCAGTTTGTCTGCTAAACTATTTTATCAGTTTACTGTTAGTCTTGCAAAGTGTTTAAGTGCAAAGATTTTTGGCATACTAGTTCACCCCCCCCTCTTAGTATTCATCAGCTTTATCCATTGGATAACCCTAACCTAACCTTAACCCTTACCTCCTAAGGTAACCTTCATGTCTTCTCAAGTATTTAATGCTTCTTTCATCTCCTCTCAAGAAACCTCTTGTTGACAATTGTCACCATTTCATTGGCGAGAATTGTAAACATAGAATGATTAACTTTCAATCATGGCCCTTGTTAAGAATATCCAATCTTGACCATCCATTTCCCTATTTTTCCTTTAAATAGAGCTCTCATTCTCTCATTTGGATATAGAAGTCTTTGTGTATCAAACTTATAGTCATTTTGCTAGTGATATAGAATTTTTTATGCATCAAACTTATAGTCATTTAGCTAATGATATATCCAATTCTTTCATGCATCAAACTTATAGTCTAATTACTAAGCATTTTAGCCTCTCTTTGTTAAATCATCACAATAGCATTTAGAAACATTTAAATATCATAGAAATATCCTTGTTAGACTACTATATCATTGCTAGGATAATTAGCTAATCTTATCATCATCTTTTATGCTAGTTTAATCATCATAGTTTCAATATCATACATGTCTTAGGAATGCATTCATGCATAATAATCAAACATCACTCATTCTTGGAGTTGTCATTCCTAAGTCACTTTTCTCAGTGATCTAAGAGAAAAGACATTGACTTTAGGGATCCTATGAGATAGAGAGCAATGGTACACCCCTTGGGAAGTTGTGCTATTTCAATATAGTTCCTATAACTTGCACCAAGAGTCTCATTGGTGTGTGGGCCTTTTTGAATCAGACTTTTACATTTTTTGTCGCCCTCCTTCCTCGCACACAATATTAACTCATAAAATCATATGCAAGGACACACAATAAAATAAAAACAATGTCAAAGAAAATTTCACATGAAAGACATACACGAAGATACAAAAGGGGGTTCATACTAAGAACAAAGGCTCCAAGTCAAGTAGTTGAAGAGACCTCGATAGTCAAAATATCTCAACCACTAATATCATTCTTAGAATTATATTACAATAGAAAACATGGTCACATAAAAAGAGAAAGATCATGCATCAAGTGATGAAACAAGAAACCATGATCCAATAGCTAGCAAATTGTGTTATTCTAGGGGATCACAAGGAGAGAAAGAAAGGAATGAAAATTCCACGAGCTAGAAAATTGTGTTATGCTAGGTTATCCATGAGAGGCAAATATTCTGAAAGGCAACAAAATATATTATGTTGTGTGATATGTTTGAAAAGAGAGTCAAAAGGTCTAGCAAATTTCCTTAACTAGTCAACTCATCCTACAAAAAGAAAAGCAAGAGTAAAAAAGTCTAGAAAATTGTGTTATGATAGTCAACTCATCCCGCTAAAGGGAAAAGAAGAGTCATAATTTCTAGAAAAATATATTATTTTAGTGAAATAATCCTTCTATGATACTATTTGGTTTAAGGAATGAAGCACCCATCTAAGGCTTTTAGTTTGGTTTAAAGCATGCAACAACTTGTAACTGATAGATAATATGGGGATGAAACATGATTATGCCACAATCTCATAAATCATAATTGATAAAGATAACTAAAAATGCAACTAGGAGGCCAAATATATATCCCCCTTAAGATATCATCATAACACGATGTTGATATCTTAAGGTAGATATAAATCAAGGATAAACACCTTCAACACCAAGGAGATATCCTTTAATCAATTGTAATGCCTGCCAAAATACCCTAGAGAAATAAACCCCACTCTACCAATAAAAAGGAGATAATTTTTTTTTCCTTTTAAGATAACCATCATTACTACTCAACACTAGCTACTAATAATGCAACATTACAACTAATGCACATCAATTCATCTTAAATAATTTATATGAAAGAATAAGTCAACATGAACATATCCATAAAATCAGATTACGCGAGCAAAAGAAAGATGATCAAAATTGACAACTCCTACCACTCCTCGAAGAGAATTTGCAGGCCATGGAGGTTTGTCTTATTTGCTTCTATTGAATATATTACCTTAGATGGTAGGTTTACCAGAGCTTATGGGCATCACTTTGTCCTTCTTAACCATTTTCATCATGGAGAAAGGGTTAGCCTTCCCTATTACCTGGCCTATTCAATGGATCATACCATAAAGGAGATCCAGAAGGACCCTAAAGGTGATCATGCCCTCCACCAGGGGCTTATGGTCCTGGTTTATAAAATGCTAAAGGGGAAGTGCATTGAAAAGTCTATTAAAGGTAAAAATGCCAGAGATGAGACTACGAAAAGTAAGGATAGTGGTTTCAACTTTGATTCTGAGACTGAGGGAGAGTTAGAAGAAACTAACAAAAAAGGGAGGATTAGGGCCAAGAAGAGGAGGATTATTGTGGAATCTGAAATGTCAGACTCTAAAACTAATTCCCTTGAGGAAAAACCTGTTAAAAAGAGGAAAGGGAAAGCCTCTGGAAAGAAGGCTCAGAAAAAGAATACTAAAAGGGGTAGCAATTCTGATCTCAATTATGTTCTGGTTGAGTCTAAGGAGGAGGCTGATGATAATAAGAGGATTGATAGTCAGGACAAAGAAGGGGAGGGTAACCCGGTTAAGGATAATTTGGAAACCATGGAGATTGTGAATACCACTAGTCTGCATAATGAGGAAAAAGGGGGTCAAAGTGATAGTGGTGACAAAGATACCATTAAGGCTTTCTGTGAGACCATTGCTAGTTTGGTGAAGGATATTAATAGTTTGAAAACTAATACACAGGCCATGGCAAGAATTACAGTTGGTGACAAGCCCTTGGCAGAGCATGTTAAAGAGTTAGTGGTCATTCTACATAATACACAAGCTATTGAATTTATGGTTGGAAAAATCTTAGCCATGGAGAAAAAGGTTAATGAGATGGGAGATAGAAAGGAAATGGACAACAAACTGAAAGATTTTGGCAGCAGAATTGACAAGCTGGAGCACAATGTCAAGCAACTTACTGATCAAAATTTCCATATCCTTAAATCTTTGGTGGACAACATGAACATCTTTATCAACAGGTACAAGAATAATGCAGAGAAGGATGGTGATAAAGAGCAGGCGAACAAGAAGGGTCATGAAAGGAGGACCAGAGCCAACACAAAGAATAAGGTCGACATCAAAGGTCGTGAGTTGGAGGATATGAAGACCTTAGCGAACAACATGAAACAAATGGTTGTTCACGCTGAGGAGATCTTGAATAGTATTTAGTTCCAGTTGTTGTCCTTGGTTCAGTCTCTTTGCTATCTTTTTCTTTCCTTTTACTATCTATTCTGAGTTTTATGTAATGATGTTTTAAGCTATGCCCTTTTGGTGGGTTCATTTTGACTTTTTGAAGTGATCAGACACTTTTTTAAGCTTTTTTGTTCTCCTGGCTTGTAAAAGGTTCGGGTACCTTTCAAATACCTATTTTTACTTAATCAAAAGTATTTAATCCATTAAAATATCTCCATAAATGAAATCATGCATTGCATATCCATTCCATAGGGTATCTCAATGTCACTACCTGACATAATACTAGCACATCACATATCCATCTATAGAATCATGAACTATCTTCCAACCAATCATTTACTTTCCATACTACTATGATAAATCATTGTCACATATACATAATTCTATCCCATTTCACACTCTTTAGGTTCATTTTAAAGTACCAACCAAATGTTCCTTATACTCATCTACATTCATTAATCACTTAACACATCATGAATGTAAATTCATTTGTCCTTCTCCTACATATGGAATTAAATTATTTCCTTAAGCACAACCATTACACAACTCATGAAGAATACTATCCATTTTCATATGCAAGATTATAACATCAAGCACTTATCTACTTCCAAATAGGATTCCAAACTACTAAATAGATTCAAGGGTCAAATGATACTACAAGAATAAACATAATCTAATATTTCAATCCCCTAATTCAACATACAGTCTACAACATATATCTCTACAACATATATCTTATTACAAGGGCATAGTTCCATATCATAAAATCTAAAAATATAAGAGCACATGGAACAAGCACATAGTCTCTTTTACTACATCCCATCCTAATGCTTTTTTAATACAAGTTACATAAGTACATATTCATATTCCATATTTATAGGTCATCGTAATACAATATTATCTCTTCCCATATCCCAAGATAACTAACATTGAAGATTAACATCTTTCAAATCAAGGCATACATGATTGTTAACATATTGACTATCTTCCACAAGATATACACAAGAAATTGCATTCATATCTCTCAATCATTTTATTCCATGCTAATCAATAATAGAATATCTATTTATAGTAACCTCACTCAATACATTTCATTCTGCATTCATCCTACTACAAGTTCTATTATACATGTTCTCAATACACTAGTTGCATAATCTTCTTTACATTTGCATCTTTCATACCACATGATATCAATTATAATTACATAGAATATACTCCAAACAATCCATGCACATGATGAGATAATATAGATCCGTATCCATGCATGCTAACATCCAAAGAAGAAAATCCCAATGGAAGAAGGCATCAAACCACTCGGCCATGTGGAACCAAATAGGAACCACCCCCCACGCTTGGAGATGACATAAGGTTCCAACTCACACTCAAGACATAAGATAAAACCTAAAAACAAGGGAATACAACATGACACCACAAGGTTTCAATACAACAAAGTATGCAAAATACATCATGAGGCTAAATCAAATCAATAAAGCTTCTAGAGGCATAATCAACAACATAGGCATATGGATAATGGACACATGTAGGGAAAGAGTATCATCACATGCTATTCTCACAACAAAAGGGGCCAAGCCACACCTTGATAGACATGTGGAACCATCTCAAACTTGGAGCCATTCAAGGGAGATTGGTTTACCACTCCAATGGTCTTCCCAAGCTCATCCCGAGTAAACCTCCAGGGTAATGAGGTAGGGCACAAAACCAATTATTATCTTGTTTAGTGAATTCCTAGATACCCAAACCCACTAATAAATTATTAAGATTATCACTTCCAATTACAATAAAACTCTTCATGTGGTTCCATCAAGTCTAGACCCCCTCCTAGAGGCCTAATGCTCAAGACCTTGGTCCACACATGCAAGAGCCCACTCTCCCTAACATGGACCAAAACCATAGTGTAGAACATAACAAGATACATCAAAATAACAACATGAATCTCAACATGGAATGCATCCAAAACTCATTACAAATCTGATGCAACTGAATCTCAAAGGTAATCATCAACATACAATCCAAGAGCCACATATCAAGAACCAAGCCCTAAGATCAAAATGCCAAATTGCAACAATAAAGAAAGAGAGCCTCAATAATGTCAAATGCACATAAAAGTGGGCAACACATGAATCCCATAACATAGAAAAAACCTCCACAATGAGGCACAACATATCCTCTCACTAGAGCTGCAAATTACCCTTCCTCATAGCAAGGACATACTCAACTTGCTGGAGAAACATATCAATACCTAAATGGTCAAGAACAAAACCACTTGCTAGAGCCAAAATGGATTCATACATATCACAAATGAATAGCACAATGTCCAAAAACCACCAAACATGATAAAACAAGCCTCTAGAATGAAGATCAAGCCAAAAAGACCAATTGAGGACCTCAAAAATGACCCAAAAACATGTCGAAACTACTTTGGTGCTTTTGCAGCCAAGAGTGGTGCTTTTGCAGCCTAGAGTGGTGCTTTTGTAGTTAGTTTTAGCGCTTTTATTTATGAGTTACAACTTTTCACAAATGGGATGTAGAGGTGTTCAAACTTGCCCAGATTTGGGCATAGGCTCAATCAAGATCCAAAATCAACCTAGAAGTCATTAAAATCCATCACAACCACAAAATAAGGTTTGCACAAGATAAAAAAGATCACACATAAATGATAAACATCTCAACCATTGAAAGCTTGCACAAAAATGATCCCAAAGACAACCAGATATGATCCAAATCATCAGACAATAAAAGGTCCAAAAAAAGATTTCTAAGGCAAGACAAGCCTTCGCAAATCAAAACCCAACATAGAACATTCACAGGGAGGTTATATCCATAAAAATCACATCTCATAAATGCCCATTTCCCAACACTGCATAAAATTAGAAATTCCTATTTCAAATTGCAACCTTTCCAAGAATTATTTATTTTCAATCAATCCAATATAAAACAACTTATTCATTCTCAAAATTTCACCCAAGACAATCTTTTAGCAGACAATCTTTCCTAGAAGCAAAAACTGAGAATAAGGCAACCAGATCCAACCTGGAAAAAGAAGAAATGGAGATGAAATATGAAGATGAAAGCTCCAAATCCAACAAAATCCCAAGCGCAATCTGAATCCAAAACCAAAATCAAATCCTCTAAGAAAATCTCTGAAAACTCCCAAAAGCCAACCCCTATGAATGCACGGGAAATCTAAAAATATACAAAAATTAAACTCCAAAACTTTATTAAAAGCCAACCAATCAGACTAATACCAAAAAACCATATATTATACCAACCCTCACAAAGTTCAAGGAAAATAATAAATAAATATAATATTTATCTACCTCACACCATTCGACCAATTAAATAAGAGGGTAGGTAGGTTTACTTAAAAATCAATTTAACCAAGGGTAAAAACACAATCAATTAAAATAGTAACTTGCATACCCAAGATAACATATTATTCACGAATAATAATATTATTTATTCACCCAATAAATAATAAACCACAACATAGATTAAATAAATAACCATGGATAATAATATTTATCCATTAGTAAAATATTAATGTCTTATTTAAATAATATTGATTAATTAAATACCAATAATTAAATAAATAGCCATAAATAAATAATAACAATAGAAAATCCAAAATGGCATCATTAAAATAAAATAAATTAAATAAATATAAAATCCAACAATTAACAATTAATAAAACTCAATTAAAATATAAATAATTAAAAGCTAATTGACAATAAATAGCAATGAACAATAAATAATAATTAGGCTCTTGATAAATAATAAATCAAATGTTAAATTAATTAAGTTAATAAAGTTAATTAAACAATAGATCAAATAAATCAATAAGTCAAATAATTATGAAATCTCAACAACAAATTATATAATCATTTAAACACTAAATCATAAACTAAAGTAAAATAAGATAAACTATGCAATAGAATCAATTATTAATTTAATTAAACAATCATACCCACAAGACCACATAACAAGGGTCCTAACAAACATAGTGCGCCATGAGACAATACTAGCATGACTCAAGTGACAGGGTGACAACTTAAGCCTAAACTATGCGAGGGAAACACATGCCATCTCCAACAACTTGCCATTGGGATAAAGACGCGCTCAGACCTATGAGACCAGGTGGAGTCGATGTCTAGTACCTGCAAACCTGCATCTACCACTCAACACAACATATACAATACATATACATCATAATAATCAGATGGGTGATAGAGAATCACAACGTCACATCATGCTCTCTATGAGTGATATGACATCGTTTCTACTCACAAAGATAGTAACACAATATAACATCAAATCATCACATAAAATCATGATCATGAAATAGGGTTAGTACCATCATAAATCATATAAATATCCAAACATGACGAGTCATATCAAATAACATAAATCCACAGAGTAACTAGCATTATCAATACCATCTAAGATAGTGATAGAGTCATAAGTAACCATCTAAGCATCAACCATATGTCTAAATAAGTATCGATATGTAAATCCAAATGCAAGTCTAGGATGGGCACTACATTAACAATGCACATTCAATCCAAGCAAAAGAGGCATAACTCTTTTGGGACAAAGGAATATATAGTTGTAAAAGAGATATCTTGCAACAAGTGTAAAGGGGTCCTTTTGAGGGATGCATGATTTACAAAGGAGGAAGAGATATTTGACTAAAGATATCTACCCTCAAGAATAGAGAAGATCTTTAATAAAGATAACATCTTTGAAAAGGGGAAGGATATTAAGAATGCAAACCGTCCCCATTGCTAGGAAAACATGAATTATCAACGAAGTATTGCACACTTTCTAAGGAGAGATTATTCATAAAAGACACACCATTTCATGCAAGGAATAAGTCCTTAGAAATAAAATCAATGTATGAAAGATGCATCTCAACAAGAGAAAGAGTGGATCCTTAGAAATAAGGACTGATTAAAAACTATTCTTGCCCTAAGACAAGAATAAATAGACTATTATGTTGCTCACTGAGTATGAGTGCACCTGAAATTATACCACCATGGATGATAGTGAGCCCCAATAGGTAAGCTATAAATGTCACATAGTGAGGAGCAACATAATAGGAACCTAAATGTTATGTAGGAGTAAGATTAGGGGGTCTAACTCATTATCATATAGTATTTGAATGGTATTAGTTACAATAAGTTGTTGAATTTTATTTGCCAAATCATGATATTCATTAGTGGAATGACCATGAATTTGATTATACAAAAAGGATTATGTTGATAAATTTCTTATGATTCTTTCTTAGGTTTATCAAAGGGAGAGTAAACAAATTGTCTTTAAGAATCTCATACAAAATATTCTCTTGTTGTGATGAGAAGTTGTACGAAGATGCATTATACAATGGGGGAGGGGAGGTCAACAAAGAAGGGGGTTGGAAACCTAAACCTTCTTTGGAAAAGTGATCCATATTTCTCATTAGTCTCAAGACTTGTATTGCACACATCCTAAATCATACCCATTTCATCCATGTTTGGAATCAAATAGAGGATTTGAAATGTCTAGAAGAGAGGGTTCATTCTTAGTTTCAATCTCTAAAGATCTCCCATCATTGTCAAGACATGTGCTGGAAGAATAGGTTGGAATAAAAGAAGCTTGGAGAAATGACACACAAGGCTCCTTTAGGGCTTCATAGTTAAATTTAGTTATCCTACATCTACTAAAGGAAGGTGTAAAGTCTAATTAATACCAAGCATTAGTGATCTAGGAGACTATGTTGTAGAAGGAATCATATTGTAAAAGGGAGATATGCATCCAAATTCATCATGATCAACATCATAAGGATTAGGATCAACCTTGATTTGTGGAGTTCATTTTTATGTGTGAATTTTATTGTGCAATGAAGAGTAGAAGGGACTAATTTTATAGCATTAATCCATAGTCTATCTAGAAGAAGGTTAACTGAGATCATTGGGTATGAAATAAATAGGAGTGGGTAAAGTCATAGGTCCTACTTTTATAGGCAATATGACTATACCAAGTGATTCTCTAGGAACATTATCAATGCTACTAACACAAAGAGGATTAGGTTGAATAGAAAAATAATCTTAATTTACCTTATGTAATAATTGAATGGGACAAATGTTAAGCATTAACCCATTATCAATTAGGGTACCTCTTATTCCTTGCTCATAAAAGTGAGGAGTGATCATAAGTGGATCATCTCTATTTTTAAACTCTATAGAAGACAATTTATCTTGTGAGAATGTAATAAATATCATTTGATTTAGAAAAAGGATGAGAAACTAACCTTTGTAAGGCTTGTTGGATCATATCATGGTATGAAGGTGAAGTTTGAATCAAGTCCCAAGGGAAAATATTAGCTAAGATATCATGGAGTTTCTCAAAAATTCTAGGCTAATTATCCAAAAGCTACTTAAGAATGGGAGGGGGGGAATGTAAGTGAGAAGAACATTGGAATCTTGCTTGTTGATTCTAGCATTATATGTGTGAGGCTCTTCGAGACCATTTTTTTGGGCTAGTTACCTTTCCATATCACTTGTTTCACATATTAATTTTGAAAATATTAAGAAATAAACAAGAGGTCTCTTTAAATTTGTTAGAATTAATCATAGGTTGGTTTTGAGGTTGAGTTGCACATTGAACAAATCTAGGCTTCTCATAACTAGAAACATAAATAGTATTGACTTGATTAATCTCTTTGTTCTCCAAGGATTCATCTTTAGAAGGAAGAGCATCAAGGAAATTTCTAATGATTTCATCCTCTTTCTCCAAGGTATCTTTAAGGGTGAAGAACATTATAGAAGAAATATCAACATCATTCATACAAACTTCACCCTTAGAAGGGAGAGTTTTGAAAAGTGTTAATAGTCTCTTCTTGTACAAAATTGTCCTCGTGGGTAGGAAGATCCTTAGGAGAGGGATAGAGAGACATAAGAGAGGCCAAGACACTATGACATATATGAAATTTATGCATCGTGAAACTAACTAAATGAACACACAATGAAAATAATTTTCTTTTTAAATGAGAACATAGAGAAAATGCATGATAAAAGAGATAACAATATGCAATTTTTATACTTTTTTACTAATACAAGTACACAAACCATGACTAAATGCAGCTAAATCTAGTAATTATAAGAAAAAATCAGATCTGAAACTAAAAATTAGAAATATGCAAGTGTAAGAGGATTCGGGTTCACCAAAATATGAAGTATGGAAATAGGGATCCAAAAATTAAGGTATGAATTCACTTATTTCCATATTAATATTAAATGGATAGTAGAACCCAATAGATTCAACCTCAATTCTATCAATAAGAGGGTTGTATACTGATTGGATTCTATTCCATTTTGATTGAGTTGAGGATGCAATTGAACTGCTATAATTTGAAACCTATATCTAAGGTAAATGATGGGAATTTGACATAAATAACATAAACAACAAGCTTATTGAGAAAATGATGTCTCAACCTTTCATTAACATGATGTTACTATTTCTAGAAAGTTTTGTTTGAGCGTGGAATGGTGTGAAATTCTCCTCAAAGCTTTGGATTGGCTAGATAAACATGCCAAAAAAAATGCATTTTTGAAGGGTGTCATGAAAGGTTTAAATTTGATTTTGTGGAATTTAGACCCTCTGAAATGCCTTGAAAAGTTGGGAATAATTGGTATATCTAGTTATGAGGTGATAAAGCACTTTGCAATCTTTTTGACGCATCAAACAATTTGTCAATTGAACACCCGGTTCACAAGTTACGGCCTCCAAAAGTTTGGACTCCTATAATAGGAAATATTAAATTGCATCAGACACATAAATGAGCTATAAAAGGGAGGTCTTGGATCTCAAATCAACAGATTGGATAATTTCTTAGGAAATACCAACTCCTATGATCAAAACCTCCAATTGACTTGGCCAACTTATAGAGTGAACCTATTTGGTTACTAACTCCCTCACTTTAGGCTCTGCAAGACCTAGGCGAGTATACCTATTCACTAGTCATTTTTTATGACTAGTGCTTTTTATAGCAGATTGAGTATCTTGATCTAAAATTTTCCCTATCTTAGAATGGCATAGGTTCCTAGGATAGGTGGCTTTTATATGAGTTCAAGAATGTTTTTGTGAAAGCTATTTGATCTTTGTGCTTGAAATTTATATGTATACACTATTGCTAATTGATTCTATATATCCTACTCAACTATTCCTATTGCTTTAAAGTAAAGGTAATTGATATGGTAAAAAGTTTCTATTTATGAATGATCAATGCCTTTCCTCTTGTTTGGGCCACAAAGTCTATTACTTCAATAGGACTTGATATATGCTTCTATGAGACAATTTTTAAATCACCCCCCAGGTAGATCTATCAGTCACCTTTCCTCAAAAAGATCCATTTTAATAGTCTTATGCTATAATTTTTTCAAATGAATTTAACCCTTATTTTAAGAGACGATTCAAGGAAGACTTACAAGGAACATTAAAATCCACAAGTAGGCCTTTTATTCAAATTAATAGCAGCGGGAAAATAAACTTCACTAGGAAGATACAAGCAACCTTATCGTCTATGAGACAATATCATAGAACAACCGCCAATTAAAATAAACAACTCACAACACATATATAAAGGAAAAAACAACTGATTATATTGATAAGAGTTTTGAAAGTTACAAAAAATGCCAGAGTATATTATACATATATCCTTGAATATCTCCCCTTTTACAAAATACTTCTCATATATATGAGAACAAAACCTATCCCTCACAAAGAGTCATGTTTCTTCCCAATATTAACAATTTGTTTGTACATTCTTGACAAATTTAAATAAAAATAGGTTAAGCATTCCTAAATGATTTATGTAATCATATTCCCTGTAGCCTTTGGTGTCAGCATTCTGCTTCTTCAATTCTTCACCCAATGAAATATACTCAAAGATTATCTGGTTGACAGAAGGATCCAAATCTTTGTCCTGGTCCAACCCTGAGATGATTCGCTCTTTGATACCAGGCAGCTCATTCCGCCATTTCTCTAGTGATATCAACTCTCCCTCCTTGTAGTTTTTTGGCATTTGTGAGGTGCTTCCATCATCTAATGCTTGGAGGTCTTTGCTCAAGGCATCTGCATATCTGTCATGCTTCTCCAAGTATGTCATCCCTTATGCTCTCTTTTCAGACATCATGGCTTCCACATTCTTCATCACCTCCTGCAATCGTTCCTTTAGTCTTTTATGCTCCCTTGAAGCCTTGACAGTCCCAGTATATACTTTCCAATATTGATCCGCATGTATCAACATGGTTTTGAACTTGCGTTCTATGATATCATTAACCAGTTTATCTATTTTCTGTCAGATAATCTCCACTTGTTTGATTGATTTCTCACTCTTGGTCTTCCAGTAGATAGTGTCTGTTAGAGGATCCATGCCCTTCCAGTCAGTTTCAAGTGCCATGTCTAGTTCATTGAAGCTTGAAGCAGAGCTCTGCTAGAGTAGTCTCTCTTGTAGCCATTGTACTTCCTCATTGGCCTTTTCATACAATCCTTTATAAGTATTGTTCTTTGTGACTAGAAACTCAATCTGATCTTGATTGAGTTTTATGACATCCAAATTCAATTTGGCAGTGACCCTAGGATCAGTCTTCCCATCCTGCTAGATCATTAGATGCCCAAAGGCCTAATCAATGTCCACAAGAAAGGGCCTTTTTTCTTTAGGATACAGATCCAACAACATAAGATCCTTTTGATTAGGATCATATCCCGATCCCATAAAAATATTGTCCACTTCTTCGAGCACAATGTGTTGATATGGCCCCTATTCTTCAAAAAACTGTCAAATAATAAGGCAGATCTCATGTCCCATCCTGAGTATATCAGCACCCCAGCATCTTTGAGCAATTGCCTTCCTCTTTTAGGCATCATTTCCTTCATGACCTGGTCCATTTCAGCTTGGAGTATTTCAAGCATCTCTTCCTTGGTTTTCCCTTTGGTGTTGGCTCTAACCAATGCCCCTCTGTGCTGGCACAGGAATATATTAAATTCCTTGGTGTTAATAAAGTCACTGTCTAAAGTAAATTCTTTGTGCTCTAGAAACTTGACATCATTGATTTCCTGGATGTCATGTTGGTCAGTTGTCAGATTCATCCATTCATCACGTTCGTATCTAGGTGGATACTCCTCCCTCGGTGAATCAACCGAGATAGATTCGGACATAGACCGGGGAGGCATGTGTGCAAGAGGCTCTGTATCCCTGATGTTTTGTTTTCTATCCCTGAAAACATATGCAGGAACACCCTCTAAAATCTCTAGCTCATGTTCCATAAGCTTGTTGGTTCTAGCCAAGGGGTCATCCACTCCCTGCATGATCTCCTCATTTATCTTTCCTCTACCAAGCTTCCACTCATATGCTTTGGACACTCTATCATATTTCATCCTCTTCTCAATGGCTTCTTGCCTCTCTATATTCCTAATGAAGTCATCAGGCATCAATGGGACATGTTCTCCAGCCTTTAGCTTCTGATATGTTCTTGCTTCTCTTATATAACCCTCGAGGTCAAAATTTGGTCTGGGATCACCCTCTACAATCTTATAATAACCTAATTTATTCCGCAACAAGCCATAGCTCTTTGAACTCTTAACTATGAAGTCTGATAAAACCAATAACCTAGGCACTATGGACTGCTTTCCATGGTCCGTTAAGTGTTTGGTACTAGCTATTAATAATTGTCTGATAATCTCTAGGTAAGCTACTCTATCAGGCACTATGATAGGCAGAAAATAAGGCTTTCCCTCAAACCCATACACCCTTATCTGAGTGTAATCCAAAAAATAGTACCAATCCCCCCAATTGTGTGTAATCAAAGTGTCATCACAAAACTCCTTGGGTTTGAGGAATCTTTGAAATTTTGGAGATATGGAGTGATTGCATGGATACCCTAGTAGTTTGTATAGTGTCTTAACAAAGAATTCTACAAAATGCCAATATTGACTACTGTTGTATCTCTAATCCCACAAAGACAACCATAATTGTACAGGCTTCCTCACTCTGGCTTTATCATAGGCTTTGACACACCACCCGTCCAACCACAACCTGTTATCTTGTCCAATACCTAGCAATATATGTGTGAGAAGAGAGTAATATTTGAAGTGGACATTGATCATATCTCCCTTCAAGTTTTCTAAACCATAATTCACGGCCTCACATAGATAAGCAACAAAATCAAACGTCCTAAGATCCTTTGACTATAAATCTGCATAGATTATCATAGCCATTATGTCCATCAAAGGGGGAGCTTCAATTCCTAAGACCTGGGCCACATAGTAATATGTATACTTCACATAGGGGAAGGAAAGGTTGACATGAAAAGGAGCTTTATCCCCTTCACCGAATGGCACTATTGATCCTGAAACTTTCGGTCTATGGATAGGGAGTCTCCACCTTTTATAGATATCTTCCATATTGAAATACTCCTGGGTAAGCTTGCCAATGTCTGTTTTCTCTTCAAACCCCTAGCCCAAATCAAATACACTCTCTATAACCTCATTGGTGATGGACACTATTGGCTTCCCCATATAATCATATATGGTTTTTGTCCTAGGGTTATAATTGTTGGCCAGAGATTTCATAAGTTCGACATTCATGAAGACATTTGGTCCTGCCAACTTCCCAAGATTCAATCTCCACAAGTTATTTATAGGTTCTGGAGTGTTCCTTCGTACATATCCAAAGATGAACAACTCATGCCCTCTAGTCTTTGTTCAGATGTCTCCTAAATTATCAAATTTTTCCTCTAAGCCTTCATCCTCTAACAATCTTTTTTGATCGATGGCTTGAGGTGGGGAATTGATCTAACAGATCCTGGTCTAATGGGCAACCCTCCTTTTTTTGCCTCTTTGGTTTTTCTTTTGTAGACTAGGTTTCCTTAGGCTTCCTAGCCCTAGTTTTCTTAGATGAAGTAGCTTCCATTATAATTTCAGAGCTTGGGACTGAGGAATTTACTTGGAGCTCTGGGCCTTCTACTTTTTCCTTGAAAAACTCTCTGTGAATTCCTTAGCCAACATTGCTCGAATTGCCCTCTATCATGTTGTTTTATTATGATTTTGCAGTAGTTTCATCGGTTACATCTATCTGTTATGCAGTGGTCATTGGCTTACTCATTTTGAATTTATGACGACAAGACTTCATTTATTTCTGGAATGATTTCATGGCAAGGAGTAATTGCATCTTCTAATGGTTCCTTTTCCCTTTCTTTGATGTTTAGTAGCAGGCAAAATGCTATCGTTTACTTCGATGAAACCTTGTTCTTTGACATCATCCATTTCTTTCTCATCGTAAGGTCCTTTTTCATCGAAATCACTTTTGTTTCGATGAGAACATTGTCTTCTCTAGTATGCTTTAGGATTTGGTTGAAACATTATCTTTCATCGAAATGGGTCCCACTCCTCCTTATCCCAAGTGGTTAACTCTAACAAAAGCTTTTGCCGTTTTACTTTTCGGTGAAACCTAGCCTATCATTACACCCTGAAATAGTTTGTTCGATGTCCGAGTCTCATCGATGAGTGATCTCCTCATCTCACTTGATACCACCGTGTCGATAAAACTTTTCATTTTGCCAAGAGAAAAAAACCCTTCCATCGATGATCAATCCTTCCTCAATGACTTTTACTTTGTCGGGAAGACTTAAAACATTGGCCTATTACTTTATCGGTTATTCGAAGCCCACATCTCTTCAAAATAGTATTGTTGTTGGCCCTTTAATGTATTTTTTTATAGAAGCAATGACTTTGGCGAATCCCTTTCGATTCTACTTGCGGCCATAGTCCTTTCGATGGTTTATTTTATTAAGGAAGCATTTAACCATTTCTTCGACACAATGGACACATCTTTTTTGGTGAAACTGAGCCTTTTGATGGTTTATTTTGTTCATCCGATGGACTAAAAAGCTAAGGGTCTAATCAGATTATGCTTGCTAGACTCTATTCTGATCAATATCCACAAAGAGAAGTCTGCACAGAAGCTATGGACTAAGCTTGGTGAAATGTTGTAGCATCGTAAATTGTACACCCTTAATTGGGTGGTACAATTTCATGCTTAGGTTAGCACCCACCTTAGTGAGTTGCATTCTTCATTTTAAATTACCTTTAAGCATTTAATTAATAAATTTAATTAAATTTAAAGTCCTCTTTTATCACTCCACACATCATAAAATTGGGCCCTTAACCCTAAGTGTGCCCCTTTTTATTTTATCCTTTTAATTTATTTATTTATTAAAGCCCTAATTAGGTCCTATTTCAACCTTCAAGGCCTAATTTCGCATATCTAAACATCTTGAAATGTCGCATCGACTTGGGGATCACCTTATAATCATGATATCTTGCATCCCTAAAAATTTTGAAAAAAATTGTTTGGACTAATGTGATTCACATCGGTCCTAACATTTTCTCCTCAAATTTTGAGATCTTGTTTTGGTGGTATTATAATGTTTAAATCTAACTTCATGTGAAATTATATCAGTTCAAGGTTGGCCTAAAGGTGATTTCAATTATGAAATCCCTATATAAGGCATTCTTTATAACTCATTTTCATCTAATTCAATCTAAGCAATTCTAAGACTCTAAGAAATTGATCTCTCCAAGCAACCAAGCATTCTTGAATCCGTGAAGTATTATCAAGCATTTCTAGAGATCTTCGAGGCTGCATTTCCTTCATTCGACCATTGTGGAGTAAATTTACATATCCACATGCAAGCATGTGTGTGTGATTAGGGCTTTGCCATTTCATACAACATATGCAATTACATTCAAGAAGCAAAGCATCATTATTAGTCATTGCAGATCTAAGGTATATCCTTCCATCATTTTATTTCAGTATTTGCAATATTTCATTCAAGGTTGATTCCAAACTAGGGTTTGACTTAGGCAAACCCCTATTCCCATCCTATTTCCCTTTTTTTATGTGTGTAGGAAACAAGTATAGAGCTACGATCTTCCTTTACAGTGACGAATCAATCCCCCTTCGGTGTACAAAAACTTCATAGGACCTTGTGACGGGAACCACGGTCTCAACATTTTAGGATCTTTTTGGGGAGTAGATCTAAATACTTTTACAATTCTCAAATCCAAGTGCGTGGTTCAATCCAACAACTGTAGCTCATTGTTTCCATGTTCATACCTTCATTTTCAGCACTTTACCCTAATTTCAGCAATTCAATTCACAAAAGAGGGTAAAAAAACTCACCCCTTGAATCCAATCAATATTTCTAGTCCTTATCTTTGCTGGTTTGTGACTAAATCTGTTGGATCTCACCCCTCTTTTGAATGTAATGGTAAATTACTAGTTTTAATACATCTAATGGTAGAAACCCTAATTTTCACCATTACATTTTGGTGAACCCGACTCTTTACACCCTTATTTCTACTTTATATTCTCATATTTGAGTGTTTATGCAATTTCAAATTTAAATCTACATTTACAAGTTTAATTTTCAATTGAATTTCAAAAATTTAGAGGTTAAATTCAAAAAAACCCTAATTTTTAATTCTAAAATTGAGCTTGTGAGTTGTCTATATTGAATTAATTGTTTTAGATCTCATTTGTGAACATTCTAAATTTCAATCTTGAACTCATAGAGCTTATTTTACTCAAATTACATAACTTTAGAGGTTTAAATCACAAAACCCCTAATTTATTTTGGTTAATTTTTTGTGGGTTGTATAATTTTTTCAATTATGATTGTTATGACATGTTATGTTCAGATTTAGATGCATCCAATCATTATTTATGTACTTACATTAGTGAAAACGTCATAAAAATTGCACATTTTGCATATGTTACCATTTGAAAAAAGAAAATTGTTATCATAATAAATTTATTTCATACATGTGATAATGGGCTAGCCTCCCTTGTTTCAATTTATCCCTCTCTTAAAGATATTCCTATCCATGAGGACATTTTAGTGCAAGAAAGAACCATTAACACTACTTTCAAAACTCTCCCTTCCAAGGATGAAGAATTGAAGAATGATGTTGATATTTCTCCTAAAATGTGCCTCTCCCATGAGAGTATCTTAGAGGAAGAGGATGAAATCATAAACACCTTCCTTAATGTTACCTTACCTTCATTACATGGTACCTCTCCTAAAGATAATATATTGATTGACATTGATTTATCCTCCCCCAAATTGGGTCTTAACAATGAAGGCACATTGGTGAAAAAGGAGGTTGTGAACACTTCTTTCAAAATCTCCTTCCTAAGCATGAATCTTTGAAGAATGATGTTCATCTTCCTCATAAAATGTCCCTCCCCTATGAAGACCATTTGGTGCAAGTGGATACCATAACCTCTTCTTATTCCAATTAATTTATCACTAGAGGAAGCATTAATGAGTTATGTGTGTCCTCCTAAATCTTGTCTTACCCATAAAGATACCTTGGAGAAAGAAGATTAAATTATTAGCCATTTCCTTGATTCTCTCCCTTCTCAAGATGTATCCTCGGAGAGAAAATAACCTTATCAATTCAATACCATTAATGCTTCTATTTATTAGAAGCCTAGACCAAAAAGACCTCTGACTATCCTACAAGGTGCAAAATACATATGTGAAAGAAGTAATATGGAAAGGCAACTAGAACAAAAATATGGTTATGAAATACATCACTCATTTAATAATTGTGCTAAAAAAAAGATCCCAATATTATTTTCACCTCCCTTCCTCCCCCCCTCATCCTAAGAAACATGTTGATAGGGAACCTAATCTTTTTGAAAAGCTTCCCGATATCTTAGCTATGATTTCCCTTTGAGACTTGATTGAAAATTCACCTTCATATCATAAGTTGATCCAAGAAGCCTTACAAAGGGTGATTACTCATCCTTCTTGTAAACCAAATGATATTACATTCTCACAATATGAATCTCCTTATATAGAGGTTAAAAATAGAGATAATTCCCTTATGATTACTCCCTGCATTTATGAGCAAAAGATAAGAGGTGCTTTAATTGATAATGGGTCAGCTCTTAAAATGTGTTGTATTGATGTATTAGATAAGATAAATTAGCATTATTATTATATTCAACCTGATCCTCTTTATGTGCATGTCTTTGACAATGTTCATAGAGAGTCGCTTGGTATAGTCATATTACCTATTAAAGTAGGACCTGTGACTTTGCCTACTCCTATTCATGTCATGCCCAACCATCTTAATTATAACCTTCTTCTAGGTAGACCGTGGATTCATGCAATGAAATCAGTCCCTTCATCAAACAATAAAATTGATATATAACAATGAACTTTACACAATAAAGGCTAATTCTAATCCTTATAATTTCAATCATGGTGAAGTGGGATATATTTACCCCTTTAGTACAATGATTCTATCAACAACACCATCTCCTATCAATGATGCTTCTCTAGCAAGGAATTGGGGCACAAGAGACTTTACACCCTCCTCCAATTGGTATTACATCCCTCAATTTAAGAATGAAGCCTTCACGAAGCCTTTTGTGTCTTTTATTTAAGCTTCTTCTAAACTAATTCCCACCTCTCCTTCCAACACATGTCTTTATAATAATAGGGGTTCTTTTGATTTTGGTACTAAGAATGAACCCTCTCCTCTAGATATTTCAACATCTACACATGGATACAATGGACATGGTTTAGGATGTGTGCAACAAAGTCTTGAAAGTCATGAGAAATTAGACTTTTCTAATGAAAAGATAGGTTTCCAACCTCTTCCTTTGTCAACATCCCCTCCTCCATTGTCTAGTGAATTTACATCTCCTCATTCCCATATGGCATTCCAACAAGATAATTTCTTCTCTAAACCTCTTTATGAAAACTTGAACCCTCTTCTCTACTTTAAATTTCAGCCTACTACCTAGGGATCGGGGTGCCTAGCACCCCAGTCCCAAGACCATGGCACCCAACACCCTGGTCCTCCTCGAGACTGGCACCTAGCACTCTAGTTCTTAGGACCAAGGTGCCCAGCACCCTGGTCCTCATTAGGACTATGGTACCCAACACCCTGCTCCTCATCGGGACTATGGTGCCCAGTGCCCTGATCCTCCTCAAGACCATGGTACCCATCACCCTGGTCATCCTAGTTCAGGTCCAAAATTTTGGGTTCCCTTATAGACTATTTCAAAATATGCATTTCCAATTTGAAGCTCCGAAGACCATAAAAATAACATAAAAGTAACATGTGATTATGAATGGTATATTTTTCATGATCATTTTAAATAATATTCAAGTTCCTATTATGTTGCTCCTCACTATGTGACATTGTTAGCTTACATATTGGGGGCTCATTGTCATTCATGGTGGTACAATTTAAAGTGCAACCATACTTAGTGAGCAACATAGTAGTTTATTTATTCTTGTCTCTATTCTTGGTGGAATTAATTCGTCCTATCTTCTTTCGTGGTTTCACTATTTCCTTTAGGGGTTGCATTTTTCATACTTTGATGTCCTTTCTTGCATGGAATTATATATCTCTTATGATTAATCTCTCCTTAAGGGATGTTTTGATCTTTCTAATTCTCTCTTTCTCTTTCTCTTTCCCTTTGAAGATTACCTCTTCTTTAGAGTTGCAATCAATGTATATTAATGCGTTTTCTTGCATTAAATATTCCTTCATATGAGTATATTGTGTGTTTACTTTTGTCTAATCTCTCCTTAGAGGAGTTTGTGATTCTTCTTCTCATTCTTTCTCCTTGAATATTACCTCTTATTTTTTGTTGCATTGTTCATAGCTTGATGTCCTTTCTTGCATAATAAATTTCCTTCATGAGAGTACATGTGTGTCCCTTATGAGGACCTATTCTTTATTTGAAATGGTACATCTTTTATGAATAATCTCCCTCTAGAAATTTGTAATTCTCCTCATTGTCCTTACACTTGGGGGGCAATGATTTATTTCTCTATCTCCTTTCTAAGGATCTAATTTTCCTTTATTGAGTGGTTTATGTTCATGATTTGATGTCATTCCTTTTGTAAAGTTGTTGTTTGCTCAAGGATTCTCTCTTATGTAAGAGGTGTAAGTCTTTTGCTACAACCTCGTCTTCACTTTAAAATGTATATCTATTATATACCTACCCCTCACATTGGGTCAAAAGTGTTTCATCCTTCATCATGAATCTCTTTCACCTAGAAATAGGAGGATGGTATGCATTATTGTTCTCCTTCCCTTCTTTTGGTAGAAGATGTTATGTTTGTTCAAGAAACTCCTCTTGCAGGTAGATGTCTTTTTACCAAACATCTCTTCTCCTCCAAGGATCTCCTTCACACTTGTTGCAAGATATATATTTTTCAATTATCTTATCCTTGCTTATAATAGTATTCCCTCTTTAGCTTATATTTATGAACATTGTTTCCTAAAGGATATCCTCTCAGTGTTGAAGGCGGGTATCCTTGTTTCTAGCTTCCTTAAGACATCAACATAGGACTATGTTGACATCTTTAGGGGGGGCACCCATATTTCTATCTTTGTACCATATTGTACCATACTTTTTCATGTATTATATGGGGTGTTCATTCTCAAAACCATATAAAACAAACCCTTATACGAGATCCTTCATGCCAAAAACTAGACACAACATTGATATATGTATCAAATGGGGGTATACATTCCTGAAACCAGAGAAAACAAACTCTTATATGGGATTTCCTCGAAACCAGACATGCATTTATTATTCATCCCTTTGAATTTACATATTTGCCTCTTGGAATTTGCATTTACATTACATTTCTTAAACAATTTGATGCATGCTTGAAACTAGAGGGAAAAAACTCTTATACGGGTTTCTATATAATTGAAACCAAACATCACTTGCACACATGCACGAGGACAAGTGGAACTATCGGAATAGGGATAGACTATTCCTACTCTCCTCCCCAACATGGATCACCTCAAAAAACACATCTAGGGGCAATTTATCTATGTCCTCTCTCATGATTCTTCTCATGGATCATCTAGAAAAATATATCTAGTGTGTATCCATGCTCTCTCTTTCCTTCTTCTCATGAACTCATAGCTTTGCTATTGATAGTTCATGGATGATGCATTCTTTTCTCTTTTATGTGATCAATTGTGCTCTTAAGATGGTATTTTTCAAGAATGATAGTAGTGTTGAGACATTTTGATTATCGAGGTCTCTTTGGCTAGTTGACTTGAGGTCTTGTTTTTAGTACTAACCCCTTGTGTTATGTGTCCTTGCATATGATTGTGTGAGTTAAGATCCTAAGATTGGGGGCTTGGTTCCTCAAATTAGTGAGGTATTATCTCCTTGTGATTGCACTCCTATTTTCTCCTCTCTCTCATCTCATTTTTATACTTTATCAAGAGTATGATTGTAAACTCATACTCCACTAAAGTGGGGGCTAAATGTAGCATTGTAAATTGTACACCCTTAATTTCATGCTTAGGTTAGCACTCTCCTTAGTGAGTTGCATTCTTCAATTTAAATTCCCTTTAAGAATTTAATTAATCAATTTAATTAAATCTAAATTCCTCTTTTATCACTCCACACATCATAAAATTGGACCCTTAACCCTAAGTGTGCCCCTTTTTATTTTATCCTTTTAATTAATTAATTTATTAAAGTCCTAATTAGGTCCCATTTCAACCTTCAAGGCCCGATTTTGCATATCTAAACACCTTGAATTATTGCATCAAGCTAGGGATCACCTTATAATCATGATATCTTGCATCCCTAAAAATTTAGAAAAAATTTGGTCGGATCGATGTGATTCACATCGGTCCCAACTTTTTCTCCCCAAATTTTAGGATCTTATTTTTTTGGTATTATAGTGTTTAAATCCATCTTCGTGCAAAATTATATCAATTCTAGGTCATCCTAAAGGTGATTTCAATTATGAAATCCCTATATAAGGCATTCTTCTTAACTCATTTTCATCTTATTAAATCTAGGCAATCAATCTCTCCAAGAAATCAAGCATTCTTAAATTTGTGAAGTATTATCAAGCATTTCTAGAGATCTTCAAGGTTACATTTCCTTCATTCAACCATTGTGGAGAAAATTACAACATTCATATGCAAGCATGTGTGTGTGATTAGCATTTTTCCATTTCATACAACATGTGATTACATTCAAGAAGCAAAGCATCATTATCAGTCATTGCAGATCTGAAGTATATCCTTCCATCATTTTATTTTAGTATTTACAATATTTCATTCAAGGTTGATTCCAAATTGAGGTTTTATTTAGGCAAACTCCTATTCCCAACCTATTTCCCTTTTTTTCTATGTGCAGGAAACAAGTACGGAGCTATGATCTTCAGGATACGCATTATTTACAGTGACAAATCAATCCCCATTTGGTGTGTGAAAATTTCATAGGACCATGGTGACGGGTGCCACATGCAGTCCTAACATTTTAGGAGATTTTTTGAGAAGCAGGTGTGAATCCTCTTATAATTCTCTGATCTAGATGTGTGGCTCAATCCTATGACTGTAGCTCACTATTTTCATGTTCTCACCTTCATTTTCAGCACTTTACCCTAATTTCAGCAATTCAATTCACAAAAGAGGCCAAACAAATTCACCCCTTGAATCCAATCAGTATTTTCTATCTTTATCTTTATTGGTTTGTGACTAAATCTTTTGGATCTCACCCCTCTTTTGAATGTAATGGTAAATTAGTGGTTTTCATACATCTAATGATAGAAACCCTATTTTTTCACCATTATAAATGTATCAAATGAAATAGTTATTGAATCGGATTTTCTTGAGGAAGAAATTGTATTCCTTGAGAATGGAAGAGGGTGGACAAGTTATAGACCCCCTAGAAGCATTTAATATGTTGGTGGCTCAATTGGCATATGCTAGTGTTAATATGGATGTGGAGGAGAAATGTCAGATCTTACTTAGTTCTTTGCCTGATTTATGGGATTCTCTTGTTATGGATATAGGTGGTAATTTTGTTGTTTTGAAGTCTAAAGATGTAGTGGGTGACTTGCTTGGTGAAGAGATGTGGAGGAAGGTATCCATCAGTTTGAAGGAAGCCTTAACTATTTGTGGAAGAACTAAGGAAAAAGATAAGACGAATGAGAACCATAATAAATCCAAGTCCAAAGGGAGATCCAAATCTCTTGGAAACTCCAAAGTCATATTCTAGAATTGCGGCAAACCAAGACACATCTGTAAGGACTGTAAAGAAGAAAAAAGTAAAAAAAAAAGAAGTACGATTCCAATTTTTAGTCCCGAGAAGAAAGATGGTGATGCATTCATTTAGAGACTCATGCAGGTAATGATGCATGGTTAATTGACTCGTGTGCATATTTTCATATGACTTCCAATAAAGATTGGTTTTCTGATTATGAGGAATTTAATGGAGGTAGGTTTACTTGGGTGATGATTCACATTTAGATATTGTTGGTCATGGTAAAGTTAGGATCAGGTTTCTTGAAGGTGGAATAAAAAGGATTGGTGGTTTTTTGCATATCCCTGGATTAAAACAAAATTTATTATCTGTGAGAAAAATGATAGATGTGGGTGTGCAGGTAGTCTTTTTTGAATTGGGATCTAAATGATTAAGGGTGTTATGGTAGTTTCTAGAGGTGTCAAATTCGGCACTTGTATAAGATAGAGGCATACACCATTGAGTGTAATAGCACTTCTGTAAAAAGTAAATTTGTGGATACTTTGTCAAAAGATTTGAGTGTTTCACCTTCAATGGATGTACATGGCTTTTGGGTACCTAAGGGTGCTCTTTATTCAAAGCAAAGTTACTTGCAAAGAAGATTATGTTATGGCACCAAAGACTTGGCCACATTCGAGAAAAGGGTCTAAGGACTTTGAAAAATAAAACCTTATTGAAGGTTTGAATGATTGCAATCTTGACTTTGATTTCTGTGAGCATTGCATTTATGGAAAACAAAACCGTGTTCAGTTTTACTCGAGTTATCATAAATCTTGTGGTGTTTTGGATCTTATTCAGTCTGATGTGTTTGGTCTTGTAGATGTTCCTTCCACTGGAAAATACACATATTATGTTTCATTTATTGATCTTTTTAATAGAAGGACATGGGTATACTTTCTAAAGAGTAAATCTAAAGTTTTCGGTCATTTTAAATAATTTAAAGCAATGATTGAATTGCATATTGGGGAGAAATTAAATGTTTGAGGACTAATAATGTCGGTGAATTTTTGTCTAATGATTTTGATATATTAAATATTGGCATTAATAGACATAATACAACTCTGTATTGTCCACAACAGAATGGAGTTGTCGAAATAATTAACATGACACTAATGGAGAAGGCAAGGAGTACACTGAGTGGTGCTGGTGTAGAATAATTTTTTTGGTTGAAGTTGTTGCAGTTACTTGCTACCTGATTAATAGGTCTCCTACATTAGCTCTTGTTGATAATTTAGAGGTTGAGAAAATCAATGTGAAAATTGCTTTCCTTCATATTGATTTGGAGGAGGATATTATATGACACATCCAGAGCACTATGTGGTGAAAGGTAAAAGTAATTTGGTCTGTAAATTGAAGAAATCTTTGTATGGCCTCAAACAGAGTCCTGGGATGTGGTACCAAAAAATTGATACATATGTGTTGATTTTGGGATTTGAGCATTCTAAATTAAATCACTATGTTTATTATAAATCTTATGGTGACCATTTCTTGTACATTGCATTATATATTGATGATATATTATTCATTAGTAAAGGGAAAGGTATGATTTCAGAGCTAAAGTCTCAGCTTGCTGCTAAATTTGAAATGAAAATTCTTGGTGTAGTGAAACACATTCTTGGGATGGAAATTAAAAGATATAGAGTAAACAAAAATCTATAGCTAGGCCATAGTAAGCATGTGAATTCATTTTTATGGAGGTTCAACATGCAATATTGTAGACCATTGTGTGTTCCTTTTACAGTTGGAATGAAACTATCTATTTCAGATTGTCCTACATCTCCATCAGAGATGAAAGACATGAGCAAAGTGTTTTACCATAGTGCAATTGTAAGTTTGATGTATGTTGTGGTCTTTACTAGACCAAACACAACCCAAGAGATGGGAGTTCTTTCCAGATATGTGCCTAATTCTAGTAGAGTTCATTGGGATGCAATCAAAAGAGTCTTCAAATATTTGAAGGGTACCTCAGAGTATTCTTTGTATTATCATGGTAATTTGGTTGGATACATGATTTCCCTTTATATTCATGGTTATGTGGATTCAGACTGGGTAGGTGATATTGATAGAAGAAGATCCACCAATGCTTATGCATTTACTTTATTTGGTGGTGCAATAAGTTGCATGAGTAAGCAACAGGGTGTGGTTGCTTTGTCCACTACAAAAGAAAAGTATATGGCAGCTATTCATGTTTCTAAAGAATCCATTTTTCTTAAGAGACTGTGTTCAAATATTGGAATAAAACAAGGTGCAATGATAGTTTATTGTGACAGTCAGAGTGCGATCTTCCTAGCTAAGAACCTGACATTTCATCCCCCAACTAAACACATTGATGTTAAGTATCATTTTGTCAGAGATATGATCAAAGATGGCAGGGTGAGGTTGGTTAAGGTGGAGACTTTGATGAATGTCTCATATTCCTTAACTAAGGCTATGAGTACATAGAAGTTTAGATGGTGTTCAGATTCTATTGGCCTCATGGCCCCTAACAATTAATTTATTGTGTTGATACTCCCTTTGCTCTTGCAAGGTGTTTGACAAGTGGGAGAATGTTGAGAAAATGGTGTCTCAACCTTGCATTTACATGAGGTTACTATGTATACTAAGTTTTTGCTTAAGCACGAAATGGTGCGAAATTCTCCCCAAAGCTTCGGATTGGCTAGATAAGCATGCTGGTAAATTCTACGTTGCAAGATCACTAGTTTTGAGGATATTAAATTTTTCATTTTTGAAGGGTGTGATGAAAGGTTTAAATTTAATTTTGAGGACTTTAGACCCTCTAAAATTCCCTAAAAAGTGGGCGTAACTTGTATAGCCAGTTACAAGGTGATAGAGCACTTTGCGAGCTTTCTAGTTCATCAAATGGTTTGTCAATCAGACACTTGGTTCACAAGTTATGGCCTCCAAAAGTTTGGACTCCTCTAATAAAAAATAAAAAAAATTGCATTAGACACATAAATGAATTGTAAAAGGGAAGAGCATATGGTGATGTGTGTTTTGACACAACATAGGGCATCTAGAATGGAGATAAGGTCAACTCTACTTTATTGGATGGTTTTAGCCCATGGTTTTGCAATATTCTTTGGTAATTTCTTGTATTGTATCTCCTATATATGAGGTTCATGAGATAGAGTTTGTGTGTAAGAGTCTTATGGCTATTGAGTTACCTCTGAGTCTTTGATTAGTGGTACTCCTATAAAGAGCTTTATCTGCAAGTATATTGTAATCTGTTATTGATTATTGAATAATATATTCAGCTACTTTTGGAGTGTGGGGTTTTTCTCCCGAAAGGGTTTTCCCCATGTAAATCACTATGTTGCTATATATAGGTATGCATGATATTATGTTTATTTCTGTTAAGTTTTTGTAACTATTGTAATGATCTACAAATGTTTTACCTTACCCTCCTCTCAAGGTTAGTGTAGGAAGTTGTTCCACTACTTAACTTCCTTACAAATGTACAGACAAAGTATGTAGACACAAACCTAAATATGAGTAGAAGAAACAAAGCAACACCTATGACAAAAAAAATTTGAAAGTACAAATTTAGGAGGCTTTGGGTGACCTACTCCTCTATTGGTGGACAGGTTTTTCTACCTAACTCTATATTCTAATGCCTAAAAATGTAACATATGTCCCAAAATTGAGATAGGTATTAGGTCCTTCTATACCCACTCTCTACTTCTTTTACAAGGTGTAGCTACCTTCTAATGATCAACAAGGAATTTTAAAATTATTAATTCTTTTGACCCAAAAGCAAATAAGGCAGATCTTTTAACTACAAATATTTTAAAAGGGAGATAAAGATAATAAAGATAAGACAGAGAATACAAATATCCTCTTTTTTATATGAAAAATTATTTAACATATCATTACATTACTATATCATTTGTTCAAAGCCAAGTTTTCTATAGTAATATACACAACTTCATCATTAAGTCTTTTAATAGATACAAAGAAGAGTAACCCAAGAAGCAATGTATCCAACATACGAAGAATAAATATCCATTAATCATAGTGCAAAGTCTTTGATTCACAAAATTACATCAAGATTGGAGTTGTGCATCAAGTAATTTGTTTTTCTTCTTCTTCCGCTAGCACCAAGGTCACCCTCATATACTTGGTGAAGCTCCTTTTGCATTTAGATTCTAGATTTGTTAACCAAAAAAGGATATATTCTTATGAGTCTTATGTGAATTTCATGTCAGGTTGGACTACTAGAGCAATACCATCTACTAATAGCACCATTCTTGAATTTTGTTTCTGCGACAGAAGATACTCTACCAAAGTGAATTGCTTCAAGATGGGTTTCTTGTTGCAATAATCTCTTCTTGTAGGGATTATTATTTTCTTCTCATCTTTCCTCTTCCCTTAAAGTATCAACTGCCCTTTTGTATTCCAAAAAAAATTGTTCACTCCTTCCAAGCTAACATGCTCAATCTAGAAATGATGTCACTTTGCTCACTTTATGGCCAATTTAAATTGGTTTGAATCAGAAGGAAATAGTCTTCATGGGGTGACACAATTTTGATTCAAAGTAGGAGAATAATCCATACTGAAAAACTAGGCTAAAATGGGAATACAGGGACTGGCAATTCTTTATCTTCTCCAAGTGGTTACTGGTACATTACCCTGGCCAACTTGGCAATAAATAATGAATCTAGAAATATTATTGTTTCTTTTTATGAATTGGGTTTAAAACTCATTTAATGTTGTCTTGTGGGAAGCAATATCATCTATAATAAAAATAGCACCACCACCTTTGCATGCCTTTCTCTATCTAATTCATCATAAATGAGCTATGTTTTCTAGATTTTCTTAAAGATTATTCCTTGGAATGTGTGATTCTTTAGAAATTAATGAGGTTAATAATCTTAAGGAGTATGAAGCATGTTAGGAAAGAGTTTGAAAATCACCCAACATGCCAACTTCAAGCGTTGACTAGTACACTTAGCTCCCGATAGTGTGTGATCTCTGGAGAGTAGTTGAGTTATCGACGAACTTAGGAACTTGATAACCAAGTGTGAAGGAGTGTCAATGTTTCATAATTGTTCGATCGAACGTTCATAGACTTAATTGATAATGTGGCTTTTACGAAATAAAAGGAAGTCAAGCAATTAGTGCTTAAGTAAACTTTAGTATTGTGAAGATTAGGTTGAACAATTTAGGAAAAGACTGACTTTGAGTGTATATTTAAGGATGAGACCACTCAAAGGGGTAAAATTAGCACTTCAAAGGAATGAACAAAAAATTATGGTAACATCCTCTAGCTATCATATGCAGACAAACAAGAAACTTTTAAAATTAAAAATGTTTCTTAGATTTTGTTCTCAAAAGCTTGTCAAAAATTAGTAGGACTATGTGGCTCTGGGTGCCTTGGTCCTTTGAATTTTGCTCCTACAAAAGCTAGATTTGATCATACTTGAAAAATCTATTGGAATATTCATCCATGGCTCTTGAATCTGTCGATTGCACATAAAAATAAGGGAAACAATGTTTTTGATAGGGGTTTGCAAACTCACAGTTTAAAATTAACCCTTGAATTGAATTGAAATTGGAAATGGAAATACTAAAGTAAATGCTAAATGATATACCTTAGATTTATTGCAATTGATAATGGATGATGATGCAATTCTCTTTGAATGTAATCACAAGCGTTGATGCAATAACATGACATGGACATGAATGACCTAATCAAACACACATACTTGCATGAAGATTGATGTAGATTTGTTGCTCCATAATGTTGAAATGTTCAAAGAATATGGTGGGATGAAATGTTGCATTGAATGCTGAAGGTGCTTGATGTGGATGAATGAATAATGGGTGTAGATGAAGTCATAAAAATTAATCAAAAGGATGCTCTTATATAGGGTTCGAAAGGTGATTTACCAATTAGGCTAACCTCCAATGATCAAATTGAGACACCAAGAACCAAAATCTTTGAGGGGAAGTGCACCAACATGTTTAGACTAGGTCCTATTTAAGGTGTACTTGGATGCCCTAGGCACTTCGATCTTGGACTAGGAAATCTTGAGCACCATGGTCTACCAAAAACAAGGAAAACAAGTGGGAAAGTAGAGTGCATAGTCTAAGGCACAGGTTTAGTTCCCTGTGCAGAAAGATGACATAAGGTTTAAGGTAAAAAGGCTGAAAATGGACCTGGGGGAGAGCTAAGATGGGACACGCTAAAGTAGGGGTACAAAAGGTGGTGTGAATTGTGTAGGGTTATAATTTGTGATGTTAAAATTGGAAAACATATATTGTCAGACATCCGATTGACATTGATGACAACACATATAACATATTGTCAATAGAACCATCTCCCTCATGGAATACCTCACGTTCGTATTAATCTCTTTAATCTCCCTAATGAAATATTTGGGATTTGCCTCTTCCCTATCACCCATTGCCTTTTTTATTTTCCCTTTTCATGTATCTATGTTCACTATCTCTCATCAATCCATAGGTTGGTATAAAGGTGGCTCTAATACCATTGACAGATACAAGCTTGTATTTCTCAATGGAACAATAGACGCACAATGATATTTTTAGAGAATAAATTGAATATTTGGTTTATTAAATTTAACATCAATGTTTTTACATTTACAATAAATATATCTATAGGAAATACTTTGCGCAAAAATATTTGACTCAATAGATAAACTAAAAATATTCATTAAAAGTGACTACAAATAATGCTTATTTGAGATTTTATTCATTGACAAATTATATTACATACTCCAAGAGCCACAAACTACACACATGAACTGAAACAAAAACTTCACACTCATCTAATATTTGAAACCTTCTCTTACATGATACTAATTTTGGGGATATTATTGGACATTGGTTGATGTGTTGTCATTGATGTCAACATATTCTACTATGTATTCCAGTGTTGCAGTTTGGTTGAATGAGTTGGTTTAGCTTGTGTGTTGTAGATGAGTTGATGCGGATTAAAGGGTTTCTGGTATGTTGTTATTAGATGGTTCATTATCATTTGTAGAGGTCCTCATATTGATGTGATCATATTATGAGATCCAGTATTGAGGATGTTATTCAGTTGTTCATATTTTTTGATATTCTAGTTTATGCTCCATACTGCTCCAAAACTATAATATCTTTAGTTGCAGATGTGTTGGATGTATTGTGGATGTTGATGTGTGTCCTTAGTTTGAGTGGTTCATGATTTGGAAATCTACAAGCGAATATTTCAAGTTGATAGTTTGTTATGTTGGTGTTCTTAAGCTCCGGTAAAGAGATTATGATGATTCTAGTGATCTGAGTTATTGTAGTTGTTTTTGTGCAATTCATGTTGCTTGTGAATATCTCTAGATCATGTTCTATGTGTATTGGTGATCTGCATTGATTATTGTACATGTTATTGAATATTTTCTTTGTTCGGTGATGTTCTTCGTGTTTTGTGACATTCTTGGTGGTTTTAGCGTGTTGCAGATGATCAAGGTATAATTGTTGGAGGTTTTGTGTGTTTCTAATATTGATTTGGGTTCAGACTACACTAGTATGTTTAGGGCTCATTTCCGATGGCCGATCATTGAATTTTGACTATTTTTCATTGGATTGCCAACAAATGAAGTCGTCGAAAACTCATCGTCGGACATTCTGATGATGCCCGCTAACGTCAGAATTTTGACAACAACCATGACTGCTCATCCGGCAAGAGAATGTCATCGGGCGTAGAGGTTCCTCATTGGATAGACGTCAAAATTACGATGAACATTTGATATGAGAGTTTCGTCGAACATATCAGAATTACGACGAACGTCCGACATGAGAGTGTCATTGGACATACAACATCCTCGTTGGATGTTTCATCGATTGGCGTCAGAATTACGATGCCTGCCAGCAACTATGCACCGATGAGGATGTTGTTTGTCCGACGGTTTGGTCGTCGGTACAAATTTAGGAGGATCAAAATTCCGACAAGGATTTAATTTAATTTTTTTAAATAATACGCATACCAATTATTTTTTGTTGGGATGAGGATCAATCATGCATTCAAGGTTGGTTGGGGTCTAGTTGCAAGAGCTAGATGAGTCTATCAATTATACTAATGAGTATACCACAACATTTACATTAGAGTTTCGACTTGTGACTTGATTCATGTCTAAGAAATTGAGGATTGGAGTTATTACCCAATATATGTCAAGGTGATGTTGAAGTTCAAAGTTTGAACATGTAGCTTGATTCATGTCAAAAATTTGTTACATATTGAGAGTTGAAGATATGAACAAACTAGTACCAAGAGGAAAGGATGGAAGAAATCAGCCATATAATTGAAGTTACTCAAAAATTATAATTATGTCAACTCGCGACTACCCAACAATGACATCAAATTCAAAATACAACATTTTTTAAATAACCTAGATTATATGTCAACTATTACATTAAACAAGACTATACAACACTACAAAAATCTAGCTTAAATAGCTATGACAAACTAAAACATAAAAGCTTACACCCATGAAAACTATGTGTCATCTAAACTTTGTATTGATGATTATGACCACGATTAAATTTTTAACGTGACTTTATGTAGGACCACTACTTCAATCGAAGGAGTTTCATCCTCTAATGTGATACTTATGGTCTTTTCATCCCTCAACCTCCATAGTTTTCTAGGATTTTGTCCTTAGATTTGGATGCTTGAACAACAAGTGCTCATAGTCATTTCTAGTTTGGATTTTTGTTGGTTTGTTTGAAGATTCCCTCTTCCATCTATCTTTATAATCTTTAAATGACTAGAAAGATCACCAAAACAACATAGTGGTCATCATCATTGGTCTAGTACATGGTAATGGCTCCCCATAACCATTGAATATATTTTTCTTCGCATAAAGTTGACAATGGCATCCTCCTATGTGAAAATAGTCTTGGAAGGTGTGGATGAGGATCCTTTGCAATATGCAATTCTCCAAGTATGGAAATGAGCTACTACATTAATGGTGCTTGTTGGTTCCCTTTTAGCATGTCCTATTAGATGGACCCAAGTAGTTCAATTTCAAGTATACTGGGATGAATTTAAATGCCATTTGGAATCCCACATGAAGCCACATTGATATTTTATCCATTAATGGTATTCATAATGTTAAGGGTGGTAGGTGGAGAGGGGTAATAAAAAATGACAGGACTGCGGTTTGAAGGTAGGGGTTGGAAAAAGGGATGATGGCATGTACAACTGTAAAGTTCCAATGAAGAGATGACTGAAATAAATTAATGGTCGGGAGGTGTGGTAGGGGAAGGTTAAATACCTTGATGGGGATAGAGAGAGAAGTAAAATTGAGGAGGGAGTCATTTTGGGAAGGTTAACTTTGTCACTCTATTTTCTTACACAAACTAATGAGATTTACTATACTTTCATACTTTGTCCTTTAGGGGACCTAGACCAACACTTATAAGATAAAGGGGAAGGATCTACATGGAAAGTGATATCAAGGAAAGTTTCAAAGTCAATAAATGTGCATTTCAATCCATGATATGAGTTACATGAAAAGGGGACATGACAAGTCTAACCTAACCAATTTATCTTTCCCTCGAGCAATTCAAAGCTTGGATATTCAAGAAAGTGTGGGCCTTCCCATGTTGCATCCTTAGTAAGAATATTATTCCATCTAATCAAGTACTTGGTTATTGTTTTTCTCATGAATTTCCTTTTTTTGGTCTCTATTACTTAGACCTTGAGGAGTCCTACAATGAATTCCTTGAGTCACTCACCCATTTTTCTTAATAATTGGCAAGGTATGAAACAATCTTATTGGAAATGACTACTTTATTTTGTTTCATTTGTAAATAAAAAAATCATTGACCTATTATAGGATTTCATCTTGGAGTCCCTTCCAAGTGCACCTATCTTTTATTTTCTTATAAGTTTTAAAATACTACTAGTGGCTCACAAAAAGCAAGTAATGGATTACCCTTAGAAATTTTGTCTTAATCTTAGATTCCTATAATCTTGTCCTTTAGAGCATGAGTTCATTGGATATTAAGTATGTTTAATCTATAATTTCACTTCTATAATGCCAATATATAATGTATTCTTTGTGTATTACGTGTCACATTAGTCTTCCAATTTGCGGAGATGTCGGACATTAAGTTCAAGGTTTCTCTCATAGATAAAGAATTAACAACACTATTTATTTTTCCCTTCGCATACTTGAGATCAAAATCAAATTCTTGAAGTTTAGTTTACCATTTTTTGTTGTTTCTCATTCAAATATTTTTGGTTGAGGAAATATTTTAAGATTTCATGGTCCATCTTGATCTTGAAATTTGACAATATTTGCATGAGGGCCAAAATATCTTTATCATAGATTGAGAATATCCTTTTGCGTACTTGGATTTATAACTTTGAAAGGAAATGGGGTGCTTTTGCATGAGTGTGACTTTGATTCCCTCTCCAAAATAATTAAATTCCAAAATAAATGGAAGAAAAAATTTAGTAATAGTTAATAGAGGACATGACCTCATTACCACCTTTACCTTGTCAAAATTCTATTGTTTCACTTTCATCCACTCGAAGGCTCCTTGCTTTGTTAGGTTAGTTAAGGGAGTGGTTAGCTATGATAAACCTTTATAAAATATTTTGTAGTAACTCTATAGGCCAAGGGGTAGAGGCAAACCCATAGCCTATAACCACCTTGATCTTTTCCCAGTCTACTTGCACTCCCTTTACACTGATGATGTGCTCTAAATATGTAATTTATGCCATAGAAACTCCATATTTAGACTCTTTATCAAAATAGGTCTAGGAATCCAAAAACCCAACACTTTATATATGTACCTTAGGTGCACTTCCAATGTCTCGCTATAAATGAGAATGTCATCAAAGAAAATGTGGACAAATTTCCTCAAATATTTTACAATCCATACAAGAGTAGAATGTTGTGGGCACATTTTTCAAGCAAAATAAAATGATAAATATTAATAGTGCATGTAGTTGCATCTAAAGTTGTCTTATATATATCCTCCTCTCAGATATGGGTTTGATGGTGACCCAATTGAAGGACTATTTTTTAGAAATAGATTGCTCCATGGAATTTGTTTATTAGCTTATGAATCCTAGGGATTAGGTACCAATTTATTATTGTAGATACCTATTTAGTATTTTGTATTTAATGCACACTCTCATTATGTCATGCTTCTTTCTTACCAAGACCACCAAGGAAGAAAAAGGGATAAATCTAGGTTGAACGTACCCTATTTCTAATAACTCCTTTATTGTGTTTTTCATTTTATTCCTTTTGTTATTTGAGATGAAGATAAGAGGTAGTGATAATACTCACAAAGTATAATACATCCAAAACCACACTCATTCTTATTAGCCCTCTTTCACTCATTGGAATATGCTTGCATAGACCTCTCCAACATGTATGAATCCAAACCACATGTCCTCTAACACTCCAACACGATAAGACCTTCCACTAGTCACTCACCCTAGTACATGCTCAGTTAGGACTTCCAATCCCTATTAAAAGGATACAATGAATAACACCAACACATATACATCATAGGCATCCCAAGAAGGATTCTCAACATACACAAAAGGGGTCTCTACTCCACCAACCAACCAAAGTACAAAGGAATTCTTACTGTTACATCACTCTCCTTTTGTGCCAATCATGTAGGCTTGGGACAATCATGAACATGGCCTTCCTCCCCTCTTCTCAGTTCCTCCAAAAGGCTTCTATTAATTTATAGGGTCCACATACTAACCTTCCCAAAACTCCAACCCCTGAACTTCCCATCACACCCTATTTGGCAAACAAGAAATTATTGGCTCACTAGTTTTTCTAAGACAGTCACAGTCATTGTTAACTTAGGACAGCCAAAGGTTTTCTTAGTTATTGATTCTTCAACTTGGTGACCCTTTCCCTTATCAATGGATCCCTCACACATTCCTCTTTCACTTCACTAGACTCCCCAAGAACCATTGATGCATTCACACCACTTCAAACTCCATGAAATCACTGTGTTTCAGATTGTGACTCAGAAATCAGTCCCTTGCATTCAACTAACACGTGCCAAAATTACTCATGAGCCCCTGCAAACACCAAAATTTAAAAGGCATGATATTTTAAAACTTCCCACTAGTTTTGGTGGTTTTCCTATGGCTACAAATGATACATTACATTATTTATGGTCATTGTTAACCCTAGGAAGGGTTTTGACAGTGCTTTACAAAAATTGGAATATCTTTTTCAAAACAAAATCAAATTGGATGAAACCAAAGCCAAAATAGAGGGGATTAAGTCCTCTTTCAAATCCAATAGGTAATAAATGCAAATGAATAACAAAATTTAAGGATCCAAGGCCTACAAGTGACTGTCACATGGAGTAACATAGCAAAAGTGTAGAAAGCTTTAAGATTTTATTGATTTCTCCTTAGTATATGGCATTCCAACCTTACAATGAATGAGGATAGGCCTTTTTATAGGTTTCCCAGCCTTCCCAATGCTTATAAATATCCTTTAAACTCCACTTAACCATTGGGGACATAAAATTCCCCTGTACAAAGAAAAGTTGCTCATGACAATATTTGTCAATAATGACAAATTTCAACATTTTGTTAAACCATTACCTTAAACACATTGAAATAGGTCCAAATAGACATGAAAGGACCTTTGGAACCAAATTTTACGTTATTACATCAATTTAACCCATTTGCATAGTATTGTCCAAATTAGGACCTTCCTAGGACCAACTAGACAACTTGATTACATGAATGGTCAAATGACCTTATTACAATGCTATTGGTCTCATTAGACCTTATTGACACAAGAAACCATCTATAATTCAAAATGTTTATATTTTACCCCATATAGGTCATTGGAATCGGGAGGTACACTTGGTTCTCTTGGTGCTCTTGCACCAATGATCATCAAATGAGAACTATTGGCTATCATAATCACTATGCATAACGAGTTTTTGTTAGAGAGATAAAGTATTATATTACAAGGCTACTTTGATGCATTTAATTCCTACCTCTAGGAGGTAGAAACTTTTTGATGTGCATTCTTCTAATTATATGTTAATTCAAGCTTCTAATAGATTGACGTTGTCTAACATGCACATAGATGACTCAAAACACTCTCTTCTTCTCCAAATAGAAAACTTGAAAAGAAGCTACTATAATTTTTTATTAAGGAGGCGAAGTTTAGGTCCTTCAAGTGTAAGATAAGGTGAATTCATCTTATTTCAAAGTGCAGACCTGATCCATTCAAGGTGCAAATTCAAGAGGGAGTTGTAAGCCATCCAGCAAGGAAGGTGATTTTAGCTGCAAGTTATCATTTACCCTTTCTTTTGAGGTTGATTTCATCAAATCAAGGTGAGTGAAATATTGTTTTTGATGAGGATTTAATGAAGATCTGATAGAAGGATACTCTTTTTAAAAAATAGATCTCCTTTTAGATCTGATTGAAGGGTTGAGAACTAGTTTCCATTGCATCCTTGTAAAGATTATCCTTTTTAGACAATGAATCTTCTTTAGTTTCCATTTGGTTTCATTCAATTTTATGAAGTACAGATAAAGTTCTCTTGATTTTTGTAAAATCTGTTAAAAACTTATTACTAGGGTAACCCGAGATTGAATAAAATGCATTATATATTGTTTCCACGTTGAATAACTCTTCCAGTGGGTGGAAAAACCTTTTACATATGTATCTTCATGTCCAAATCTCCACAAGGCTCCATGTCAAGAAAGGTATGTGCAAAAGGTGTGGAGAAATCACTGTTTTCTGAGTCTCTATCAGAATGAGACAACAAAGAGGTGGTTTGGAATGGTTGAATATAAAGAAAGGGTCTTGGAAGGTTATTGAGGGTGTAGAAGGGAGTGAGAGGGTGCTACACATTTGTGTCAAGGTTTGAAAACCTTTGAATAAGCCAAAATATCAAGGTTTTGTTGACTGTCCTTAATGACACCTATTTGTCACTATGAATAGTGCTACCACAACAAGGTACCTTATGTCTTTAGGGTGGATAGGAGGGTGAAGCATGTTGTTTTGGTTATAAGAGAGTCATTGATATGTATTTGAGTACTCTTGGGTTTATGTAGGAGCTGTGCCCAAAAGCCATTAGGAGTCCTAATTGAAGAAGGGCTTGAGGGAGTAAGATTTTGTGAGTTGGTGTGATTCAAGGGTTGGAAGACCTCAAGATATTTTTGGGAAATGTGAGCATGCCTAAGGTGATGTATGTCAGTGTTTGTATGGGACTAGGGAGTAGGAGTGATTCTTTGGGGTGTTGAAGCAACTTGAGGGGCTAGTAGCCTAGTGAGGGCTTGGGGTTTGTTCCCTATTGAATAGGTGAGTTGGGAGAAAGATCTCCCTAATTGATTGAGATTAGTGGATGCTCTGCATCACAATGCTCCAATGTTGACCTTACCTAATTCTTTTTTTCTCATTGAAGCTTACACAAATTCTACTGAGGATGTCATGGGAGCCATCTTGTTATAAGATGGTAAAATAGTATGCTACTATTCAAAGGTTTTCTTTTCAACAATGAGGGACTATCTATCTTATGATAGAACTTTATGCATTAGTATAGGAAATGAGAAAACATATAAAAAATAGTATGAGAAAGACTCAAATTATGGGGAATACAAATAGAAAGAAAGTAGTACTATATAGGTGAGAAAAATTGAATGTGTCCAAGGTATGGTTTCTACTTTTGGAGCTACATAACTCCAATGTAGCAAGTCATTTTGGTGGTGGAAAAATAGTGATTAATTTGCAAAGTTGCATGCACTTTCAAGGATGCAAGTAGTAGCAAAATCTGTTAGAGGATGTGAGTTATGATGCACTTGCAAATCCAAGATGCATAAAAAAAGGATATAGGACTAAAGAAAAAGACAATAAGTTGTTGAATGAATAGTTCAAAACATGAAGTAAAAAAGAACAAATGAATAGTTTAAACCATGAAGTAAAAAAGAAAGATAGAAGTAGTAGTAATATTATATCACTTGGTACCAATTTGAATACTTGGTTCCTCCCCCTATTACTTAAAAGTCAATACTATGCTCTAGATGTCAAAGGAAATTTGGTCATGTGCATTGAGCACTACAATTTTGAATGCAAAAGAGGGAATGTACCTGGCAGTCTGCTACAATTTTAAGAACAAAGAGATTCTATGGCACCGAGAGGTTGCAATCATAGCCTATGTTGGCCATAATCCTTGTTGCAGCAATAACGAGATGTGAGGTAATAGTTATAAAATTTGGATGAACTCAAAGAGACATTTACAAATACAACCTACCCTTTATAATACCTAATTGAAAAAATAGATCCAGTGCAAGTCCTTGTATCAATAATGTCTGGCAGATAGTAAAAACCTAGAACAATAAGATCCATATAAAAGTGGTTAGACTTAAAATGATAAGGAAAATTTAAAAATGCTAAAGAAAATGTCAACTAATAAAAAAACTTAAAAGGATGAGGCATATTCATAACTTTTTCAATCCCACCATGGATATCAACACTAGAAGCAACTCATAGTGTTAGTGTACATGCAAGACAATATGGGAGTTCATTATACCCAGCAACTTGTGGTGTTGTTGTTCATGTTGTCTATGTTGGACCCTGCAATTAAGATTCAATATACATTATTCAATAAGATTAAATGTGCAACGTAATGAAATATTGAAAAGTGTGTTATCTTATTAAGCTTCGTTTGGTTTTGAGAATAGTTTAATATTCTCTACTTAACACGGCCAACCATGTGAAGGTGGAAGCTCATTTGGACCCTTCCCCCCCCCCCAAACATCACTCTAAATTCCCCGTTAACATCTAACATTCATTCATTCTTTCTACCATTAATAAAATATAACATTCATTCATTAATATCACATAACGTTCATTAACACGTAACATTGATTAACATTAAATAACATGCAACATTCATCAAAATTAACACATATCATTCATAACCATTCATTATCACATTATTACATTCATTAACACATAAAAATCAATCATTATCAAATAAGGTAGATTGCAATCATTTCTTTTTTTGTTTTTTATTTGAAGCTATGTAAAGAATAAGTGGAGCATAGTTTTCTTCATCATTTCCCCCCTCTTCAGTTGTTCTGCCCTCTGCTTGTGATCTTGATGTATGCCTAGTCCTATACTGAGGACGAGGACACTGAAGCGAAGGGGGGTCCTCTGTAATAACAAAGAAATGGGTTAAATTCAAAACATTTTTTATTATTGTTACAAGTATTTCATTAATTTAAAGAACATAATTGTGGTGCTCTTTACCTGATAGGGCCACATCATCTTCCACATCATTTTGTCTAGCCTCAACCTCAACATGATGAACACTTTCTATATCCTCTGGAGTTGAAATACTAAAGGTTACATTAATGTTGAACACCAATTGCAATTAAATGTGTTTAAAGGAATAATAGTGGTCCTCTTTACCTAATTGGGGAACATCACGTTCATGATGTTGTGTACCCAAATCATTCTCCACTTGGTCACCACCAACTACATGCTCTAAAATATTAACAAAAAAGGTTACATTAATTACTACACATTACGATTTAAGATGTTTCATTGTATTAATAATTACATAAATAAATTTGAATAGCAAATGAATACCTCCACTACTGGGATGCACATCTGAAACTTCATGTGCAGGTCATGTTTCACAATTAGCAGGCTGCATTCCAATGTCATGCATAGTGTTATCATTGCTTGCTTATTTAAAACAAATATAGTCACTTTATTTTGGAACTCAACATCAATTAGATTATTGGTAAATTATTCAATTTGAAACAATTTTCATTTAGCTTATTTACCTGTGTGACACATGCACCAAAATCTTGTGTTTGCCCACTCAATTCTCGTAGTCATTCAGCCAAAGCTATAGAATCTTGCTGGTAGGCAATTCTCTTGTCATCATCTGTGGGAACTCTATTGAATTCAGAGTCCTGCATTTTTGCTTGGTATCGTGAATTTTGCTTGCATTGTTTGATCAAAAAAAAAAAAATTGCAATTTATAAATATTTTGATGCAATATTTCATTTACTGATACTTACAATTCATGCAGCAAGTTTCATATAACCACCAGAGCCGAGTTTGTGTTGCCTGTGCTTTTCTTGTCTTGCCTTGGTTGCCTTTGATGTGTCACTCAGTCTATGAAAAGTTTAAAATATGTTAGATTATATAAATATAAAGAGTAATTAATTAGTACATAATTACATTCTTAATAGTATCCCATACCTTCTTTTGGCGTTTGCTGGTGTATTTCCTTTTTTCCTTTCAATTCTCTCCTTGGCATCCAAAATCAGGTCCTTCCACTACCTCTCTGGAATCATGGGGGGATGCTCATACTTTACATTCTTCTCTAAATGTGTCCTATATCAGTCTCTCACATACTTTATATATGTGCCATCTTTTTCAAGGAGCTTGGTTTTGTTGAATGTGTCATTTCCAAACAACTCAAATATACGGTTTGTCAATTCATCTTTTAACCTTTTTCCTTGGTCATTCCACCTTTTAAGTCAAAAACAAACCTGTTAGATTCAAAAATGAACTGAAGCTTCCTTTATTATACTTCAAGAACTGGATCAAAGGAAAACTATTCTAGCAATGATATGAAATCAAAATAGTGGATTAGGGTTAGTTCACATATGATGTTCCACCTTTTACATATGGTGGGCCCAAATATCTGCAATGCAATGTCATTAAATTTTTTATTAAAAATATCATATCCTACAAAAAATTCATGGGATAATTAATCCAAAATGAGTGATCAGTAAGTAAATTACAATTAGACTATATATAATAATAATTTTAAAGTACTTGGAACCTTTTGTATCTTTAAGGGAATCAATTCTTCGTCGCTCACCACCAATGTGGCTTGCAACGTTCCCATACTAGAAATATGAGAAGATCCAGGAAATGATGGTATGTTATTAGCAGTAGTCACCTCAAGCGCATCCTCATGTGCATCTCCTGCCGCAGAAAATGAATCCACTATAAAATGCCCCCAAGAAAGAACGCTTCAAGGGAAATAAACACATAACAGAAGATAGAGAAAAAGAGGGATCTACCAACAGTGGGCAGGCCAACATGACGTGCAATAGAGGATGTCTGCATGCTGCATGTTGCCAAGATTGCAGTTGGCAATATAGGTGGGGATAACCTCTGATGAGGTGGCATTTGCACAGGAACATTGACAACACCTGAAGAATAATACATTAAATAAATGAAAACCGCAAGAATTGTAAACAAGAATGAACCTTTATTATGAACATTAACAGTATCAAGTATGATGTGTTTTGGGTACTCAAAGTGATAATCCAAGCAAGTTTCAATCTACTTGTTCGATCATGACAGTCACAATGAATGGTAGTTTGGGTTCCTTATTTTGCAGTTTTGAAATTTGGGTTTCTTATTGTCTGAGTAAGTGCAGATTATGAGTACTTGGGTAGTTGGAGCAGAAATTCATGAGATGAGGATAGTGAAATAACACTCTTGGAGGACAAGGGTGTTGGTTGAAAATTTTGTACACTTGGGGAAATATACAAAATTGTGGTTTCAACCACAGCACACGAGTAAAAACACTACTAATTAAGGGAAGGCTCCCCCTATCTAACTAAAAATGAAATAAAAATAGGATGGGACAGCAGTCTTCCTTCTTTCTTCAAGAAAGACAATATCCTTTTCTCTTCACAAAAAAGGATAGCGATTGAAAATGAACAATAGTAACTAATTTCAAGTGAAATGAGAGAAAGGAAATGAAGTTTCCTGAAAGCGCAAAGACTTCCGTCACTTCCTTCGGGATGGGACAGCAATATCAAGCTCAAAGACTTTACTATTGGAAATCCTATCTACCCTTTGCTATACTAAATTTTTACAATGAATAAAAGATAATAGCTCAAAGACTGGAATAATCTATTCTTTTAACACAAGGACAAGAACTAATGCAAGCTCAAAGACTTGCTGCTATTTCTTATCAAACAGTAATTTTTCCTCAAGATTAGACGCAAGCTCAAAGACTTGCTGCTCCTTCTAGAGATTTTCCTATTTTAATTAATCTTTTCTACTTGCAGCTCAAAGACTTCAAATCAGATTGGACTAAGCTCCTTTAGAGACACTTTGCATAGAATAAGTAAAAAAAATGAAACTCAAACTTGTAGCTCAAAGACTCAAAACTTGAGTAATCTTTCTTTATTATTCTTCAACACCTTCAATTCATGTACATAAGCTCAAAGACTTCATGCTCTAAATTTGGCAGAGTTTTTGCTTGCTTTCCCAAAAAGATAAAAATTACAAAGGACCCTCTCTTCTATTTATAGGAGAGGAGCCTTGAGAAAAAGGTGGGAGGATCCTAACTAACTTGAGAAATTCCCTCAACCACCAAGACCTATTCAACAACTAATTATGACTTTATTAACTAACTAAGACTTATTCTAACTACAGTCCTAATCGGACACAACTTGTAGTTGCCTTACTAGTAATTACAAAAATGCAAGTGATGACAACTTGCCGAAAGGGAAACTACAATTCTGAAATTACAATTTTTAAAAATTTACAACAAGTGTTAAAAACACTTAAGTTGCAACTCTTGAAGATACGAACAAATCGAACTTCTGAATAACTTTCTACAATTCATCAGGATCTGATTCATGAGTGTTCATAGCCACCACCCTAGTTTTTACGATGACATCATGGCATTGGCATAGCGTGGAATTCCCTTTTTCCAATGCTGACCGGATTTCCTGCAACTCAGTTTGATAATTAATCAATATTTGAATGGAAGCGACTGAGAATTGATCACTTCTCCATTCATCATGAATCTTGAGTTGCAGGTCTACAAGAACTTCTTCCTCGGACAGCAGCTCATCATTCTGATTGAAAATGTCGCAGGATGCCTTTTTGCAATGGGAGGTTACATCTTGAAAGACTGCTTCACGCAACTTTAAGGTTTCATCAATTTCTTCAATGAGTGATTTGAGAACAAGAGATTTGTTCTCCAGGAGTTCCTCATATTCAATGTACGTGACTCTGGAAGGAATCACATCATGCACCTAAAGAACGCTCAACTGATATTGAGGCATCTTTTGCCAAGAAACTAAATTTCCCTCAACCTTCTCCAAATTTAGCTTGAAAGCACCCAAGATTTGATTCAACTTATCTTCAATGATCTCCAATTTAACCATCATTTCAAATACCTGTCTTATGACTTGTGAACATAAGTCATGCAGTTGATCAACCCAGGTGTCTAAGGCTTGAACCTTTTGGGTGGCTCTCTCGATACCTTGGATTGGTTCACTGACCCTGGAAGAAATAGGTACTTGGCCTTCTCCACTCAAAGGTTGAGTAATACTTTGGATAGCTGCCACGAGTCTTTGATTCTCTACTTCTAGTTGATCTTTCTTGGTCAACACCTCATCATATCGTTGTACCAATGTAGCCACTGTTTGTTGAGCATCGTGCTTGACAACTTCATGAGTCTGCTTACCCAGTTGAACTTTGGTGATCCGATAATCAGCTGCTTGCATTTCTTCAACTGGTTTATCTGATATTGGTTCAGCAATCTCTGCCACTCTCATCCTGTTTTCATCAATGATCACCCTCGAAGCTATCTTTGCCTTCTTAACAGCTTTAGGTTTTGATTGTTTCAACTGTTGGTAGTCGAAAGGATCAGGTGATATCACCTGCTTCTTCCTCTTTGCAGTGAAAGAACTGAGCCATGGAGGTAAAGCCATTAACTCTGATTCTGGGATAGAGGGAGAAGCAGTTTCTGTTTGAATAACAGTGGTGACCTTGGGAGAAGTGTCCGTCTGGATAGCCACCATAGTCTGCTGAGTGACGACAGGATGTGATGAGGATGTCATGAATTCATCAAAATAGGTCATAGAAGTATCAATATCAGACACATGTACATATGAACGATCTTCCAAAAAGATATTCAACAAATTTTCCTGAGGATGGCCTTGAGATGGTTCTGCTGCTGAAAGTGGGAGGACGTTCTGTGGAGATTCTGAAATTGAAGGGGTAGATTGGGAGCTCACATCTATCACAGGAGGAAACATGGGTACCTCAGTAGGAAATGAAGAAAGAGAATTATGTGGAGACTCTGTAGAAAGTGACTGAGGAGCATTATCAGATTGAGTTTCTTCCTCTGAAGCTTCAAGATCAATCACATGAATTTTCAACTATGGCTTCTCCTTGCCTTGAATTGTTATTTCCTGAGGAGGAAGCACCATTGCATGGATGACTTGCAATTTAATCCTCGTACTAGAAGAGGATACACCTTCTTTGTTGTCTAGTTGAATTTTAGACTTCCGCCCAAGAGGACTTGTAGAATCATCTTCTTTCCCCACCTTAATCTTAATGAGCTTGACACCATTATTCTTAAGCCAGATATTGGTATTGGCAAGAACTGACTGAAATCTATCTAAGATAGAAGTGCCTTCCTTGTGGGACCAGTGGATAGAAGGAAGCGGAGCCTCATCAACATTCTAATTGACAAACTCAGGATCAAGAACGTTACCATCATCAATAATACCTTGTGGCATGTTCACGAGGTTTAGATCAACAATCTGTTCTACAGTGAGTCGGTAGTAATCCATCTTGTGAATCTCCTTTTCGGTATGAAGGTCAACCCAGATATCTTCTATCCGGTGTACATGGATGAAGGTCTTCTTGATCTTCTCTTTCATGCCTTGGTAATTGAAATCAGCTCTAGGTTTGAATCTTTTGAGTCTGATTTCCTGCAACTCAGTCTCCATAGCCCTGGCCTTGATTGAAGTCATTATTGAATATTGACCAATCTTCAACGGGTTGTTGGAAGAAATACCCATGCCAACCTTGTGCTTAACTGACTGGTGTGTATGCATAGCCATGATCTGCCCTCCCAATTCCATGAGAATAATCTTGTCTGTTGGGTACCGTGGGAGCATGTAAGGCTGCCCGCCATAACACCCAACTCTCGTGTAGGTAAAAGTTGGAAATTGGAGAAACAAACAACCATATTCTTTCACCTTTTCCCATGCTTCATCTGAGACTCTTTTGTTCTTCAGGTTCTTGTCAAATTGACACAAATAATGACCAAAGAAAGCATCTTGAACCCTTCTGAAATGAGACCTACTTGATCTTAGAGGCAACTGATCTTAGTATTCCCAAAACGGTACAAACATGCGTTCACCCTTGGTGGAAAGGCCTGGGAAATGTCTAAGTGACGTAGAAATATACACGAGATATGAATTCATGTAGAAGGTGAAGGTAGTAGGGACGACTGCAAGTTGTTCACACAAAGCATCACTGATGATTTCACCCCAACAGATGTGCTGAGACGGCCTTACTAACATAATAAATTGGTACATCCAAGGTTCAAAAATATTGGAATGCTCCAATCCCATCATACGGCTAAGAAGAGTAATAGTATCACCGATCTCACTCTTAAATTCAGGCTGATATAACTTTGCCCATCTGGTAAGCGCAGTGCGAGGTTCATGAATCCATTTGTTGATATGACGCTTACAGTCTTTCTCCCTTTTTGCAAAGTATTCAATTGCACTTTGCTTGGAGATCTCTATATAAATGGTTTCGAAAGGTATTTTGAAAACCCTCTCTATAGCTTCTGCATCCAGGCGAATGATCACTTCCCCATCATCATTTCTGATGACTCGTGACTCTTTGTCAAAATGATGAGCACATGCTAGAATAAATTCTGGTTCTAGGGCAGCAGCTGGAAAGGATGCGGCATGATGGATATGGCTGTCCAGCAACCGTTGCATATCCCCCTCCTTCGGATCTTCAATCCTTCGTATGAATTCGGTCATGTCAACATGCCCTATGTCAGTATCCTTGATATGATCAAGGGAGGAGGAGATCTGTGACTGTGGAACTTCATTTTGGTATTTATCATACCTGTATTTCATCTTTTTTGGAGTGGGAGATGATGATACATCTGTCATCTGGAAACAACTGGGAATGTTGCAATGTAAATCCAAGAGTATCAAGGCAATATCAAAGTTAGTATCTTTAGACATCTTCACTCCTCCAAATGAGAAAGTTCAACTTTCGTATTTTGGCTTTGTGAGAGGAGATATAAGAGGTGGAAAAATAAGCTTTTGACTTATTTCGGGTTTTGAAACATGTTTCGCAAGTACACAAGAGGGAAGTACAAATGTGCAATCGGATTTAAAATTCCGAATGCAATTATACTTGCAAAACACGAAGCATGATTGAATGGAAGGAGATTGAATTTTCAGTTTGGAAGTTGGGAAGAACACATTTGCAATTGGTTTTCTAAATCCAAATGCAAACTTATTTACAAACTGAAAATCAAAGGAATGGACGGAAAAAGGTATTTAGGCATGCGGGAAATGACGAAGATGATAAGTACGGATGAGGGAATTGGAAGTGGATAGGTAAAAATGAATTTCGGGAAGATCACTTGGAATTTTGTCATGCCAAAATGGGAAGGACTTTCAACTTGCAATCCGGATTTCAAAACCCGAAATTGGGAAGAACTTGATTTTTCCATCATTGAAACTTGATTTTTTGGACTAAAGAAGGTTAATTCTTTGTCCTAAAAAGGGAAGAACGCATCTTGAGGTAGAATTTTTCACACTTGCAAATTTCTTTGCAAATTGGGAAGATTGCAAATTGGGAAGAACATATTTGGAAGAACACATTTTTCTTGTTTTGAAACTTGATCCTTTGGATCAAAGAAGGTTAAGTCTTTGTCCAAAAAGGGAAGAACACATATTTTCCTCTTACTTGCAATCGGGTTTCTAAAACCCGAATACAAGTAAAGAAAGAGAATTTTCAATGGGGAAGAACAACTTTTTCTTTACAAATTTCTTTGTAAAATGGGGAATTTCCTCTCATAAACCCAATATGAACATGAACAAAACAAAAACTTTAACAAGGAAATTGCAAGGAAAGAAACAAAAGAGAAATATAAAAATAAAAATTACCTTGCAAAGATGAGGAGAGATCCAAGCTTGTGGAGTCAACCAAACATAGAAGATGAAACCCTTTAAATAGAAATTAAACAAAGGAAGAAACTTAGCCATGCATGGTGACCAAAGAAAAACCGATTCGCTATAAAAACGCCATGAAAAATGCCAAGGAAATTCAAAAATGATTTGATTCATCATTACATAGAAGAGAAAGCAAAAATGATTTAGAATTGAAAGCATAGCTTGAACGAAAAAGGTGCGAAACTTGCAAAAAACGTGACTGGTTTTTAGGGCGTTTTTGCAAATCGATTCCCCAAAATGCGCACAAAATGGTTTGAATGCATCTTGAAATCCAATGCATTAATGATTAAATCAAAAACGCCTTATGTAAGAGTAGATTCGAACCTCCAAACCGTGGCAAATGGCACAAATGCATGATTCAGAAAAAAAAAAACGTTGAAGAAGACAAATGGCGAAAATCAGTTTGATAGATGCGTAGAACAAGGGTTTGAATCCTTCAAAGTTGTAGCAAATCTGCCTTTGGAAAGAATCCCTATCTTTCTTCCAAAAAATTCGAACCCAAATCAATTTGCAAAGGTATGGGAGAAATTTCGGGTTTTAGAAATGGAAATACAAGTTTTAAAAATGTTCATATTTTTGCCTCTAAGGCAAATTTCGGGTTTTAGAAATGGAAATACAAGTAAAATTACTTGTAATGGGGAAATAGAATTCCATTCACAAGTGATTTTACTTAAAACATGTAAAGGGATTTTAAAATCCCATTTACAAGTTCTATTTAAAAATGAAAAATAACTTTAAGTCATAAAAACATGTAAAGGGGTTTTAAAAACCCATTTACAAGTTTTACAAAACACTTAAGTCATTCTACTAGTAAAGGGGGTTTTAAAACCCTTTTTACCAGTTTCCAAAAACTTATAATTGGAGAAAAATTCCCTTACAAGACCAAAAGCTTCAAGGGGGTTTTGAAAAACAAATTACCAGTTACTGGTAATTATCAAAAAATTCCCCTACATTGAAGCAAAAACATAGCAAACAGACTCGAAACGCGACGAAATTCGAAATGTAGCTTGGGGATGGATCAACAATCAATCCAGTCCAAGGATAGGATGAATTTGTACCTCGGGAAGCATGTCGTAGAGTAAAAATTTTCTTTTTTTTAATAAAAATTTCCATGTGATAGTCCAATTTTTGAAATCAAAAATTGAGGACAACAACTGGCTCTGACTGGGGAATTCTTTCATTTATCCTTCAAGATAGTGAAAGAGTAGAAACCAGATCTCTAAGTGCCTTCCCTTCTGTTGGGCTATAGAGTCAAATCAAAACGACAAAGAAAAGACCAAAAAGATAACAAGACACAAAAAAGACCCGAACATTATTTACAAGAGGATACCTCGAATCTTTATTCAAAGTAATGCTTCAAATGCTGACCATTAAAAGGCAGCGCAAATGGTGTACCATCATGATAAGCCAAGATAAAACTATCTTCTCCAGCAACTCGGTGAATAGTGAAGGGTCCTCGCTAAAGAGAATCAAATTTTCCATGTAAACCTTTTGGCTCCCTTCGCTTATCCCAAAGCAAAACATGATCACCAACTTGGAATCCTCTTTGCTTTGCTTTCTTATCAAAAAGGACTTTGACTTGTTGCTGATGCTGAGCAATCCGATCAACCACTTATGTTCTTTGTTCTTCCAGCTGAGAAAGATACATGATCCTTTTGTCTAAAGCATTCTCATAAGTTTGATCTTCAATTGCTTTAGCCAACTTGAGAGCAGGAAGTTCCAAAGTGATGGGTATCTCTGCATTGATCCCATAAAGAAGCTGAAATGGTGACATACCAATAGCCCTTTTGGGTGTAATTATGTCCGCCCATAAGGCATCAAAAAGAGCCTTATGCCAGGACCTTTGATTTTCCTCCACAAGCTTGCGAATAATAGTAATCAGATTCTTATTACTAGATTCTGCCTGACCATTACCTTGGGGATAGTAATCAGATGAATGAGTTAACAAGATACTATATTCAAAGCAAAATTGTGAAATTTCAGAGGAAGAAAAAGTGGCTGCATTGTCAGTCACGATCTTGAATGGAACACCAAACCTGGAAATAATATTCTCCTTGAGGAATCTGCATACTATTTCAGAAGTAGCGTTCTTTACTGGTATTGCTTCCACCCACTTGGTGAAATAATCAGTAGCTGTAAGGACATATGAATGACCTGCACTTGAAGAGGGATTAATCACACCAATGAAATCAATGCCCCATTGCCGGAAAGGTTCTTCAACAATAACCGGCTTTAATGGTAACACTGCAAGCTTTGGTTTGCCTACAAACTGCTGACAATGTACACATTTATGCACCCACCGGAAAGCATCTTGAAAGAGCGTAGGCCAATAATACTTTGCTCTCAAAATTTTGTGAGCACTCACTGGTGCGGAAAAATGTCCTCCACAAGCTTTGTCATGGAAAGATTCCAACAATTTAGTTTGTTGTTCTTTGTCAACACAACGAAGGAAAGTACCATCAATTGCCCTCTTATACAAACCAATATCCCATAATACGAAGTTTGCAGCTTTCAACTTGATGCTTCTTTTTTCTTTAAATGACAAATGTTGTGGACATTCACCATAAGTTAAGAAAAATGCTATATTAGAGTACCATTCATCGGTAGTGCTGACAAACAATACCTTGGGAAGATTTTCACAATCATTCAATTCTTGCTCTTCTGGAATACCTTCCGCCATCAACTGACAGAGTCCTCTTCCTCGAACAAGCTTTGTAGGCTTAATCTCCAAGTCATACTCTTGGATTTTAGCAATCCAATTTCCTCTTTTTGTACCAAACTCCTATTGCGTTAAGATAGATTTGACTGATGTATCAGGAACTAACAGAACGGTATGAGAATTCAAGATGTAGAAATGAAAGTTCTTGACTGCTTTAACAACCGCATAGGCATTCTTCTCAATAGAGGAATATTTGAGTTCATGAGACTTCAAAGGACAACTCATGAAAGCAATAGGAGATTCAATCCCTTCTAAATTTTTCTGCATCAGAATAGCAGACAAAGTATGCTCGGAAGCATAACTATACATGATGAATTCCTTGGTGTAGTTGGGACAAACCAACACAGGTGCATGAGAAATTGCGTCTTTAATTTCATTGAATGCTACCCTTCCTTTAGAATCCCAATGGAAAGAAGACTTTCCTTTCATCATGTCCACAATATGACGAGTCTTCTCTGCAAAGTCAGGAATGAATCTTCGTAGAAAATTAACCTTACCAAAAAAGGAATGGACAACAGTTTTGTTGGATGGCAAAGGGAGATTCTGAATAGATTTAACCCTCTCAGGATCAACTTTTATCCCTTCCTTGGAAACAATGTGACCAAGAAGTTTTCCCTCCGTCACCCCAAAAACTAACTTCTTGGGATTAAGAGAGATGCTGTGCATACGACATCTTTCAAGTACATCTTGTAGATGAAAAAGATGATTCTCATGATCTTTAGAAAAAACAATAAGATCATCAAGATATACTACAATATATCTTCCAACAATACCACAGAAAGCCAAGTCCATAGCTCGCTGGAAAGTAGCTCCTGCATTGATCAATCCAAAAGGCATTCTGCGGTATGCAAATGTACCCCATGGAGTGGTGAATGCAGTCTTGTGTTGATCAGGTTCACTAACCTCAATCTGATTGTATCCCGAAAATCCATCTAGCATAGATAGCATCTCGAAACCTGTCACCATTTGCAAAACTTGATCCATGATTGGCAATGGATAATTGTCCTTGAGTGATAGCTAATTAAGATTCCTAAAATCAACACAAATACGTATTTCTCCATTCTTCTTATGCACCGGCACTATGTTTGCCAACCATGTTGAATGATGGATGGGAAAAATAATCCGAGCATCAAGCATCTTTTGAACTTCAGAAAGAATGGTACCTGAAATCTTCGGATTGTACTGGCATTGCTTCTGTCTAAAAGGTTCCGTACCAAGCTTAAGAGGAATGTCATGCTGCACTTCCTTGGGTTGGAAAGACTTTAGATCATCATATGAGTATGCCAAGACATCATGGTATTGGCGCAAAAGCTGAATAAACTGATCTCTCTCATCTGAAGTGCAGTTATTGCCAATATTGACAAACTTTGGATCTCTGTCAGATCCAATATTATATTTCTCATATCCCATAGGAGAATCAGTACTTTCTTGTTGTCGTCTCTTGATATAACGATCATGTTGATCGAAAAGTTTTTCAAGAGAAACCAATCCCTTGGGAATTTTATTTCCTTTTAGCTGAAGGATATTTTCATCTGATTCAGATGATGTATCAGGTACCAAATCTGATGACAAAGAAGAAGGAGAATTACTCCCTTCAAAATACAGGTTGTTGAAACCATCCTCAGCTTGTAAGAAATTATTGATCTGCTTATCATCATTGAAGATCTGCCAATGATCCCAATTATCAGGCACACTAGGTCTGCAGATTATCTCAATGATATATTTATCTTGACCAAAGTCAAGATGGGGAATTAATGAAGTAGCTGAAACAGCAAGAGAATTAGCTCTATCATTGTATTCACGAGGAACAACTGAGATATTGAAAGAATCAAAATCTTCAATATTCTCCCATACCAAATTGCGGTAATGCTTGAGCCTGTCATTCTTAGTGTGATATATGTTTCTCACTTGACAAACAATTAATTCTGCATCACCTTAGGCATGAAGGTTTCTGATTCCTCTTTTCAATGCAACACTCATCCCTAACAAAAGCGACTCATATTCAGCTGTATTGTTGGTATTAGCAAATTGCAACTTGAAAGAGTAAGGGAAGATCTCTTCCTTGGGAGATATAAGAACTACACTAGCTCCGGATCCATTCGTAGCGCAGCTACCATCAAATTCAAGAGTCCATACATCATTTGAACTGTTGTTTTCATTGGGATGATTAGAGTTGACTTCATCCAAGAGGAGCGCATTGTGAAAAGAAAAGTTATCATCTTCTTCCATAGGAAAAGATGAACTTTCCTCTTGAATAGATGAAGAATGAAGCTCTTCTTGTCGAGGAGGTGATGGAATACTTTCATCAGCAGGTGAAGATGTGACTTCTTCAACCATAACATATGAACTGGATGACCCATCTTCTGATGCTTGGTCTTGATCATTATCAACAAACTCTTCATTTGCTGAAAGTAGTGAAATGTTGGAGCTTCTAGAAGGATAATCTTCAGCAAATTCTGAAATTTCATCTATATGGAGATAATAATTTCCAAAACCCATAGATTCAAAAAGAATCTGAGCATGAGGGTCATTGGACTTGACAACTGTGTACTTGGTTTCTCTTTCATGAATTAACTTCTGCACAACACCTTTGACAGGTATTCTTGCTTCCGTCATGTCCATGTTGAGTTCACCTCCAACATCTTTACAAAAATTACGGCCAAGTAACATTCCGTATGATGCAGGAACGTCAGCCACCAAGACAGTCATCTTTATTTTATTATCCAGAAAAGAAGCAAATGCAAATTGTGTGTCCTTGATTTGCCCTATAAGAGGCACTTGCTTATTCTCCATGGAAAAACAATGACCAAAAGTTTTGGTCAAGGTCAGCCCCAAAGCTTGAGCAACTTTTGGAGGCATGACATTATCAAAAGCACCAGAATCCAAGACACAATTGCTTAATTGAAAACCATTGATCAACAAGGAAATGTAAAAAGGTTCTATCTTTCCTTGGGTGGTGGATGGAATGGTCACCAAATGATTGGGCAAATTCTTGGGTTCTTGTGGGATAGTGTTTTCAAGTATAGGACAAGTCTCCTTACTTTTAACAAAATCAGCTAATCTATCAAATTGATCAGGATTAGCTTGTAAATACTCAACTTCGGACATTTGAATCTTAGTTTTCATAGCATGGTCAATAATATCAAAGGCTTGAAATGAACTAGCTAGAAAGGGATTAACATTGTCCGATAATGGTTTGGGGTTGGGCATACTGGGCTTGGGATCAACAGATGAAGCAAGAGGAGGACTTTTGTTACTTACTTGGATTTTCGCTGCATCCTTTGGAATATAAGGCAGTGGTGTTCCTCTTTTAGCAATAACAATAGGTGGTTGTAAATCACTTGCGATCTTTGCAGCTTCTTCTTGTTGGGCCAATCGGGTCTGGGATCTTGTCGTTACAGCAAATGCTTGGCTATGAGCCCTATCGGTAGCAACAGAGTCATCATAGTGCATGTAACATATAGTAGAGTCGCCAGTCACTTCTTCTTCTTCTTCTTGAGGAAGAGCAACTTCATTGGACTGATAATCAAAATAGGAAGACTCATTTTGATCAGTCTCATAATAGCCAACTACTGCCTTTGAAGGAGGTGGCTCAAGCGCAAGTCTCTCCAGAGGGGGAGGCAACTTGGGTTGATTTTTGGCAGCATAACTGGTAGCAGTATTAGGATATGTCCTTCTTGGGATATCCTTGTACGGTGCGGGGTAGGAATTCTGAGATACTTGCTTCTTTAAAGCAAGTAGTTCATTTGCTAATTTTTGTACCATAGGATCGGTAGAACCAGAAAATGAACCATCCATATGTGAACCTCCTTTGGACCGATTAGAGTCCTTTTTGATCTTACCAGCTAGGATCAAATCATCCTCAATCTTAGTAGCCATTGATTGAGCAAATTCTAAGTCAGTAGGAGATGCTCATCTTAAGAAGAAACTGACCTCAGGCAACTGAGTGTTGATGAAAAAACACTTGAGGTTCTCAGAAGTAGGCTTAGAATTAACAGGAATTCTATTTGCTAATTTGTTAGACTTAGCAATGAATTCACGCATGCCTTCATGCGTATCCTTCTTCATTTGTGTCAACTGGGCCAAAAAGGCGTGCTCATCTTCTGCAGGCTTGAAACGTTCCTCGAACTTGTCTCTCAATGAGTTCCATGAAACAATTGAACCAGCAGTAAGATTGAAAAACCAGTCGGTTGTAATACCTTGAAGAGTCTCTATAAATAATCGAATAGAAACATCTTGATGTTCAACCCCAAGAACACCACATGCCATATAAAAAGACTTGACATGTTCATCGGGGTGTTGCTTTCCATCGCCATAAAATTTGGGAATATTTTTGCGTGAACCTTGTGGAAGCGGATGAAGAGGTGGGGTTAATGCCAAAGGACCAAAAGCTACTCCCCACAGACCGGGAGGAGGAGGCAGAGGTGGATTAGCCATATTAGGTAATGAAGGTATCAGTGGTTTGAAAAAGAAAGAGGAATTTTCACTTGGGATGAATTTCTTCTTCCTTGAAGGAGGATAACTTGTGGTTCATGAAAGGGGAGATGTACTAGTGAGTAAAAAGGATCTAGCTTTTTCAGTAGCAGATATTTCTTCTGAATATTCACCTTTCTTCCGACGAACGTAAACACGCAAGCTTTCCAACTTAAAGAAATGAAAGAATTTCCAAGCTCTTTTTTCAAAAACAGCAGGACACTAGTCTTCAAACGAAAGCGTGAGGCTTCCGAATGCGTCCGTGTCCCCAGCAGAGTCGCCAAAAAATTGTTGGTTGAAAATTTTGTACAATTGGGGATATATACAAAATTGTGGTTTCAACCATAGCACACGAGTAAAAACTCTCCTAATTAAGGGAAGGCTCCCCCTATCTAACTAAAACTAAAATAAAAACAGGATGGGACAACAGTCTTCCTTCTTTCTTCAAGAAAGACAATATCCTTTTCTCTTCACAGAAAAGGATAGCGATTGAAAATGAACAGCAGTAACTACTTTCAAGTGAAATGAGAGAAAGGAAATGAAGTTTCCTGAAAGCGCACAGAATTCCGTCACTTCCTTCGGGACGGGACAGCAATATCAAGCTCAAAGACTTGACTATTGGAAGTCCTATCTACCCTTTGCTATACTAAATTTTTACAATGAATAAAAGATAACAACTCAAAGACTGGAATAATCTATTCTTGTAACACAAAGACAAGAACTAATGCAAGCTCAAAGACTTGCTACTATTTCTTATCAAACAGTAATTTTTCCTCAAGAATAGACGCAAGCTCAAAGACTTGCTACTCCTTCTAGAGATTTTCCTATTTTAATTAATCTTTTCTACTTGTAGCTCAAAGACTTCAAATCAGATTGGACTAAGCTCCTTTAGAGACACTTTGCATAGAATAAGTAAAAAGAATGAAACTCAAACTTGTAGCTCAAAGACTCAAAACTTGAGTAATCTTTCTTTATTATTCTTCAACACCTTCAATTCATGTACATAAGCTCAAAGACTTCATGCTGTAAATTTGGCAGAGTTTTTGCTTGCTTTCCCAAAAAGATAAAAATTACAAAGGACCCTCTCTTCTATTTATAGGAGAGGAGCCTTGAGAAAAAGGTGGGAGGATCCTAACTAACTTGAGAAATTCCCTCAACCACCAAGACCTATTCAACAACTAATTATGACTTTATTAACTAACTAAGACTTATTCTAACTACAGTCCTAATCGGACACAACTTGTAGTTGCCTTACTAGTAATTACAAAAATGCAAGTGATGACAACTTGCTGAAAGGGAAACTACAATTCTGAAATTACAATTTTTAAAAATTTACAACAAGTGTTAAAAACACTTAAGTTGCAACTCTTGAAGATACGAACAAATCGAACTTCTGAATAACTTTCTACAATTCATCAGGATCTGGTTCATGAGTGTTCATAGCCACCACCCTAGTTTTTACGATGACATCATGGCATTGGCATAGCGTGGAATTCCCTTTTTCCAATGCTGACCGGATTTCCTGAAACTCAGTTTGATACTTAATCAATATTTGAATGGAAGCGACTGAGAATTGATCACTTCTCCATTCATCATGAATCTTGAGTTGTAGGTCTGCAAGAACTTCTTCCTTGGGCAGCATCTCATCATTCTGATTGAAAATGTCGCAGGATGCCTTTTTGCAATGGGAGGTTACATCTTGAAAGACTACTTCACACAACTTTAAGGTTTCATCAATTTCTTCAATGAGTGATTTGAGAACAAGAGATTTGTTCTCCAGGAGTTCCTCATATTCAATGTACGTGACTCTGGAAGGAATCACATCATGCACCTGAAGAATGCTCAACTGATATTGAGGCATCTTTCGCCAAGAAACTAAATTTCCCTCAGCCTTCTCCAAATTTAGCTTGAAAGCACCCAAGATTTGATTCAACTTATCTTCAATGATCTCCAATTTAACCATCATTTCAAATACCTGTCTTATGACTTGTGAACATAAGTCATGCAGTTGATCAACCCAGGTGTCTAAGGCTTGAACCTTTTGGGCGGCTCTCTCGATACCTTGGATTGGTTCACTGACCCTAGAAGAAATAGGTGCTTGGCCTTCTCCACTTGAAGGTTGAGTAATACTTTGGATAGCTGCCACGAGTTTTTGATTCTCTACTTCTAGTTGATCTTTCTTGGTCAACACCTCATCATATCATTGTACCAATGTAGCCACTATTTGTTGAGCATCGTTCTTGAAAACTTCATGAGTTCTCTTACCCAGTTGAACTTTTGTGATCTGATAATCAGCTGCTTGCATTTCTTCAACTGGTTTATCTGATATTGGTTCAGCAATCTCTGCCTATCTCATCCTGTTTTCATCAACGATCACCCTCAAAACTGTCTTTGCCTTCTTAACAGCTTTAGGTTTTGATTGTTTCAACTATTGGTAGTCAAAGGGATCAGGTGATATCACCTACTTCTTCCTCTTTGTAGTGAAAGAACTGATCCATGGAGGTAAAGCCATTAACTCTAATTCTGGGATAGAGGGAGAAGCAGTTTCTGTTTGAATAACAGTGGTGACCTTGGGAGGAGTGTCCATTTGGATAGCCACCATAGTCTGCTGAGTGACGACAGGATTTGATGAAGATGTCATGAACTCATCAAAACAGGTCATAGAAGTATAAATATCAGACACAGGTACATATGAAGGATCTTCCAAAAAGATATTCAACAAATTTTCCTGAGGATGGCCTTGAGATGGTTCTGCTGCTGAAAGTGGGAGGACGTTCTGTGGAGATTCTGAAACTAAAGGGGCAGATTGAGAGCTCACATCTATCACAAGAGGAAACATTGGTACCTCAGTAGGAAATGAAGAAAGAGAATTATGTGGAGACTCTGTAGAAAGTAACTAAGGAGCATTATCAGATTGAGTTTCTTCCTCTGAAGCTTCAAGATCAATCACATGAATTTTCAACTGTGGCTTCTCCTTGCCTTGAACTGTTATTTCCTGAGGAGGAAGCACCATTGCATGGCTGACTCACAATTTAATCCTCATACTAGAAGAGGATGCACCTTCTTTGTTGTCTAGTTGAATTTCAGACTTCCGCCCAAGAGGACTTGTAGAATCATCTTCTTTCCCCACCTTAATCTTAATGAGCTTGACACCATTATTCTTAAGCCAGATATTGGTATTGGCAAGAACTGACTGAAATCTATCCAAGATAGAAGTGCCTTCCTTGTGGGACCAGTGGATAGAAGGAAGCGGAGCCTCATCAACATTCTGATTGACAAACTCAGGATCAAAAACGTTACCATCATCAATCATACCTTATGGCATGTTCGCGAGGTTTAGATCAACAATCTGTTCTGCAGTGAGTCAGCAGTAATCCATCTTGTGAATCTCCTTTTCGGGATGAAGGTCAGCCCGGATATCTTCTATCCGGTGTACATGGATGAAGGTCTTCTTGATCTTCTCTTTCATGCCTCGGTAATCGAAATCAGCTCTAGGTTTGAATCTTTTGAGTCTGATTTCCTGCAACTCAGTCTCCATAGCCCTGGCCTTGATTGAAGTCATTAGAGAATATTGACCAATCTTCAATGGGTTGTTGGAAGAAATACCCATGCCAACCTTGTGCTTAACTGATTGGTGTGTATGCAAAGCCATGATCTGCCTTCCCAATTCCATGAGAATAATCTTGTCTGTTGGGTACCGTGGGAGCATGTAAGGCTGCCCGCCATAACACCGAACTCTCATGTAGGTAAAAGTTGGAAATTGGAGAAACAAACAACCATATTCTTTCACCTTTTCCCATGCTTCATCTGAGACTCTTTTGTTCTTCAGGTTCTTGTCAAATTGACACAAATAATGACCAAAGAAAGCATCCTGAACCCTTCTGAAATGAGACCTACTTGATCTTAGAGGCAACTGATCATAGTATTCCCAAACCGGTACAAGCATGCGGTCACCCTTGGTGGAAAGACCTGGGAAATGTCTAAGTGACGCAGCAATATACATGAGATATGAATTCATGTAGAAGGTGAAGGTAGTAGGGACGACTGCAAGTTGTTCACACAAAGCATCACTGATGATTTCACCCCAACAGATGTGCTGAGACGGCCTTACTAACATAATAAATTGGTACATCCAAGGTTCAAAAACATTGGAATGCTCCAATCCCATCATATGGCTAAGAAGAGTAATAGTATCACTGATCTCATTCTTAAATTTAGACCGATATAACTTTGCCCATCTGGTAAGCGCAGTGCGAGGTTCATGAATCCATTTGTTGATATGACGCTTACAGTCTTTCTCCCTTTTGGCAAAGTATTCAGCTGCACTTTGCTTGGAGATCTCTATATAAATGGTTTCAGAAGGTATTTTGAAAACCCTCTCTATAGCTTCTGCATCCAGGCGAATGATCACTTCCCCATCATCATTTCTAATGACTCGTGACTCTTTGTCAAAATGAAGAGCACATGCTAGAATAAATTCTGGTTCTAGGGCAGCAACTGGAAAGGATGCGGCATGATGGATATGGCTGTCCAGCAACCGTTGCATATCCCCCTCCTTCGGATCTTCAATCCTTCGTATGAATTCGGTCATGTCAACATGCCCTATGTCAGTATCCTTGATATGATCAAGGGAGGAGGAGATCTGTGACTGCGGAACTTCATTCTGGTATTTATCATACCTGTATTTCATCTTTTCTGGAGTGGGAGATGATGATACATCTGTCATCTGGAAACAACCGGGAATGTTGCAATGTAAATCCAAGAGTATCAAGGTAATATCAAAGTTAGTATCTTTAGACATCTTCACTCCTCCAAATGAGAAAGTTCAACTTTCGTATTTTGGCTTTGTGAGAGGAGATATAAGAGGTGGAAAAATAAGCTTTTGACTTATTTCGGGTTTTGAAACGTGTTTCGCAAGTACACAAGAGGGAAGTACAAACGTGCAATTGGATTTAAAATTCCGAATGCAATTATACTTGCGAAACACGAAGCATGATTGAAGGGAAGGAGAATGAATTTTCAGTTTGGAAGTTGGGAAGAACACATTTGGAATTGGTTTTCTAAATCCAAATGCAAACTTATTTACAAACTGAAAATCAAAGGAATGGACGGAAAAAGGTATTTAGGCATGCGGGAAATGACGAAGATGATAAGTACGGATGAGGGAATTGGAAGTGGATAGGTAAAAATGAATTTCGGGAAGATCACTTGGAATTTTGTCATGCCAAAATGGGAAGGACTTTCAACTTGCAATCCGGATTTCAAAACCCGAAATTGGGAAGAACTTGATTTTTTCGTCATTGAAACTTGATTTTTTGGACTAAAGAAGGTTAAGTCTTTGTCCTAAAAAGGGAAGAACGCATCTTGAGGTAGAATTTTTCACACTTGCAAATTTCTTTGCAAATTGGGAAGATTGCAAATTGGGAAGAACATATTTGGAAGAACACATTTTTCTTGTTTTGAAACTTGATCCTTTGGATCAAAGAAGGTTAAGTCTTTGTCCAAAAAGGGAAGAACACATATTTTCCTCTTACTTGCAATCGGGTTTCTAAAACCCGAATACAAGTAAAGAAGGAGAATTTTCAATGGAGAAGAACAACTTTTTCTTTACAAATTTCTTTGTAAAATGGGGAATTTCCTCTCATAAACCCAATATGAACATGAACAAAACAAAAACTTTAACAAGGAAATTGCAAGGAAAGAAACAAAAGAGAAATATAAAAATAAAAATTACCTTGAAAAGATGAGGAGAGATCCAAGCTTGTGGAGTCAACCAAACATAGAAGATGAAACCCTTTAAATAGAAATTAAGCAAAGGAAGAAACTTAGTCACGCATGGTGACCAAAGAAAAATTGATTCACTATAAAAACGTCATGAAAAATGCCAAGGAAGTAATTCAAAAATGATTTGACTCATCATTACATAGAAGAGAAAGCAAAAATGATTTAGAATTGAAAGCATACCTTGAACGAAAAAGGTGCGAAACTTGCAAAAAACGTGACTGGTTTTTAGGGCGTTTTTGCAAATCGATTCCCCAAAATGCACACAAAACGGTTTGAATGCAGCTTGAAATCCAACGCATTAATGATTAAATCAAAAATGCCTTAGGTAAGAGCAAATTCGAACCTCCAAACCGTGGCAAATGGCACAAATGCATGATTCAAAAAAAAAAAAACGTTGAAGAAGACAAATGGCAAAAATCAGTTTGATAGATGCGTAGAACAAGGGTTTGAATCCTTCAAAGTTGCAGCAAATCCACCTTTGGAAAGAATCCCTATCTTTCTTCCAAAAAATTCGAACCCAAATCAATTTGCAAAGGTATGGGAGAAATTTCGGGTTTTAGAAATGGAAATACAAGTTTTAAAAATGTTCATATTTTTGCCTCTAAGGCAAATTTCGGGTTTTAGAAATGGAAATACAAGTAAAATTACTTGTAATGGGGAAATAGAATTCCCTTTACAAGTGATTTTACTTAAAACATGTAAAGGGATTTTAAAATCCCATTTACAAGTTCTATTTAAAAATGAAAAATAACTTTAAGTCATAAAAACATGTAAAGGGGTTTTAAAAACCCATTTACAAGTTTTACAAAACACTTAAGTCATTCTACTAGTAAAGGGGGTTTTAAAACCCTTTTTACTAGTTTCCAAAAACTTATAATTGGAGAAAAATTCCCCTACAAGACCAAAAGCTTCAAGGGGGTTTTGAAAAACAAATTACCAGTTACTGGTAATTATCGAAAAATTCCCCTACATTGAAGCAAAAACATAGCAAACGGACTCGAAACGCGACGAAATTCGAATCGTAGCTTGGGGATGGATCAACAATCGATCCAGTCCAAGGATGGGATGAATTTCTACCTCGGGAAGCATGCCATAGAGTAAAAATTTTCATTTTTTAATAAAAATTTCCATGTGATAGTCCAATTTTTGAAATCAAAAATTGAGGACAACAAGGGGTAAGTATATGTTAAGGTATGATGGTTGAAATAATTGGTATTTTCACAATGTTAAGCCTAGCATGGAGTTGCTTGAGCGTGTAACTTGTCTTGATGGAAGTTGACATTATGAGGAAGGTTGTAGATTCTTAATGGAGTTTGCATGTGTGAAAATGTAAAAGAAGACTGAACTTGTGTCTCAAACTGTTAAAACAGTGGAAGGAAGAGTTTGTTGAATTTTTGAGTGACTTTCACAAAAAGGACAGTAGACTGAAACCTTTTCATTTTGTAGGATCAACCTTATTATTAGGAATGGTGTTGCAATTGTATGTTAGGGGAATGTTTGGGTGAGTTTATGACTTTTCCAAGAACAGTTGAAGGGTTATAAAATAGTAAATGGATAAATGAAGTAAGACTATCCCATTGGTGTTTTTTTATCTTTGTGAATAGTGTGAAGACAACAGAGGGTCAAGATGTTTCTTAGGGTGGTTGGGAGGGTGGAGAATTGTGTTCTTTTTCATGGGAAAGAAGTCTATTTATGTGTCCTTGGGAACCACTAGTGTGGTGTGTGACAAATGACCATTGGGAGATGTGTCTTTAAACCATTAGTGGTCCTAATTAGAATTAGTACCGTATTGAAGTCAAATTATGAGAGTTGTAGTGATTCAAAGAGTGAAAGTCCTCAAGATGGATTTGGGAAAGATGAGTATGCCAGTAGGATCACAGTAGGATAGTTACATTAGGGAAAGACATTGACCTCATTGTTACTGTTGTCTTGGCACATTGTGAAGTCAAATGTTAGAGCAAGTGCAAGTGGGAGTTTCCTTTGAGTTAGATAAATAGCCAAGATCCTATGATTAAGGGATTGATACAAGTCAAGGATATAGAAAAAGGATGTGTTGGAGGTTTGTTGAGAAGAAGTGAATGGATGTGTAAGGGGGTTTGTTGCCCTAAGGTATGAATGATCAGTCATGAAGAGCATCAACTAGATCCCTTTGCATCAACTACATAATAAATATATGAGCAATAACACTAGCATTAAAAAAACAAGTTCACAAGTCCAAAGAAGGAGTATTTTTAATGTATAGAAAATTGTCATCACTTGAACTACCTACAATACCCTGATCATGGCCACCAGGTTGATGAGGACGCATAAATTTCTGTAAAAACAACACATACATATTTTAGTTAATGACATAAAAGAGTATAAAATATAAACCATTATTGAACTTTTGTTATAGTTAAAGCTTTCATTACTACTTAATTGCAATTTTTTTGTTGTCAACATCAATTTTTGCACCCTCTCTTATATCTCATTAGTCTGAGGCTCCATGGATGCCAAAGCAACAATCTCTCTACTAATTTTTCTAATAGACTTTTTTATCAATTTTATAGGTTTTGTGGAATTTGTGATGTCATCATCGCTTAATCCTATTGAGTCCACATCCCTAGAGATGTGCTCAGGTACTGCAACTCCCTTTCCCTTTCCCCAAACATCCATTTGTGACAAGAATATCATTAACACTATCAAAACTACTCCAAAACAATCAAGAAAAAAATATAATAATGTAACAGTTTGCTTCTATCTAATTTGTACAATTAAAATGAGATTTACCTACTTGATAGAAGTGTCACAATCTATATCTCTGTCTGTACTATGTGATGGATCCATGTCGCCCTGTGACAAAGAAAAAATATAAAAATGTTAGCGAAATTAAACCAATAGACTTATCTTAAAAACTTAATAATAAAATGGTATATTGGAGTAATTAATTGGAGGTTGGTTAATTTAAATGGTATATAGTACATACCACCCCCATGATAGTAACTTTGTTTGTATATATACGATTCAAATTGTAATCGATTAGGAGCTCTTCCCCTGCACTTATTGATTTTATCGCACATACGAATACATGATTTCCCTCGCGGGCCTCAAATATGCAATTGGGTTGCTTATTAGTTGACCCAGGCTGCGTACTATTTATAAAACCTGTAATATTCCCTGTTGCTTTTGGGCTTCCATTAAGATATACAACCACTTGTTTACTTTGATCATTATCTTTCTGTTGTATATAATTTGCTGATAGTGCATACCTACGCACACTTTTTTTATATCGAACAATCTGCATCCAATTATTGTAATTGTAACAAGGTCCAACAAACTCCATCAACTTAGAAACTTTGTTGTAACAGACCTTTATGTCGTCCATGGAAAATAGGCCCAAACCATGTAATGACGATGGTGCTATGCGATATATCCTATCGTTAACACAAAAATCAGTGTTTATTGGAGGAAGTTCCTTGTGTACCCATTGTTTCTATAGATGTTTCTACCTCAAGAGCACCTCAATGTCGCCTTTGGTCTCATCATCATAAGAACATGACCCCCCTTGAGAAAGGAAAAAATCCATGCATTTATTGAATTTTCTTCTAATCTTTTGACCTCTAGTTGATCTTGTGTGTGTGAAAAGTGGATAGAGTCTGCAAGTTGTAAAACACAACACTTCAATTAAGTCATTGCATGCATGGTTAGACAGATATAATCATGAATATAAAAACCATAACAAATCGACCAATTGCCTTCTAAAAGATGTGAGTATAGACTTGCTCTCAGATTTGTCTAAGCAATACCAGTGACTAGACTATACCAAGACAAAGGATTTAATCTATATGAGCAGGAGATTAAGCTAAATGTATGCAAGATAAGCTAGATATGCAAGATTAAGCTAGATGACTGAAAATTAAACTAGCTAGATGTACAATAAGCTATAATAATTCAAGCAATCATAATTAAACTAAATATGAAAAAAGCTAAACTAAGATGCAATAATCTCAAAGCACAATATCTTCAATGACTCTAGAGAAAAAAACTGCATAATAACAATAAATCTCTAGGGTGTTTTGAATGAGAGATGTGTTGTTCACCAAAAGTGATTAACCCAAGTACACCTGCAATTGATCTATGAAGTAGCCAATTCAATCTATGAAGAACCTCAGGGCTTGGACAACATGACAAGGATATGAATCCTTCTACTCTTCAGGCTCTACAAAACCTAGGCGGGTATACCTTTGATGCTTAAAATTCAACCTATTACACACCTATGATAGCATCAACAGAAACAGATAGACCTCACCAGGGCTCAATAACAAGTGGGTTACTACAAATGGGCTAGATCTACACATAAAACTCAGCTATGCTTGAGCATGAGATAGATGAAACATTTCAAAACATAACATAAAATAAAGATTTTATAATTGGATTTTGATTGGTTTGAGAATCCCCTTAATTGCAGGATCAATGCCTTATCCAAGGGAAACAGAGTCACAAATCAAACTATAGATGAAACTTATACTACAGATCCATCTTAATTCTTAAGTAATCTTGTATTTAATGCCTTGCATAAATGCATTACTTAGCTCATCCACAGAAAATATCAAATCCAGAAATATAAACCCTATTTTATTAATGTTTTCTCACAGAGTTTAAAATCTTCCTTGAAGATTACCTACAAACCAACATTACACTCACAGACACAGCTGATCATGACCAACTTGATCCTCCTTAAGAATCAAATTTGAATAAAATGAGATTACATTTTAGAGATAAATTATGTGTGAATTTGTGCATGCCTTACATACACAAGAACCTGCAACTAAGAACACCTATAGAAAAGAATTGAACTCCATTACTGAAAGAAAAGCCATGCCTTGTACAATCTTGAAGGAAACTCAGAATTGGAAACCATGAAAATATGGAGCCATCCTCCAAATTTCCGGAACCCTTACAATGAGAAGAAAATTGGAATAAGGAGAGGGAAAAACATAAGAATTCATCAGAATTTGCCAAGTGTCTTCTTTTTCCTTAACTGCAAAAATATTTCCTTCCTTCCCGTGGAAACTTCTCCCAAAATATCCAAATTTTTTTAAAACTAACTATTTGATTGGATTCCTTATCCCAAGAGCTTTTCGACAATATATAATACTCGCCATTTTGAGTAAAAATAGACCTCTGGGTGAATTAATCATTTCTAGTAGGCCATCATTTAAATTTTTCGAATTTCCTATATAGTTGAAACTATATATTTAATTTTAATTTTTCGCCTAATTTTTGCCTTGACGTCCTGCTACGTGGCAGTCTCTGATTCACCGATAGGATCCACTAGGCACCACCTTGGATGACACCTCATCACTCCGCCACGTGTCTGCCTTGCCACTGGGTTACTTGCTCATCGCCACGTGTCTGCCACCTGTGCACCACCTCAGCACCATGTCACCGGGATCCGGACTGCCTTCTGTCTTTCGCCATTTCGCAACGGGTAACAGGTGTGCATCTTCGGCTTGTGAAATCACGTCGACCGTCGATCTCCTTGGAACCTGCTCACTGGTTAATCTTCCCTTTGTCTGCAAAATTCGCCCACCTCAAGATCTATGCCTGTGTGGGGTCTACCTTGTCACCACTTGTCAGCCTCCTTGGTCACCTCGAGAAGAGCACCCATCCAGCACCATCCATCAAAAGCCTTTGAGGCTTTGACATTATGGTAGTGTGGAGCCTTGTATTTAAACACAAAAATTTTGCCCTCCACAACCAATGTGGGATAATGTGTTTTACCCAGAAATTACCCAGAAATGCATCCTTTTGAAATTTCTAAAACCCAGTCTGCAGCAACACGACCTCTGGCAATTGAGTTTGCTTGGAAATTCCATTAATGCCTTTTTATCAACGCCACATGCCACTTTACATCTACAAATTTGCATTTGGTTGAACTTGTTTCAAACTTTTTCCAACTTCACTCTCCACGCAACAGGGAGGACTGGCAAAGGATTATAGAATTTAGTTTACACCAGCCAATGTGCATTGGTTTGAATTTCTAAAACTATTGATTGCATTTGCTATTGGTTTTTAATGCTGCCCTCTTAACTCCACGCAGCTGCACCTCACATCATTGCATTAGCTTGGGGTTTCTATGCTGTTGTTACAATACCACCACCAGTAGGGAGATCGGGAGACAAATGAGGAAAATGTTGACTGGAAACCATTTGCATCTGAGTTTCATTTCCTGGAGTCTTCTTATGGCCTTCAAATTCATTCCACACAGGAAAGATGTTTGGCCAAGGTCGTGAGTTTTCAGATTGCATTCACATGAAAGTTATTGACTCGTTTGCAGCTGACAATTGCATTGCTTTGGAAGATAAAATGGCCTTTGACCAAATGTATTTGCTAAATTAGATGAAAATGTTCTCCATCTCACGTTACACTTGCTGAAAACTTTAAATGTTTTGGTAGTTTCTAATCCCCTTCCAAAAAAATACAACAAGGAGGATATTTGGGTAAATTCAATTGGTATTATGGCTGCCAATTATATTTTGAAAGTTTTAAAACACTCTTCCAGAAACTCCAATTGCCAGGTGCATTTTTTAATGTCTTTTCTCTATCGCTAAAGGAGGATTTGGCTCTAAACTCGCCAATTTGAAATTTCCTGAAGTTCATAATAGCATCTTGAACTCTTATGACATGCCTCATGATTACAATCCATATTTAGATATTGAAAATATCTCAGTGAACAAAGTCACCAATAAAATAATACGACACAGGCATGAGCCAAGTCGGGCCCCAAAGTGGGTCCGACTAAAAAAAAAATTGTTTTCATGCAACTGACCTTTGAAATGCCTTAGACACCTTGAATGTACCTCTGGAAATGATCGGCACCATTTTCGGATCATCAAACTGAGTTTTGCGACTTTCTGGCACCTGCGCCACATTTTCGCATTTAATCGCGAAGAAGTAATTTTTGAAGTGGTCAAAAAATCTTTCTGGACCTCACCATCTGATAGGCGTGTACTCTGATATACAAGAATGAACTCTACCAAATGGTTTCTCAAGATGAATCCTGAGTGAAGAGATATTAATTGGCGAAAATGACCAACTGGCTTTGTCGACACTGCAGACCTGATGAAGTCAATGTTCTGGCAACACATGATACCTTTCTAAAAAATATCAAACGACCTCCGTAGATGCTCAAATTTGAAACACAAGTACCTTGAAGTACATATTAAATCTTTGAATTCTCAATTTGACCAAAAGTCTAATTGGGTACAAATGGTGCGCTCATGAAAATGGCTACTTTAACTGATACGACAATGAAAGTACAGATCACTGAAACAGATGGCCTAAGAAACCCTTTTGAAAACCGATCAAACAGATTGGCTGGAGCTTGAAATTTGAAACATAGCTTTTCATTTGTATCAACAATAGCCTGGAATAAACATTTTGGCATGACATTCACCGGGGCACCTTTTACACATGCAAAACAGGGCCTCGACTAGGTGCTGAAACAGGGACTTGTCAAAACATACAAAGTGCAAAGAGTTTGAGCTTGGTAAACTAAGCAAATGGATTCATGAAGACTTGAAATTTTGTATGATGACTCATATTTATACATACAATTCAATCCATTTTGAAATTCTTCATGACGATCAATAGGGCAAAAGATATAAGCACTCAAAGTAGGCTACTTAGTAAAATCTGCATGTGTGCCTAAAATGTACTTTCAGCTCACCCCTCGAAATGGGTACTTGGTAAACTTATCCAAACTGAATTATGAAAGTTGCACATCACTGCATAGGCCAAATAAAAGGCATACAACAATTTTCCAAGCCTTACCCCTTGAAAAACAACTGTCTCCATTTTGCCCTCTCTCTAACTAGGCCATTCAAATTGACTCATTTGGAAATGCAAAGAAAAAAATTGAATTGGGCCTCAAAACTTGACTCAATTTTAATGAGTCCCAATAGTGGCTCTGACTGGGGATGGTTGATTGCTAGATCAACACAAGAATCTAGATTCTATGGTTAAGCAGACCACCCAAAAATGGATCTTATCTCTTCTCTTCTAAAAAACAGGGCTTCCTTATTCTACCCAAATAGCAGGGCACTTTATTGAAAACCACACAACTGAAGAAAAGCAACTGTACAAAATATACAATTTATAAATGGCCCCAGGCCATCAAAATTGAAATCAATTCTTACCTCTGTCAAACACATGATTTTTCGTTTCCACAAATCAAAGGTAAGCTGAAATCACCATTCACATCTGCCTGTTCAGAAACACTTCCACTTCTAATCAGTTGATCACATAAAACATAATCAGCGGCATGTTCATAATCATAAAGTCCTTGAAAACCAAACAAATGCTGAAAGGGCTGATCACTAGGTGACATAAGAGTGCCATACTCTTTACCATTCTTTCCCAGCTGAAATGAAAGGTGGCCTAGCTTATTTTGAAAGTTGAAAACATCAGGCACATCTCTATTGCTAGTTTTCTCAAATGATGAACACTCTTCCACGATAATGGCTTGCAAACTAGAGAGGAAAACTTCCCCATAACATGATTGCACCTCATCTTGCTGATCACAATTTCTATCAGCACTTTGCATAAGTAAAAACACATGATCATCACTTATCAATGGTTCATTTCCCACTTGCCAATCTGAGAAAATTACTTCAAATCTGTCATTCTCTTTAACAGCAAGATCCATACAATGCATACCAAAATCTGAGTTCATATCAACATAGGAATCTACATTATCACACCTATCAAGCGTATATGCATCTTCATCTTGTCCATCACTCAAATCAAAAATAGGGAAAGAATCAATAGCATATGTATCATACTTCACACCCTCAAAAACATCATCAATATCTAAACAGGTACTAGTTGGGCGTGAGAGATTAGGCACATTTTTGGATGCATACCTCTAAAAATCAGTAGCTAGGAGTTCTGAAATTTGTTCACTACTTAGTGAACCTTCTTCTTCATTTTCATTTTCCTTGGCTTCATCCTCTGAGTTGTAAACATTGTCCCAATCTGATAAATGTATTAAATCAGCAGTGCTCATGTTTCTATGCATATTTGTTTCATCATTACAACAACTCGCATCTGCATCATAGCCTTTATCATGCTGCTCATAAAGTGTTGCTATATGTTGCAACATAGTTTCATAACTTGGGTTGCAAACATTTTGTGGATTGAACTTAACAACAAGGTGATCCATATCATTAAAATCTGAAACCTCAATAGGCTCATGATTAGTTGAACAATTACTTATGTTCTCACAAATTTCTTCTTGCTCTGAATACACATCTAAACTGTCATGCTAAGAATAAGAGTCACCTTCAGCCTCATAGGAGGCATATCCACTCATGGATTCATCTCCTCACTGTCCTCAATCTTGTGTACATTTTCAGATTTAATTAATTCAATCTCATCTATCCATTCTTTGATACATGCAACAATTTCTTCTCTCAAGGTAGTAGACCAATTAACTGATTTTGGCTCATCAAGCTCTAAGAATAACTCAATCCAAATAAACTCATGGGGTCTAGCATCAGCTAAAAGCTCATTCAATGTACCTATAAATCTTTCATAAAAAATATATGATGACTCTTCTTTTCTTTTCCCTACTTTCCTTCTTAAAAACCAAACAAATTTATCTTGGATCTCTTGAAGACATATTGCAATCTCTTTGTCAATTTCTTTCAGATTTGACAAAGGATTTGGAGATCTAGGAACTACATCTGGATCCATCAGGTTTATAACATCTACTGAACCATTATCATGACCATGCATCTTATTGTTTCATAAATTCTTTTCAAAACACATACAGTCATAATTTTCAGAATCATATACTTCTCCCATCACTTAACTAAATTTTTTTTTTAAAACATGAAGTATGTAGAGTGCAGATTTCTTTCCTTTTAATGGTGACTTTTCACCTTATAAGGAACATATAATTTCATAAAAACCTTGGGGAATACCTGGTAGAAAAATTACTGCTGCTGTTCACTTCACTTCTGATTGGAAAATTGAAGAACTCCTCCAAATCTCAGGTTCGTTCTTACAAAGTTGCCACCTCCCTGAAGAGGAAAAATTTAACCACTGATCTACACTCTGAAAAAAATTTAGATTTCTGGGTCTCACCACACATAGCAGAGTCTTATAATATTTTTCAAATTTCTTAGCAACAAGAATTTCCAGGGTATACACTTTCAAATTTGAAAATAACTTTCAGATTTGTACACTTCTAAGAGTCTTCCCCAAATGAATTTTGGCACAACTCTGGGATTCAATTCAACATGAATTATTATACCACTTCCCCAGCAGAGTCACCATTTTTGTTGTTCACCAAAAGTGATTAACCCAAGTACACTTACAATTGATCTATGAAGTAGCCAATTCAATCTATGAAGAACCTCAGGGCTTGGACAACATGACAAGGATATGAATCCTTCTACTCTTCAGGCTCTACAAAACCTAGGTGAGTATACCTTTGATGCTTAAAATTCAACCTATTACACACCTATGACAGCATCAACAGAAACAGATAGATCTCACCAGGGCTCAATAACAAGTGGGTTACTGCAGATGGGCTAGATCTACACATAAAACTCATCTATGCTTGAGCATGAGATAGACAAAACATTTCAAAACATAACATAAAATAAAGATATTCTAATTGGATTTTGATTGGTTTGAGAATCCCCTTAATTGCAGGATCAGTGCCTTATCCAAGGGCAACAAAGTCACAAATCAAACTATAGATGAAACTTATACTACAAATCCATCTTAATTCTTAAGTATTCCTACATTTAATGCCTTGCATAAATGCATTACTCAGCTCATCCATAGAAAATATCAGATCCAGAAACATAAACCCTATTTTATTAATGTTTGCTCATAGAATTTAAAATCTTCCTTGAAGATTACCTACAAACCAACATTACACTCACAGACACAGCTGCTCATGACCAACTTGATCCTCCTTAAGAATCATATTTGAATAAAATGAGATTACATTTCAGAGATAAATTTTGTGTGAATTTGTGCATGCCTTACATACACAAGAACCTGCAACTAAGAACACCTATAGCAAAGAATTGAACTCCATTACTGAAAGAAAAGCCCTGCCCTGCACAATCTTGAAGGAAACTTAGAATCGGAAACCATGAAAATATGGAGCCATCCTCCAAATTTATGGAACCCTTACAATGAGAAGGAAATTGGAATAAGGAGAGGGAAAAACATAAGAATTCATCAGAATTTGCCAAGTGTCTTATTTTTCCTTAACTGCAAAAATATTTCCTTCCTTCTCATGGAAATTTCTCCCAAAATATCCAAAAAAATTTAAAACTAACTATTTTATTGGATTCCCCATCCCGAGAGCTTTCCGGCAATATATAATACTCGCCATTTTGAGTAAAAATAGACCTCTGGGCGAATTAATCATTTCTAGCAAACCATCATTTAAATTTTTTGAATTTCCTATATAGTTGAAACTATATATTTAATTTTAATTTTTCACCTAATTTTTCCCCTGACTTCTTGCCACATGGCAGTCTCTGATTCGCTGATAGGATCCACTGGGTGCCACCTTGGATGACACCTTATCACTCCACCACGTGTCTGCCTCGTCACGGCCACTGGGTTACTTGCTCATCGCCACGTGTTTGCCACCTGTGCACCACCTTAGCGCCACATCACCAAGATCCGGACTGCCTTCTGTCTTTCACCATTTTGCAGAGGGTAATCGGTGTGCATCTTCGGCTTGCGAAATCACATCAACTATCGATCTCCTTGGAACTTGCAAGGTCTTTAACACTTCATTTTCGCAGAATGTCTTTCGCCATTTCACAGAGGGTAACCGATGTGCATCTTCGACTTGTGAAATCACGCTGACCATCAATCTCCTTGGAACCTGCTCACTGGTTAATCTGCCCTTTGTCTGCAAAATTTGCCCACCTCAAGATCCGTGCCTGTGTGGGGTCCACCTTGTTGCCACTTGTCGGCCTCCTTGGTCGCCTTGGGAAGCATGCCCACGTGCATGGGGTCCACCTGGGTGCCCATCCGGCACCATCCATCAAAATCCTTTGAGGCTTTGACACTATGATAGCGTGAAGCCTTGTATTTAAACACTAAAAATTTTCCCTCCACAACCAAGGTGGGATAATGCGTTTTACCCAGAAATGCATCCTTTTAAAATTTCTAAATTCCCAGTCTCCAACAACACGATCCTTGGCAATTGTGTTTGCTTGGAAATTCCATTAATACCTTTTTATCAACACCACATGCCACTTTACATTTGTAACTTTGCATTTGTTTGAACTTGTTTCAAACTTTTTCCAACTTCACTCTCCACGCAGCAAGGAGGACTAGCAAAGGATTATACAATTTAGTTTACACCAGCCAATGTGCATTGGTTTGAATTTCTAAAACTGCTGATTGCATTTGCTATTGGTTTCTAACGCTGCCCTCTTAACTCTACGTAGTTGCACCTCACATCATTGCATTAGCTTGTGGTTTCTATGTTGTTGTTACAGTACCACCACCAGTTGAGAGATGGGGAGACAAATGAGGAAAATGCTGACTGGAAACCATTTGCATCTCAGTTTCATTTGTTGGAGTCTTATTATGGCCTTCAATGCCATTCCACACAGGAAAGATGTTTGGCCAAGGTCATGAGTTTTCAAATTGCATTCACATGAAATTTATTGACTGATTTGCAACCGGCAATTGCATTGCTTTGGAAGATAAAATGGCCTTTACCCAAATGTATTTGCTGAATTAGATGAAAATGTTCTCCATCTCACGTTACACTTGCTAAAAACTTTCAATGCTTTGGTAGTTTCTAATGCCCTTCCAAAAAATTACAACAAGGAGGATATTTGGGTAAAGTCAATTGGCATTATGGCTGCCAATTACATTATGAAAGTTTTAAAACCCTCTTCCAGAAACTCCACTTGTCAGGTGCATTTTTTAATGTCTTTTCTCTGTCACTAAAGGAGGATTTGGCTCTAAACTTGCCAATTTGAAATTGCCTGAAGTTCATAATAGCATCTTGAACTCTTATGACATGCCTCATGATTACAATCCATATTTAGATATTCTGAAAATCTCTCAGTGAACAAAGTCGCCAATAAAATAATACGGCACAGGCATGAGCCAAGTCGGGCCCCAAAGTGGGTACGACTAAAAAAAAATTTGTTTCCATGGAACTGACCTCTGAAATGCCTTAGACACCTTGAACGTACCTCTGGAAACAATCGGCACCATTTTCTGATCATCAAACTGAGTTTCGCGACTTTCTAGCACCTGTGCCACATTTTCGCATTTAATCGCGAAGACGTAATTTTCAAAGTGGTCAAAACACCTTTCTGGACCTCGCCATCTGACAGGCATGTACTCTGATATATAAGCATGAACTCTACTAAATGGTTTCTCAAGATGAATCCCGAGTGAAGAGATATTAATTGGTGAAAATGACCAACTGGCTTTGTCGACACTGCGGACCTGATGAAGTCAATGTTCTGGCAACACATGATGCCTTTCTAAAAAATATCAAACGACCTCCGTAGACCCTCAAATTTGAAACACGGGTACCTTGAAGTACAAATTAAATCTTTGAATTCTCAGTTTGATGAAAATTTTGACTGGGTGCAAATGGTGTGCTCATGAAAATGGCTACTTTAACTGATACGGCAATGAAAGTACGGATCATTGAAATAGATGGCTTAAGAAACCCTTTTGAAAACCGATCAAACGAATTGGCAGGAGCTTGAAATTTGAAACATAGCTTTTTATTTGTATCAACAATATCATGGAATAAACATTTTGGCATGACATTCACTGGGGCAACTTTTACACTTATGCAAAACAGGGCCTCGACTAGGTGCTGAAACAGGGACTTGTCAAAACATACAAACTATAAACAGTTCGAGCTTGGTAAACTAAGCAAATAGATTCATGAAGACTTGAAATTTTGCATGCTGACTCACATTTATACATACAATTCAATCCATTTTTAAATTCTTCATGATGGTCAACAGGGCAATAGATATAAGCACTCAAAGTAGGCTACTTAGTAAAATCTACATTTGTGCCTAAAATGCACTTTCAGCTCATCCCTCGAAATGGGTGCCTGGTAAACTTATCCAAACTGAATTATGAAAGTTGCACATCACCGCATAGGCCAAACAAAAGGTGTACAACAATTTTCCAAGCCTTACCCCTTGAAAAACAACTGTCTCCATTCCCTCTTTCTAACTAGGCCATTCAAACTGACTCATTTGGAAATGCAAAGCAAAAATTTGAATTGGGCCTCAAAACTTTACCCAATTTTAATGAGTCCCAACAAGATGAAGTCTGAATTTATAGAGATTCAAAAGAGAGACCAACGGTCAAGATTGATTAGCAATGAGTGGTTCAGATTATTCAAGAAAAAGCACAATTCAGGATAATTGAAATAATTGAGAGATCCAATTCAGTTAATCTTGAGATAGATTCCAATTATAGCTTGATTGAATGCATTTAGATTATAAGTCCGAGTTTGCATTGGAGATTAAATCTAGTTGATTCCATGCACTTAAGATTGAAATAGGTGATTACATGCACTTTTCTTTAATTTGTTCAAGATTTTTATTTAGAAAAAGCCTTTTCAATGCATCTGAACCTCTTTCTTCAAAAACTTTAAGTTTTAATTCTAGAGAAAATGATTAATTCAATTTAATTGTTTTTCTGATTTTTCTCAAGTTATCTTAGTTTTAGAAAAAGAAATATCTTAAGTTTGATTTCTTCTCTCAATTTAATTATTCTCTTTTGTTTTTAATTTAACTCTTTCTTTTGCAGATTTAATTAATTAAATAAATATCTAATTAATATAGAGTGATTTGTTTGTCATCCAACATTAATGATTGAAGAATTAATTAATTAGGTGCTCAAGGTTGATTTAATTGTCTTTAGTTAGGACCTTGGTGATGCTGTCAAGAATAGGGGCCCATGGTTCAAGTGACCATTTTTAGGGTATTACATTTGCCCCTCTTTGAATTAATGTACGAGTAACGCGTTGGTTCAAATAATAGTTGATGTCAAATAGATATCAGTTCTAAACTTGATGAATCACAAACCGATGAAGAGTGAGATGTTCAACTTGATTTGAAGTGATGAAACTAAACAAAGTTGATTAAAGCGATACCAATCCTGAACTTGATTGAACTAGGACCGACAAAGAGCGAGACACTGTTCTTGAACTTGATTGATCAAGAAACAAGCATCGATCTACAACTTGATCAAACTAGATTGAGCAAGAGACACAACAGATTCCGAAGTTGATTGAACAAGAATCGACTAAGTAAAGCGATAAAACTGATTCTGAATTTGATTGAACAAGAACCGATTAGCAAGAGAAAATGTTTAGCTTGATTTTGATGTGATGAAAGTAAAAATCAATTTGAAGATTGATTGAGATAAGGAAAAATATTTATATGCCCCTAGAGATTGCTTTATTTGACATCAAAGAATCTCAACTTGATACGATGTGATTTAGTTAAGATGGCCCAAGTAACAAGGTTTAATAGATTTTCTTTGTTTGAAAATATTTTTTCTCCACTTTAGATGAAGATGATTTGAAAAAATTTCTTGACTTTTGATGATGATAATCATTAAAAAGATGTTATGAGTATGCCCCCTCGGGAGCGAAATCGAAAGATAGTGACGCTACAATGATTTTAGGCAAATTTTAGCGATGATAATAATTTGAGCACGAAAATTGATGTTGAAGAATTAAAATCAGAGTTGATTTGAGAATTAAAATTAAGATTTATAATTGAGCGCAAAATGATTAAAAAATTGACTTGAGGATGAAAGTGCTAAGTGGTCAATGTCGTGAAATTTTCACTAGATAATTGACATCAGATTTTGATTTCAATCCCAAAAATGGACTCAAGACAGTTGATTTAGTTTAGGGTACAAGTTTTACATCCATCGGAGCAAGTTGAATTATTAGGGTTTAGGCTATATAAGGGATTCAATGTGTCATTTTTAATTCATTTTTACCTCTCAAAGTTTAAAATTTGAAAAACCCTCTTGCAAAGAAAAATGTCTATTCTGATTCGAGAGCATCGATTTGAGCACCAGACATGACATAATCGACTGCGGAACTATGACCCAATAGTAAGTGATCAATCTAGCCTGTGCATTTCTTATTTTTTGAATTTTTGTTGATATTTTGCAATTTATTTTTTGTTCAAAGTTGTTTTCATCATTTTATCGTGCGGTTCGACACATTTTATCGTACGAGAATCTATCCTTTTGTGTTTTATCATTTGGTCATATAGGGTTTGTTGTCTGGTGTTGTCCCATGAATCGTATGATAGTGTTCTTGATAGTCTATTTAGTCATGTGAGAGGACATCATTTTTCATATGAGAATTTTTACTTGTACGGGATGTAATAGTTACTCGTATGAGTTTCTGCATGTCTGTGAAAACTCGTATAAAAAATAGCAAGCGTTTTTTAGAATGTAAACAATAATTTTTTTTTTTTTTATTTTGTATATTTGGATTCGTGAGCATGTTTAACATATTTTTACCAAAAATTTGATCATGTGCTGACAATTTGTATGTTCGATTTTGCAGATTCGGTTGCCGGATATTCAGTTTCAGTATACATTTCCCCCAATGATGAGGCTAGTTCACGAGTTATCAGATGCAGAGAGAGCTAATATTGATTTGTGTGGATTCAAATACCTATTACAGGTGCCTGATATCCGTGTGAATCACGGTATGTTGACTATTTAGTCGAGCGTTTTCATTCAGAGCATAACACTTTTAATCTACCAGTTGGAGAGATGACTATCACGCCAGAGGATATATACGGGATTTTGAGGATTCCATTCCACAAGGTTGATTATGATTCTACTCAATGACCAAGTGTTTTGGAATTGAGACGGACATTCCATGACGAAACTATTCTTGAACACACTATCACGTGGGATGATTTGATGAGAAGATATGGCGCATAGTACCCTCTGGCTTGTGTTTTGGTAGGTATGATTGGTTGTATTGTAATGTCTGATAGAGACAACAAGGATTTCTATGTGGTTGGGGAAGAATGCTTGAGAGGTTGTTGACTCATCCCGTGAGATTAGGGTGGGGATCATGTTTACTTGCCCATATGTATCATGAGATGCACGAGATTGTGTATCGAGAGGGGAAGAGCATGGTAGCAGGTGTTTTAGTTCTATATATATGGGCATGGGAGCACATATTGGTATGCAGACCTATTGTAGATGATTCACAAGAGGAACACCATCCTATTTTATGTTGTTATTCAGGTTATGTTCCTCAGCCACACTTGGGCAAGACTGACTATTGGAGGAAACAGTTGGATGATCTGATTGTTGTAGTATGAAGACTGTATAGGGGTCTAGAGTTGTGGGATGATTGGAGAGCTCAGAGGAAGGACATGTTCATGACTCGACCTCTCATTGGAAAATTAGTGTCTATCATTGAGAAATTTGTAGTACCTAGGGTGATGAGGCAGTATGGGAGACCACAAAGTATATCCCAGGATTTCATAGCCTATGCTCAATATGGAGAGGAGGAGAGATGAGGATGAGCATCGAGACTATCATATACATTGAGCATGCAAGAGTTAGTAGGTTTACAGCCGCAGAGATGGGATTACTTATAGGATTTTACAGACGCGGGAGCATTTACCTAGTATAGAGATTGGTTTCAGAGACATCCATTCCCTCAATTTATAGATCTTGGAGAGAATGCACCTCTTATAGAGGAGGTTGAGGATGATGTACCAACACAAGCACAGGTACTAGGTCAGGTACAGGGACAAGGGAAGGTATAGGGACAGAGAGTGGATATACCTAGGTGGGTAGGAGGTGATCCTAGTGCTAGTAGCAGTAGGGTACTAGTGGGAGTTAGACAACAACAAAGAGGGGAAGGTGGATCCTTAGGAGTTGTTGGGGTTGAGGCTGGTAGTTCTAGCACACCAAAGGTTGGAGGTGAGGAGGATAGAGCAACTCCTAGGCAGGTTAGGCAGTGGATAGATGAGCAGGGAGGCAAAGAGGGAGATGTTGGGAGAGAGCAGGTAGTACCAGACGTAGTACAGTATTTGAGGTCGAGGTTGATATTTTTGTAGTCATAGTTGACAGTGGAGCAGACACAGCTTGCAGAGAAAGACTGATAGCTTGCAAAGGTCAGAGAAGAGCGTGATGTTCTTCAGTGAGAATTTTCACATCAGATGAGTTGTGCAGCCTATTATGTCATAGCTTATAGTGTAACAGTCCCAGTAGTGCAGCAACTTGTTCTATATTCTCAATATATGACTTGATATGAGGGAGAAAGGGCACCCAGATAGGATGTCGGTCAACAGGCACCACCTCCTCCACCTGGTGATGAGGGACAGGCAGAGATGGTGTAGGGGCACCCCTTCTACATGATCATTCAAGCTCAGAGGAGGAAGGATAAGACCTTAAACCTATCTTAGGATGTTTTCCTTGTGATTTCAATCATGCATTTTGTGTTTGTAATAAAGGACCCCATCTTGTGAGCCAAACTCCTATTTTGGCATCTTGATAAGCCAATTAGGACTTTTGGACAAAAGGGGACTAATTATGCTTAGGATAGGTTTTTCCTAGTGGTTTTAGTTGTTTCATGTGCTTCTAGGGTGTTTATAGGTGTTAGTCTTGACCCAAGTCATTCGGGTGCAAGAAATAACATTTTTGACAACTTTGTCAAAAATTGTCATGAGCAACTTTTGTGCAACTTTTTGAATTTTTGTTGGTTTAACTCCTCCAACAACTCTAACCTATTGTTTTCAGTTGGGAGAAGTTGTAGAGGAGTATAAACACCTTGTGGACACAATTCCCAAGGAAAGACTATATGGAGAAAAGATTTTATGTGCAAACAATAAGAAATTCTGAGTTTTTCCTGCAATTGTGAAGTTTTGACACGGAGTACAAAGTTGTATGGATTGGCCCAATATTGTGATTTTGTTAGAGTGGTGAGTTACCAATAATTTTGTCTTGATTTTAGGTCTTGATCATTTGTTTTTCTCCAGATATTCAAGTTTTGTTGTAGGTACCCGGAAAACTAGGGTTTACCTAAGGTTTCGCCTTTCCATGGCCATAACTTGCACCCTATCCATCTAAACTTCATGAAAGTAGGTGGAATGCAAGTTTGGCATATTCACTCTATGATTCCAAAATCATTTTTCAAGAGGAGAAAGGGAGATGAGTGTTTGATCAGGCCCTAGGTAGACATCTCTATGTGGCTACCTAGCCCTTAGACTGTAATAGTGACCCTCAAAGACAATTGGCGGTGATTCTAGGCGTGTAACCCTGGAATATATAATGGTTTATGGTTATCCACATGCCCATGGGGTTGTTATTGTAAGGTGTGTCCAGTTTGATATAGTTGCTTCACAAATGGAGGCCTAATTAGCCCTTTAGGACAGTTGGTCATCACCGGGTTTGAACCTTTCCTTGTCAGATCTTGACCTCTCCTTTTGGGGGATTGGGTAAGACCATAAAGGGTATATTAATCTATGATTTATTTGCTAGGGTGTTTGGAAAAGTTTGGACTTAAGGTCCCATTAACCATCTCCAAGGGCTACAAGCAAATAGACCTAATTGTGAAGGTGTCAGAGGGAATTGGGTTGAATCCTTGAAACCAGTGTTTGGTCTAGTCCATGTGAGTGATGAATGATCCAAAATAGCTATTGTGAAGGTCAAGAACCATAGGAGTTTTCATGATGCATGATGGAGCAAGTTACCCAATTTAAGTAGTATGAATCTTGGAGTGAGATGAGGAATTTGAACTAAGATTGTAGAGCCTTGCTTTGTAGGATCATATTGGTGTTTTGAGGGGTCAGTGTCATACATCTTGAAGTGTTTGACAAGATACAAGCAGGGCTTTGCATCAAGTGGTATCAGAGCTAGTAACGGCTTTGGTAAAGAGATAGTGATTTTGAGAAAATGGCAGAGGGAGAGGAAGAAGTCCCTAGCGGACCAATCACAAACATGGAATTGGAAAAGATTGTGAGAGAGCAGGCCAATGCTTACAAAGCCATGAAGAAGGAGATAGAGAGGTTGAGGGGTAGAGTAGATGGGAAGGAAGATGGAGGCACTGGTAGTGGTGAATAATGGGATGAAGATGAGATCCCTATGTCGGAGGAAGAGGCAATTCCTCCTAACCCAAGGCACTTCCTTAATGCCCTCAAGTCCATGGAGAGAAGAACCATGGAGCAGAAGATTAATTTGCCAAATTTCAATGGGAAGATGGAACCAGATGTAGTGGTGGATTGGATGGACTCCCTGTCCAGTTTCTTTGAATGTAAAGACATTCCAGGGCACCAAAAGGTGAAGATTGCTAAATCCAAGTTGAAAGGAGCTGCCCTAACTTGGTGGAACTTTGTCTAGGAAGAGAGATAAAAGGACAACAAACCCAAGATTATTTCTTGGAAAAATATGGTTGCCTTAATAAAGGAGGCTTATGTACCCAAGGATTATGAAGTTCAACTCCACAAGAGGATGCAAAATCTCAAGCAGAAGGAGATGGATGTGAACTCTTACACTGAGGAGTTCCAAAGGCTATGTATGAAGACTAAGACAAAGGAGGAGAGTGAAAAAGTTGACCGATACCTAAATGGATTAAGGTACAACATCCAAGAAGAACTAAACCTCCTTAGCCTGGATACAGCTGGAAAATTCTATCAACTTGCCATCAAGGTGGAAGAGAAAATCAAAAGGAGACAAGATCAGAACAATAAAGAAAGAGGAAGACAACAGAGAGGGGGAAGAATTTTTTTCAAAGGTAAGGGAAATGGTTTTTGAAACCAAGGTGAAGCAAATCAAGAAGGAACTAAAGGAGAAAGTAGTCACAATAACAATGGAGGATACAATCAGAGGGGTAACTTTAGAGGAAGCAGACTACCATTTAGGGGAAGATCTCAAGGTAGAGGCCCAATCAGATGCTATAAATGCAATCAAGAAGGGCACATGGCCAATAGGTGTCCTGACAAGCCTACTAATTTTATGGGGGAAAGAATAAGTAACTTTATCCAAGAATCTAATTGCCAAAGTGTGGCAAGTGCAAATACATACCAGAGTGTCAATACCCCTGATAGCTATGGTTAACCTGAAAAAGGTGAAGCTTTGATGATCAAAAGAGTAGTAACTACCATGAAGATGACTAACAAAGAACCCCCACAGAGAAAGTCTCTATTCAAGACCACTTGCAAAGTGGGTGGAAAGGTATGCAAGGTTCTAATAGATTCCAGATCAACTGAAAACTTTGTGTCTCTAGAAATGGTGGAGAAGCTAAAATTGAGAAGACTACCTCACCCTTGCCCCTACAAGGTCTCATGGCTCACCCAAGGTCAGCAAGTTGTTGTGGAAGAGCACGCTTGGGTAGAATTCTAGATTGGAGCCTTTAAGGATAGGTTGTTGTTTGACATTGCAAAGATGTATGCTTGCCATCTCCTTTTTGGGAGACCATGGCAATTTGATTTGAAGGCACAACATGATGGTGCTAGGAAAACATATTCAATCACCAAAGATGGTAAGGTGATAGAGTTGTTACCTTTGATGGAGAATGAGGGGGAAGTAAAAGCAAAGGAGGCCAAGGTGTTGATAGTAGGAGGAAAGCAATTCATGAAGAAGATAGAAGATGAAGGCATTGTGTGTTATGCTCTTATTCCTAGTCCCAAAGTGACAAAGGTGGAGAAGTTTGAAGACAAGAAATGAGATAGATTGAGGTTGGTTGACCCTGCAGTGTAGCAGTTACTAAACAAGTACAAAGGTGTCATCTCTGATGGCATGCCAAGGACACTACCTCTTATGAGGGATATAAATCATTGCATAGACCTTATACTTGGATCCACCCTGCCTAACAAAGCAACATATATGCTCACCCTAGATCAGAATGATGAGATGGAAAAACAGATTGAAAAACTGTTGGAGTCCAGACTGATTGGCAAAAGTTTGAGCCCATGTGTAGTCCCTGCAGTCTTGGCACCCAAAAAGGAAGGCACTTGGAGACTTTTCACAGACTCAAGGGCTATCAAAAAAATTACTATCAGGTATAGATTTCCAATGCCTAGGATTGAGGACTTTTTAGATTGTTTGGATTGTGCTAGATATTTTACAAAAATTGACTTGAAAAGTGGCTACCATCAAATTAGGATTGGGTTGGGAGATGAGTGGAAGACTGCATTTAAAACAAATAAGGGGTTGTGTGAGTGGAAGGTCATGCCCTTTGTCTTATCTAATGCACCAAGTACATTTATGAGGTTAATGAATTAAGTTTTGAGAGATTTCATAGGAAAATTTGTCATAGTCTACCTAGATGACATTCTAATTTTTAGTCAAACCAAAGAAGAGCACCTAAAACATGTAGAATTGGTCCTAAGGAGATTGTATGGAGAGAAATTAATGATCAATTTGGAAAAGTGTTTGTTTATGTAGGAAGAGATCATCTACTTGGGATTTGTAATCTCATATGGTGAGTTAAAAATGGATCAAGAAAATGTGAGTGCTATATTGTCTTGGCCTACACCTAGAACAATGAATGATGTTAGAAGCTTCCATGGTTTAGCCACATTCTATAGGAAATTTATAAGGGGATTTAGCCATATTTTTGCTCCAATTCCTAACACAATAAAGGGAGGACAAAGGTGTAGGTTCAGTTGGACTAAAGAGGCGGATAACTCCTTTAAAACATTTAAGAAGAGAGTTGTAGAGCAGCCGGTCCTTGCCCTACCTGATTTCAACAAAATCTTCCAAGTGGAATGTGATGCCAGTCACATGGCTATTGGGGCAGTGCTTAGTCAGGAAGGAAGGCCCATTGCCTTCTTCAGTGAGAAATTAAATGAGGCAAAGAGGAGGTACTCATCCCATGACCTAGAGATGTATGCTCTAGTGCAATCCTTGAAAAAGTGGAGACACTACTTACTACCTAAGGAGTTCATAGTTTTCACAAACAATCAGGTCCTCAGTTTCATAAATAGCCAAGTAAAGTTGAACCATAGGCATATGAAGTGGTTAGAAACCCTACAAGCCTTCACTTTCACTCTTAAGCATAAGAAAGGGGTCAAGAATAAGGTGGTAGATTCTTTGAGCATAAGAGTATTAGCCACAAATCAAATCCAGTTGGAGAGTGTTGGAATAGACTCCTTGAAGGCCATGCATGAGGATAATGAAGACTTTGGAGAGATCTACAAGGTATGTGCATCTTTTGATGAGCAGTTTCATGTTGATTTCTTTGAATTTCTGATACAAGATGGATTTTTGTTTAAGGGTGCACAATTGTGCATACCCAAGTGCTCTATGAGACTAAACATAATCAGGGAGAAGCACTGTGGAGCAATGGAAGGCCACTTTGGCCTTGACAAGACACTAGACTTGGTGAAGAGGCACTACTTTTGGCCCAAATTGTAGACAGATGTTAGGAGATTTGTGGAGACATGTGTGATATGCCAAAAAGCAAAGGGGAAGTCCACCAATGTAGGCTTATACCAACCTTTACCCATTCCTTCAAGATCAATGCTAATGGTTGTAAGGAGAAGGGATTAACATGTTTCATAATTCCTCATGGCAATGTTGAGAGAATAGCAATGGGAAAGTATAAGTATGGATTTTAGGATTGCCTAGGACAAGAAAAGGCCATGATAGTGTGTTTGTAGTGGTGGATAGGTTTAGTAAAATGACACATTTCTTTCCATGTAAAACCACTTGTGATGCTCTTCTTATGTTGCAGACTTATTTTTCAAAGAAATTGTCTAGATACATGGTTTACCTTTGACCATAGTCTCTGATAGGGATGTGAAATTCATTGGGCACTTCTAGAGGACTATTTGGAAGAAACTTGGCACAAATATAGGCTTCTCCTCAGCCTACCATCCCCAAATGGATGGCCAAACTAAAGTTGTAAACATATCATTGGGAAATCTGCTAAGATGTTTGATTAGGAAATATGGAGAGAAGTGGGATAGCATACTATCTCAAGCAGAATTCTCTTATAATGATACAGTAAATAGAAGCACTGGTAAGTCACCTTTCCAGGTTTTGTATGGCATCCACCAAAGGGGTGTTTTGGAGTTAAGGGAACTACCTAAAGGAGAAGCCATTAGTGCAAATGGAGAAACCTTTGCCACTGCCATAAAGGAGATACATGACCAAGTTAAAACTCACCTTCAACAATCTAAAGAAAGGTATAAGGCTCATGCTAATAAGAAGAAGAGGTATGTCCAGTTTGATGTGGGAGACTTGGTGTGGGTTCACTTGAAGAAGGAAAGACTTCCAAAAGGCAAATATACAAAGCTTATGCATAGAAAGATTGGACCCTGCCAAATCTTGAAAAAATATGGACAAAATGCTTATGAACTTCAACTCCCACCTGATCTTGGTTTGTCACCCATTTTTAATGTATGTGACTTAACTCTTTACAAATGAAGTGTTGATGCAAGAGAAGAAACCATTCAGGTTGTAGCAGATGATGACATTCCCAAACATGAACCACCAAAGTTGCATAAAGTTTTGGACACCAAGGTTGCAAAGAGGACAAGGAACAAAGTATGTATGGAGTATTTGGTGGCTTGGTAGGGACAACTGGATTTTGAAGCAATCTAGATGATAGAGCAGCAAATTAAAAAACCATGGTGCAAACCTGCAGACTCTCATCTCAAGTGGACTTGAGATTTCTTCTTCTAGGGAGTAGGGTGCAGGGGCACCCCTTCTACATGATCATTCAGGCTTAGAGGAGGAAATATAAGACCTTAAACATGTCGTAGGATGTTTTCCTTGTGTTTTCAATCATGCATTTTATGTTTGTAATAAAGGACCCCATCTTGTGAGCCAAACTCCTATTTTGGCATCTTGATAAGCCAGTTAGGACTTTTGGACAAAAGGGGACTAAGTATTATTAGGATAGGTTTATCCTAGTGGTTTTAGTTGTTTTATGTTCTTCTAGGGTGTTTATAGGTGTTAGTCTTGACCCAAGTCATTCAGGTGCAAGAAATTACATTTTTGACAACTTTGTCAAAAGTTGTCATGAGCAACTTTTGTGCAACATTTTGAATTTTTGGTTGTTAAACTCCTCTAACGGCTCTAACCTATTGTTTTTGGTTAGGAGTAGTTGTAGAGAGGTATAAAAACTTTGTGGACACAATTCCCAAGGAGAGACTATATGGAGAAAATATTCTATGATTGCAAACAATAAGAAATTCTGAGTTTTTCCTACAATTGTGAAGTTTTGGCATGAAGTACGGAGTTGTACGGATTGGAACCAACCCCCAATGTTGTGATTTTGTTATTGTAGTGATTTACCAATAATTTTGTCTTGATTTGAGGTCTTGATCATTTGTTTTTCTCCAGATATTCAAGTTTTGTTGTAGGTACCTAGAAAACCAGGGTTTACCTAGGGTTTCACCTTTCCATGACCATAACTTGCAACCTATCCATCTAAAAAATCATGGAAGTGGGTGGAATGAAAGTGTGGCCAATGTAATCTATGATTCCAAAAGTATTTTTTAGGAGGAGCAAGGGAGATGGGTGTTTGATCAAGCCCTAGGTAGACATCTCTATGTGGCTACCTAGCCCTTAGACTGCAATAGTGACCCTAGAAGACAATTGGTGATGATTCTAGGCGTGTAGCCCTAGAATCTATAATGGTTTATGGTTCCCCACATTCCCATGTGGTTATTATTGTAAGGTGTGTCTAGTTTGATATAGTTGCTTCACAAATGGAGGCCTAATTAGCCCTTTAGGACAGTTGGTCATCACCAGGTTCAGACCTTTCCTTATCAGACCTTGACCTCTCCTTTTGGGGGATTGGGTAAGACCATAAAGGGTATCTAAATCTATGATTTATTTTCTAGGGTGTTTCTAAAAGTTTGGACTTAAGGTCCCATTACCCGTCTCCAAGGGCTATAGGCAAATAGACCTAATTGTGAAGGTGTCATAGGGAATTGGGTTGAATCCTTGAAACCAGTGTTTGGTCTCCATGTGAGTGTTGTATGATCCAAAATAGTAGTTCTGAAGGTTAGGAATCTTAGGAGGTTTCATGATGCATGATGGAGCAAGTTGCCCAATTTTAGTATTAATCTTGGAGTGAGATGAGGAATTGGAACTAAGATCGTAGAGCCTTGCTTTGTAGGATCCTATTGGTGTTTTGAGGGGTCAATGTAATACATATTGGAGTGTTTGACAAGATACAAGGAGAGCTCTGCATCAAGAGATCTAGATTTTTTATATCTCCTAGATTTTGTTATATACCCCATTTTTGTAGCCTCTACGATTCTTGCTCCGATGAGACATTGTATATGACAGTTGATACTATTTATACTCTAAGACACTAAGATTATTATGAGATATACAAGCTCTTGATTTGATCTCATCGTACTTGTGTTGATTTATTATGAGATGTGTTTCTATATGCTTGATTCTATATGTATGCATATCTTTTCGGTATGGATGAATGTAATGGAGATGTATATGTATGTTTGTTTGTTTTTGTTTCTTTTTCATATGCAATAAATGATGAAAATGAGTAACGAGTAATGCAAATGTTTATTTTTTAGGCAATAATATGAATGCAAATAAGTATATAATGAAATGTATGGATCTATATAAGATGCTCATGTATGCAGCTAACATCTCAATACACAAGTACTCAATCGGAGAAATGGTGATGAAAAAGAGACCACTTAGCTGAGAAATGATGATTGCTTCAGACTCTCATTATAAAGAGATCATTGTTATCATACCGAAATCACGTTAAATGCATAAAATTTAGAATGAATGAAACTTCAACCTAGTCACTGGTTTTGGTATGCTTAATTTTCAACACTGAGTGTTTTACAAACAGAGTGGGCAAAATAGAGTTCCTTTCTTTTCATATGCAATATTAATTATCTTGTCCGCAATGACCCTTTTTTCATTCATATCCTTGGACATATTATGCATGCATCCGGATTGCACATTTAAATAAATTACCTCAAACAGACAAATAAATGACTCCAACCTCCCTGTAGAATACAAATAAGCGGAGTCGAGGTATGTGTGGTGATTTAACCTTGATGTGAAGGCACTTATCACAGACAACCAGCTAATTAGATGTTTTTGGATCATCAGAATCGTTCCTACAAGCAGAAAACAAAGAAAAGTATTAAGCCCCCAATCCTTGCTCCTCTTAGTCATGATAGACTTCCTCGAGTTACTTAGAGGGAATAATAATCAAAAAACCAATGTAAAAGACAACACACAAAGAAAATTTCAATCATATCTCAAACAGTTTAGTGATTGTTTTCAGTAGTCTTGTTTTGCTTGTTTACTCATTAATAAAACTCTTCAGTAGTTTGGAGACAGGTGACTGACTCGGAGTGGATGACCTGATACTACCGACATAAAGATGACTTGGTTGAATTACTTAGGACATGTAGATTGATCATTCGATTACCCTAAGACTAGGACATTGATTGGTTTTAAGCCATGAGAGTTCCAAAAGAACCAGATGTCACAAAAGTGACTAAAAGATATGTACAAGTGAAAGCAAAGGTGCAAGAAAGCAGGAATGAAAATGGGAAATGCCAAATTTGTGTTGATAGATGGAGCGCTTGAGTATAAGAGGCGCCTATTTAATAGGTTTTCACCTGCTTGCCAAAGATCCTTTCTTTTTTTTTACCAAGGTGCCTATTTACCAAGTTTTCACCAAGGCATTTGATTTTTATTTTTATTTTATTTTTTATTTTTATTTTTAGGATTTTTTTTATTTATAGGTTGTTGGAGCAGAGAATACTAAGTGAAGAATTTATTCAAGTGGATGATGTTGATCAGTTCATAGAGTTGTTCTCCTTCTGATGTTGAGAGTTGATAGGCACCAGAGCCAAAGACTGCAGTAACGATATAGGGACCCAGCCAATTGGGTTCAAACTTCCCTTTGTTGTCTCGAAACTATTGATTTTTAGGATTTTCTCTCAAAAAAAGGTCACCAACCTGAAATTCTCTTTGTGAAACTTTCTTGTTATAACCTCTAGACATTATCTTTTGGTATGCTTTCAGATGATCAAACGCCACTTGTTGACGTTCATCCAGCAACTCGAGTTCTTGCAATCTAGATATTTTGCAGTCTTCATCAGTAACAAGACCTTGCAAGGAAACTCTCAAAGAAGGTATTTCCACCTCAATAGGCAAGACTACTTCGGACCCATAGACCAAAGAAAAAGGTGTAGCCCTAGTAGGTGTTTTGATACTTGTCCTATAAGCCCATAGTGCAGGATTGAGCTGCAGATGCCAATCCTTTCCAGATTTGTTTACTGTTATGTGTAAGATAGTCAGAAGATTTTTGTTAGATGCTTCAGCTTGTCCATTACCTTGAGGGTAGTATATGGATGACCAGTGTTGTTTGATTTTAACTTTTCATAGAGCTCATTTAGATATTTTTTTTAATTGCCCTCCATTGTCAATCATAATTGAAGAAGGTATCCCATACCTACAAATGATATAATTAAGGATGAACAGAGCTAATTGTTTACTGATTGCTTTGATCAGCAGAACCACTTCTACCCACTTTGTGAAGTACTCAATGGAAGTTATGATAATCTTGTGTCTGGTAGATGGCACAAGATATATTTGGCCAATCAGGTCAAACGCCCATTGTTGAAAAGGCCAATGTGTGATGAAATTATGAGATCCCTTGCTGGATCATGTATGAGGTTCCCATGTAGCTAACACTTCTCATAAGTTTTAGAAAATTTTATAGCATCTTTCTCCATATCTGGCCAATAGTAGCCAACCCTTAGCATGTTTTGAGCTAAAGTAAGACCATTTGAATGAGATCCACAAATACCTTCATGGACTTCAGATAACACGCGTTGGGAATCTTCAGTTTCTAGACACCTAAGCAAAGTACTATCCAAACCTCATCTATACAAATCGTTAGCAATGATGACATAATGTGAAGCATTTTGAATAAGGTTTCTTTCCTCATTACAAGTAAGATTAGCAGGAATAATTTAATCATGCAAGTAAGAGTAAATGTGGCTATACTGAGATGAATCATGTCCAATAATAGAACAGGCCATCTGGGACTCAGGAGAAACATAAGTAGGATAATGTAATTCTTCCACTAGGAACTCAAAGTAGAACTCATATTCTTGTAGCTATGGTATAGATGCCAAGGTAGCCATAGCATCTACTACTCTATTTACTGATCTGGGAATCTATTGAAATGATACAAAAGTAAAGTATTTCTTGAGGTCATCTACCATTCTATTATAAGGCATCAGTTTCTCATCTTGAGTCTGATATATATCATTGATTTAGTTGATAATCAGTTGAGAGTATCCATAGATATGTAACTCAATAACCTTCCATTCAATAGCTAGCTTGATTCCATTTACCAAAGCTTCATATTCTGTAATATTGTTTGTGCAAGGAAAGAGAATTTGTAAGCTTTTGGGATTGAATATCTTTGAGGAGTAATAAAAATTATTCCAGCACCAGAACCATGTTGAGTGAAAGACCCATCAAAGTGTAAAGCGGAAAATCGCGATCGAACCCTAGTTGCTCTCCCCTCTTCCAACTTCGAGGAGAGAGAAGGGAGATTCGCTAGGGTTGATGGTTTTCACTTAGGGAAGGGACTTTACATTCAAAAGAGGGGTTGAAACCCACAAGATCCAATCCCACGCAATGCAAGATTGGATGCTAAATGAGTTTCAAGGGTTATGACAGCAAGGCTACCCTCTTTTGTAAAGAATGTGCATAGAAGAATTAAGCTAGGAATGCATAGAAAGTGAGAAAGATTCGCTTATAAACTGAGATAGGAATACAGTATGAAGCTGCGGACCTGGAATTAGCAGTAAAATGTCGATACGGCACTGTCCTGTAAATTTGAGCGAAAGTTGTCAGGACGATGGTGCCCGGCGCCACGGTCCTCCGAAAAATCCGCAAAACGAAGGGGGATCTATTCGTCTCTGCACAAGGATTCCAGATCTTCAATTTCAGCTGCATACCTGCAACCTACACACAGAAAAGTGAAGACGATTGGGGGGTTAGAGATTAGGGGTTTGCCTTTAGGTCAAACCCCGGTTTTGGAATTAACCAAGAAATGAGCAAGAGCTGTAAATGTAAATGACTGTAAAACAAGTACTAATACCTTGTTCTAAGGATGTTTGTATCCTTATGTGTGAAGGTTTAGATGTTGTTGTTTGTTGTATGTTTGTATGTTGTATGGAGCATGTAGTATGTGATCTCCTCTTCAATGGTTGAATCCTTGTCTTGAATGCAACACTTAGCCTTGAATGGAGACTTAGAAGGAATGCTTGAATGCTTGAATGCTTGAATGCTTGAGTATAGTTTCCACGCTTTTTCCCTCATGTATGTATCCCTCCAAATGAGAGAGGAAAATGTAGTTTATATACTTGTCATTTAGGGCTGATAGACTGATTTTCCTGACCTTAGGCCGACCAGGGAAAGTTAATTTCCAAATTGCAAACATAAAGACCCGAAGTCCAAAAGAGACCAGGCCCAAAATAGGACCCAGGGACCAGGGCACTGGGCACCATGGTCCTAGGGGACCAGGGCACTAGGTAGGACTAGGGCGCTAGGCACTCTGGTCCCACCTCCCGGGACAGCAGGGTGCAAGGAGGTTCAGGCCAGGGTGCTTGAAAAATGCAGTTTTCAGTGTCATAATCAGGTTTCGGGGTCTCCATTCAGGTTGCGTGTTGCGTCGCCATCGTGAAGACCGAAATGCAGTCGAAATTGCAAGTGTCACAATTTTAGGACGCTACACAAAGAACATTTTCCATGATCATTGAGTAAGGTTCATGATGGATTCATCCAGAAATTCTATGTGCAAATGTTGATTGTCTTCAAGTGGAGTATCAGCAAAGACCTATCCTTTGATATCTTTGTGTTCTATATATTCAATATCAAATTTTGTAAGAACCATGACCCATTTAGCCAATCTTCCTGTAAGTGTTTCTTTGCTAAGAAGGTATTTGAGCGGATCAATCTTAGCCTTTAGCTTGATAGAATGTGCTAACATGTAGTGTCTTAATTGTTGTGATGCAAAGACTAATGCCAAACAAGCTTTTTCTATGATAGTATAATTCATCTCATGGGACACCAAGGTTATGCTGATATAATATATAGCTCTTTCCTTTTTATTCTCATCATGTTGTGGAAAAAGTGCCCCCAATGATGTATCTATGGCTAATATGTAGAGAATCAGGGGCTTGCCTTGAATTGGTGGCATCAATATAGGTGGATTAGAAAGATATTCCTTGATTTTCTTTAGGCGTTGTTCACAATCTTCATCCCAGTTGTATTTGACTCCTTGTAATGCCTTTGTGAATAGTTGAGCCTTATCTGCTAGCTGATAAATAAAGTGTCTTATTGATTGGAGCCACCCTTGTAAACTTCTCATTTGACTGACATTCTTTGGAGGTGGCATTTCCATGATAGTCTTAACTTTTTCTAGATCCACTTCTATTCCTTTCGCTGAAACAATATATCCTAGGAGCTTACCAGATGTATCCCCAAATGCACATTTCTTGGGATTTAATCTGAGTTTGAATTTTTCCATCCTGTCTAATATTGGACGTAGTTCTGATAGATGTGTTGATCTTTTCATAGATTTGACTAGAGTATCATCAACATAATCCTCCATGTTTTTGTGCATCATATCATGAAAAATTATTGTTACAGCTCTTTGATAAGTAGCACCTGCATTCTTTAAACCAAAGGGCATTACATTCTAGCAGAAGGTTCCCCATGCACAGGTGAATGTTGTTTTCTCTTGATCCTCAGGTACAATTTTGATCTGATTGTATCCCGAAAAACCATCCATTAAATAGTACATTTTATAGCCAACAGTCATGTCCACGATCATGTCTATGTTGGGTAGTGAAAAATCATCCTTCAGACAAGCTTTGTTTAAATCTTTGAAATCAGTGCAAACACGGATTGATTTGTTAGGTTTACAAATAGGTACAATATTAGATATCCATTCGGCATAATCAATTGCTCTGATTAATCTAGCTTTTAGTAATTTCTCTAGCTCAACCTTAAAAAGTAATGCAATATGAGGATACATTTTTTCAGAGTTTTCGCTTAACGGGTTTAACTCCAAGGGTGAGAGAGATGATGCATTATGAGGTCAAGATCCAGACCCGACATATCAGCATATGTCCATGCAAAATTGATCTTCTTTTCCATGAAGAAATCAGCAAATTCTTTAAGTTCTTCGGCTGACAAAGATTGAGCTACATGTATGGTGTGCTGAGCTTCTTATGTTCCAATGTTTACTGGTTGTGTAGGTTCAATTAACACTAATGATCACTCTTGAAAATGACCAGGCAAAATATCAAGTATCTCACCTTCAGGCACCTCAGAGAGGTTTTCACCATTAGGTATGTCCTTTATTTTTACTATTTTTTATTCTGACACCGCCACAGTGTGGTTTTCGCCATAAACTCTTATTTTTTATTTTTATTTTTTTGCGACTAAGATACTTGACATTTGTTGTTGTCATGTTCTCACTTTGTTCACTGGTGGAAGAATCTATTGGTTCAACTGCATTAAGATAACAAGCTAATGTATAGTCATTGGAAAAGGTAGGTATATTCAAAGGTTTATTTTGAAGAGTATAGTCAATTAGCTCATGGTGTACCAGGGATAAAGATTTAACAGGTTCAAGGGAATTCATGGTATTGTCATCACAACCTTAGACCGATGAGTCAAGTTCCAGAAGACTGCCTTGCGTAAGCGTCTTGAGATCAGGAAGAGTTAGAACATGATTATCAAAGTTTACGTTAGTATCTAGGGGATCTAACCCAACAGACTTACCACTAGCATAATTTTGTACTTCAGACTGGACTACATATCGTGGTTCGACAATAACAGGTTTAGCAGACAGAGTTTCGATATTCATGATAGAGTTGTCATAGTTTGGTGTTGAATAGGTAATGTCATAAATAAAGCTTATGTCAGAGTGATTAGAGTCAAAAGATGAAGCCTTTGACTCTTCTTCGAGTGGCTTAGTGAAACTATGTATAGTATCAATATCTACATCTTTGATGTTGCAAGTTCCTTCGTGATTTGGTTAAATGATCACTTGTATTTGACATACCTGTTGACATAACCTTGATGACTCTGTTAGTCTTTCTCATCTTTTTCATTAAGCTTCTTTTGGAATAATGACTAGCCCTACTTGTGCAGCCTCTAATTCTTCTTTTATAGTTCCATACCCGATTTGTTCTATCTCATTAGAGAGAGATATAGTAGGTGAATAATTTTCTTGTGCTCTTCTTCTTTCAGTTGTTGTTCATAGTCTTCTTGTCTTTTTAGTCTGATTTCCTCTATTTCCTTTTGTATCTTTAAGCATGCTATCTCTTGTGCTTCATCTATTATATCAATAGATATTTCAAGAGTTTCCATAGTAGATGCATCTGACAGAGGCTTTAGACCCCATTCATACTCATTTGAGTTAGCTTCTGAATCATCTACTTTCATTATACCTGTGTATGCGACTGGAATGTTCAGTGGTGCAAACAAATCTTTAATTCCTTCCATTTCTTGGGACTTCTACTCCTTGTAGTGTTATTGTTGATACAGTTGGAACTTGATTACAAGATGCTTCTTCTCTCTTGATTGCTAGTTATTCTTGTTCTTTTTCATACTCTTCCTGAGTTTACTAAGTATTTATTTCCTGTGATGTTGAAGGTGGTATCTTTTTCCTCCACTTAGACTGGTGATGAGAAGTATGTTTCTAATCTGATGACTCATCTAAATGGCATCCAAGTCTAGCTTTATCATTTGTAGACTTAGTTTGTAGCTGAATAGGTTCAATAATACCTTCTTGATGCTTGCCTAGAGGACTAGTACTTGAATAACCCATGTGGTGAATCATCTTATAGCCTGGACCATATTGGGTCGGGGAAATTTCACAATGTTGTACTTCTTTGTTTTCACTATCTTCTTTGAAAAGCCACTTGAGAATAGCATCATCTTCTATTTCATCTACAAGGGAAGTAGAGGACTATACAAAAATACTATCATAAATGACATTTGGAGTTGAATTTTGTGGCTTCATAGCCTCTTATGGTCTTCCAGACTATCTTGGTGATGGAGGAAGAGACATTAGTGAAAGTACGGGTTCTATTTTGTATCCATCCATGCCAGTATCTATGATTTTTAACTTATTTTCTAAATCTTTCATCAATTTTTTTGAGTTTTCAGCTGCAGAGGTTGCTTTGTTATGAGGAACAAAGGTATCAGTACATTGTTTCAATGAATTACAGGTGTAACTTGTATCAACATGAATACTGACTTCAACTCTATTATAAGGAAATTCCAAGCACTAATGATAGGTATATGGTACCACTTGCATTTCGTGAATCCATGGCCTGCCCAACAAGATTTTGTATGAAAGAGGAAGATCAAGCACTTGAAAAATAATGTCTCTTTCCATAGGTCCTACCTTGATTAGTAATAGTACCAGACCTTTAGATGTTCTTTCTTCTTCATCATAAGCTTTGATTTGCTGGATCAATGGCATTTTCAGAAAATCCCAAACGTGTCAGTAGATTGTAGGTACAAATATTCAACCTAGCACCTCCATCTATCAAAACACATTTGACTCAGTGTTTATGGATCATAGCTTTGATGTGTAATGGCTGGTTACGTGGGTGATTCAGTGAATTGTCATCTTCTTCAGAGAAGGTTAGGTAATGAGGCAAAGTCAGGTGACCCACCTTAGATTGAAATTGATCTACATCTAAATCTTTAGGGACATTAGTAGTGAGCAAATATTTGTCCAGGATCTCTTTATGAGAAGAAGAGATCTTAAGCAGTTCAAAAATGGAGATTTGAGCGGTAGTTAGGTTCAATTGTTCGACAATACTATAACCAAGAGAGGATGATGAAACCAGCTTCTTAGATTTAGTTGTGATCATATCTGGTTGTCTGTTTGAAGAAGTCGGTAGGTTTGATGTTGCTTGATCAGGAGTTGAAGAAGTAGCTCCTTTTCGAGTAACCTTCTTTTGAGCGTGGGTTATAGCATTTGCAGTTTGCATTTTATTTTGTTTGTCTTTGATTATGATCACATTGCAATACTCAGATTGAGAAGATTCAATCATGTTGATCACATTGTCATTGTTATCGTAGGAGAAATTGACTTTGGCATCTCCTTTGGATTTTGAGGAATCACCTTGTTCATAAGCAGGCAAGGGGTCTTTAAAGGCTTTGAGATCAATGTTAGTTGTGTCATTTCCAACAACAATTTTGTCAGCATTGATGAGGTCTTGAATCTCATGTTTGAGTTTCATGCAATTGTTTGTTGTATGACCCTTGTTTCGATGGTATTCACAGTATTCGTTTTCCCTCCACCATTTGGGTTTAAAATCTGGACCATATGGTCTAGAGTTATCTGGAAATGTTATCAGATCATTGTTGGCATATGCACACTCCAATGAGACATTGTATGTGATTGAAGGTTTTGTCATGGATGGCAACCTTGCAATCCTATTACACTGGCATCAGCAGATCACACTCTACACTGGCACAGAAGAAAACAAGTATACCGACATAGAGGCCGACAGCATTTTTGTTATACAATATTTTGTTTATTATTGTAAGCCGACTTGGCAAAATTGTAAAATGACTCTTATATATAAAGGAGATCACTGTAGACATTTGAAAAAAAGAAGTAGGAGAAGCATAAAAGAAAATATTAGGTAGACCTAATGTGCGAAATATAGGTCAAAGGGTATATGTAAAGAACAGAGCAGGAACCGATACTGAATTTGGCATTGAAGATGCTATTGTAAAACAATACAAGTTATTGGATTAGTATAATCCTTATTTGTAAGTCAGTGTGACTTCCCATTGAGCAGTGAGCTCTAGGCAATTGGCCTTCCTGCATGTGCAGGCCCCTATTGTAAGTAATATTCTCTTATTGGCCAGTGAGTGAATATTATGGGTTACAAATCCCACCGAGGTTTTTCCCACACTGGGTTTCCTTGTTAACATCTTGTGTTATGGTGTACTTTTCATGTGGATGTTCTTGATTCTGTTTATTGCATTATTTCTTGCATACTGGTACACTGTTATATTATGTTCTGCATGTTTTAACTTAAGAAATTCTTATTACCGGTTAGATACTGATTCACCCTCCACTCTCAGTATTTGTGGGACCCCTAACAATTGGTATCAGAGCCTGGTCCTCTATTTTCAGAAGCCTAACAGCTTGAGGAAGAGCTTGACACCGGTAAAGATGGAAAATCTGATGAAGCAACTTGAAGGAGCTCTTACAGACTATGATGCAGAGAAATTAAAAAATATCACATTAGAAGATGATTTAAGGGTAGCTCAGGATATCATTCAGGCACTTCAAGAAAATTTTACTGTTGCAATAAATACGAGAAGAGAAATTTATGAAAAATTGCAAAATGAGAATGATGAAAAGGAATCACTTAATGATATGATAAGCAAGTTGAAACAAGAGATCATGACAACAAAAAATGAAATGCAGGATATGACTATGAGATTTTGCAAAGAGATTGAGGACAGGAAGAAGAATGAAGAAGAATTGACCAGAAGACTAAGTGATGCAGCAAATGAGAACACAAGACTTAGCTATGAAAATGACATGTTGAAGATAGATCTAATGCATACTCAGAATGACTCAAATGAACTAATGAGACAAAAAGAAATCTTGGAAAGAGAACTGAAAACTACAAATCAACACAAAGAAAAATTCAAGAAAAGCTCAGAGGAACTTGGTACCTTGCTGAAGAATCAAAAACCTAAAGGTGACACTTCTAGAATTGGCTTTGAAGTTGGTGAAAGCTCCAGTACTGCAAATACTCAGGATCACAGCAAACCAGTAAGACAACCTAATGCTTATAAATTCAATGGAAAATGCTTTAATTGTAATAAGTATGGTCATAGAGAAAATGAATGTAGATCTAGGAATTATCAGAATATCAACACACCCACCGGTCAATGTTCAAAATGCAACAAAGTTGGTCACAACTCTGAAAACTGCAGAATGAATGTGAGATGTTATGTTTGTGGAAGATTTGGACATTTATCAAATCAATGCAGAACACAAACCGCCATAGGTTATGGGAAAGCTATTTAGAAGAATAATGTAACTTGTTATGCATGTAACAAGATTGGGCATATTGCTAAATTTTGTAGAAGTAGAGGAACACCGGTAGACAACAAAAGTGCTAGCTTGAAAGGTAAAGAAAAAGTTGAAGAGGTTAAGCAAGAATTCTCAAAACAATGGATTAGAAAAGCTGATCTAAATATTGGGAATACTTCTCCACCGGTAGAACCAACCAATGCTTCACCAGCAGGACAAAGTGATGCTTCACCGAAAGGACAGAGCAGTGCTCCACTGGCAGGAAGTTCTTCATCTAATTGAAGAAAAATTTCCTTGAGGGTTTGGCAATCTATTGATACATGTGCTAATTATTCCCTCGGTTAGAGATAAGAAGTTGAAAATTATCTATTACCGGCAAACAATGTTAAGTGAATACTTAACTGGCATGCAATTAATGTGGTAGATGGCTAAAAGACATTATAAAAAGAAGGTTTTGGCTCCATTTCATTTCACCATGATTTCAAATTTTCAGAGAGCGCGAAGATTTCAAGCTAAGGTATTTCGAGCAAGAAGCAAGCACACTTCAAGCAATCATCCATCCAAGGTAGTAAATGGTATTTAATCATGGCATCCACCTTTGCAATTGAATACATAGCAAACCCTACTATTGTTGAAGTAATAAAAAGACCTAGGCCCGTATTTCAGTTAGTTCCGGAGATAGAAAAGAAGGATGATACCTTAGGTGCTTTTTCTCAAATTCCTAAGGGAGTTGTATATGCTGAAGACCCCAGAATGTACATCCACTGCAACATTGAAGAGTTAGGAGATGAGGAAATCAAAACCATGTATAAAACCATGATATGTGATAATACCGGCAATGTTAAAGATGAACACAAGATTATTGAGACCCTAGGATTTACAGAAATCCTTAGCATTCCTGAATTTCCAAAGGATGTGATTAGGATAGTTTTAAGCAGGCTACATGGAGAGTTTTTCTGGTTAGATGCAATCCATAAGATCACCAAGGAAGCTGTGAAAGATGTCATAGGGTTATCGACCACCGGTAAGAGACCAGATAAAAATAAGAAGGTTCCCAATGACCTAGTTATAGACCTAACTGGTGCAACATTCAACAAGAGGTCTCTAAGGGTTAATGATGTAAAAGATATCAATGTGAGATTCATTAGTGTGATATTAGGTTATAAAGCTACTCATGCTAATAGACTTAATTCAATTTCAAGTTTATGCATTAAGAGTGCTTATGACATGGTCACAGATAATGCAAAAATTGACATATGTGAGTGGTTAAAGGATGAACTAATTGACAACCTTGGAAAGATCAAGAAGGACAAGAAAGGAACTTTTAGATTTGGAAATCTGTTAGTATGCCTAATGCTACACATAACAAAACAGGTTCCTGGTGTAGGTTATAAAGAACTTGGATATGACATATCGGTAGGAAAATAATTGACTGAACTATTCAATAACATGGGTGAGAACAAGGAAAACAATATTCATGACTTTTTCCGAGCATTAAAGACCAAAATGAAGAAAAGAGTAAGGTCATCTCAGAAAATAGTAGACAAATACAAAGATGATAAATGCTTTGTCATTAAGAAAGATGAAATCTGGATGGAAGCGGACATCCCAGGACAATTTGGGTAACCGAGATGGGCTATGAAATAGATGATCACATAGTTGAAACATATGCTAAAGCACTTCTGGAAGCCCCCAATTAACCTAAGGAAGAAGTATTTGGTAGTGCTGAGACTATAGAAAGCCAAATACAATCAAAGAAAGAGTAAAGAAGGTTGAGGCATTTGTAAGGAAAGGGTCCAGACAAGCAAAAGCCATTAAGGAAGATGTATTGAAGAAAACCGGCATAACAAAGGAGGAATTGGCAGCTCCACAACCTAAAACTCACCTATCACTGGTAGGTACTTCTTCAGAAGGTGACATGCCAACAACTTTTAAAATAGTTGTAAGAAAAAGAGATCCCTCACTGGCAGCCACACCTTCACCTAGAAGAACAAGGCAAAAGCAACAAGCAGTGAGATCCTCGGTTAGAAAGGCCACACCAAAGAATAAATTGACACCTAAGAAGAAGAAAAGGACAAACAGAGACTTGGCCCCTCTTGATATACTACCAAATGAAATCACAGAGGAAGGAAAACTGAAGAACATAGAGAAAATTTATGACACTCTAACAGCTGATGAGAAAGAGCAATTTGAGAACAGTGTTATATTGCACATTGATATGTACAAGAAATTTTTTATGGAAGTAGTCAATGAAATTCCTGATGAATTATTCAAAAGGATAGAGGCAAGAAGACAGGCAGTGATAGAATTAGATAAGAAAATAAAAATTGAGAAACTACTTGTTGTATATCCGGTAAACTCTCCACAAGAAATTGATGATTTAATTGCTCAAGCAAACCGGTCAGTATTCTCTACTACACATCGGCATATTTCACTAATGGCAGGAAGAGTTAATGAAGTGACAAAAGAAATAGAAGATGGATGGGATATATTCCTAGTTGAAAGGTAAAGTTGGTGGACCACCAAGCATCAAAGTTAAAGACAATCTACCCCCACCTTCTTTAAATACTCCACCGGTGAAAATAACAACTACTGAAGATCAACTGAAAGCTAAGAGTATGGATGTAGAGGATAACAATCCTAATTTTGAAGTCCTATATACTGTGAATGTTGATACTCAGAAGATCAACATAATAGTAGACAAAGATACAACTAATAAGTCAGATATGGCTAATAAGCCTCTGGTAGCAGGGGAAATAGAGAAACCGGCAAAAGATAAAGAGAAAAAGGTAGAGACTGAGTCACAGACTGAGACAATACAACATACAGAGAAACCAATAGAGCTAAAGGCTCTGAAACAACATCAACAGGAACAGGTACATAAGGAAACAGTGCCACCGATAACTAGTGAAGTAGGAAAACCAATGCTTAAAGAAATGCAGACACAAACTGACCTACCAAAGGTCAATACAAGCATGGTTACTTCCACCAGTACTCAGATTGTTGGATCATCATCAGCATTCAAATCAACAAATGTGACTGAGGTATTACTTGATTCTATCAAGAAAATAACTGACTGCAGCTCACAAGCTTACAAAGCAATTGATGATTCCATACCAATTTTGAAGGTAATAGCTCCCAACTGTAATATAGATAATAAAGATTCTTTAGGACAATTGGATACATTGTGTAAATATATCTCTAGAAAAACATTGAGAAAATTAAGGAAGAGTCAGTGAAGGATAAGGTAGAAATTGAAAAACAGAAATTCTTTGATGAGGAAATAAAGAAGTGTAATAGAGATTTTGACACACTTCTACCAGAACTATGTAATTTGTTGAAAGAATACAAAAATTAGTATAAAGATACCTATAAAACAAACTTTTTGAGTGTAGATATTGACAAGAAAATGAGCAAGGCACAGGATGAGATAAATAAACTTGCAGACAGCTTTGTCAACTCACCTGATACACTATCAGTTTTTGAAGAGAAGATAGCAAATTTTTAGGAAGAACTACTCAAATTGGAAAGAGAGAAAGAAAGAATAATAAATAAGGCAAAATATTTAGGATCTAAACTAAGTCCAAGATTGGACTATTTAGCATCTCTGCAGAAGGAAATTTCTGAGGCATTAACACAGGGAAGCAAAACACCGGTAGAGCATTTGCAGCATCTCACCGGTACAGTGAAGAGAATTGAGACAACAATAAAGGATAGTAAGAAGTTTATGGATAGTATAAACTTAATTTTGGGAGATCTTTTTCAGATTATATCTCCTCTTTCGCTCTTAATCCTATTAATATCTCCTCCTACATTACAAAAATCATTCTCATATATATATGAGGATGAAAACTCTTCACGAAGAGACACGACCCTTTACAATATTAATCATTAACTTTGGATATTTCTAAACTTAAGTAAAAAGAGATTTAAGAGCCCCAAATGATGAATGTAATCATCGTCTTTGAATGTTTTGATTCGAGGAGTTTGCTTCTTCAATTCATCCCCCAGCGACAGATACTTGAATATTATCTAGTTGACAGTAGGGGCCATATCCTTACTCCGATCAATCTCTGACAAGGCCCAATCCCTGATGCTGATGAGTTCTTTTCGCAGATCCTCCAAGGATATCACCTCTCCTTCCTTGTAGACGGAAGGCATTCCAACGGGTTTATCATCATCTAATTCTTTTAAGTCTCTCCTTAGCGTATCCTCGAGTTTGACATGATTGTCCATATACGCGTTTCCCTCAGCCTTTTCCTCTGGTGACATGGTATCGACATTGCTCAGTACTTCCTGCAATCGTGCTCTTAACCGTTCATGCTCTGTTAGCGCTTTTATCGTTCCATTGTAAACTGTCCAATATGGTTCGACCTGTAAGAGCATGGTGTTAAACCGATGTCCTATAATGTCGTTGACCAGTTTGTCCATCTTTTGTTGGACATTGTCTGCGCGTTTATTGGCCTTTTCTGCCTGATACTTCCAGTATAGAGCATTAGAGACGTCATCCAAGCTGCGTCCTGCGGGGTATAAGGTGTATTCGTTGATAGGAGTCCCCGTCTCTAATTGCAATACCTTTGCCTGCAGCTTCTGATTTTCCTCCCTGGATTTTTCATATAGTCCTTTATATGTAACGTTCTCTCTGACCAAAAACTCTGTCTGGTCCAAGTTCAATCTTGCAACATCCAGGTTGAGCTTTGCAGTGACCCTAGGATCAGTCTTTCCAACCTGATGAACCATGAGATGCCCAAAGGTTTCTTCTATATCCACAATGATAGGCCTCTTCCCCTTTGGATATAGTGCCCACTGTAGGAGAGCTTTCTTGTCTGGATCATATCCAGAGCCTAGGAACAGTTTGTCTATCTCCTGGGGCAACACTTGTTGATTCAAATCTTGTTTTTTCAGGAAGCCATCAAATAAGAGTGCTGAATTGATATCCCAACCAGAGAAGATGATTACACCGGCCTCTTTTAATAATTTCCTCCCCTTTTCAGGAGTCATGTCTTTCATGAGGACATCAATTTCATCTTGTAATCTCTTCATCTGCTCCTCCTCTGGTCTTCCAGCCATGCTTCGTTTGACATGATCCCCTTTGTACTGGTATAAAAATGAAAGGAATTCCCTAGAGGAGGCGAATCCATCATCAGCAACAAAGTCCTCATGCTCAGCCATTCTTATGTCAACAACATCCTTGATGTTGATTTCTCCTGTGTCCATGTTCATTTCTGTTTCGAAACCAGGAGGATAATCCTCTCTAGGAGAATCAGGTGGGATACTACTGGCGGTTGATTTTGGTGACATGTGAGCTAGGGGTTGACTGTCCTTCTCAGTATTAATGAAGTGAAGGAATTGTGAAGGAACCCTATGCATGACTTCTGCTTCATGTTGAAGCAGCCTTTTAGCTACTTCTAGAGGGTCTTGGAGATCTCCAATTAGGTTCCCATCTATCATTCCTCTCACCCTCTTCCACTTGTAAGCCTTCCAAACCAATTCACTCTTTTCTCTCAAAGCTTTGGCCTCCTCTCTTTCAAGGTTCTTAATTAGGTCGTCTGGCATTTTGGCCATATGTATCCCAACTCTGAGTTTCTGTGAGGCTCTGGCAGCTCTTATATATCCTTCGGGATCAAAATTCTCCCTAGGCTCACCCAAAATCATGCCATAGTAATCTAATTTATTCTGTAATAAATAATAACTCTTTGAACTTTTGACAATGAAATCAGAGAAAACTAATAAACCTGGAACAATAGATTGTTTACCAAAATCAGTTAAATGTTTAGCACTGGCAATAGACAATTGCCTTATAATCTCCAAGCTAGCCACTCTGTTTGGTACCGTAATTGGAAGCATGTGGGGTTGTCCTTCAAATCCAAATACCCTTATTTCTGTGTGATTATCATGGCAATACCAATCACCCCAATTATGTTCAATCTGTGATTCTGGAGAGAAATCCTTTGGCCTGAGGAACCTCTTGATTTCAGGGGACAAAGTATAATCCCTGTGCTATCCAAAAGCCGCACTGAGAGGTTTCACAAAGTATTCTTGAAAATGCCAATATTGGTTATTCATAAACCTCTGGTCCCATGCTGATACCCACAACTGAACTGGCTTCTTTAGACCATTCTTATCATAAGACCTAATGCTGAACTCTTCTGGCCAGAAGTTAATTTCTTGTCCACAATAGAGAAGAATATGCATTAACATGGAGTATAATGAAAAGTGAACATTCACAAGGTCTCCTTTCAATTTTTCCAGCCCATGATTCAAGGCATCTGCAACATAAGTGGCAAAATCAAATGACCTAGGGTCTTTTGATTGTATATCAGCACATAGAACCATAACCCCAATATCCATGAGTGGATGAGCCTCTAGGCCTAGTACTTGGGCTGCAGCATAATACGTATACTTGAAATATGGATGGAAGTGGTCGACATCAAACGGCACCTTGTCATCTTTGCCAAACTGAACAAATGACCCACCCACTTTTGGCCTGTGAACAGGTAGCCTCCAAGTCCTGTAGATATTTTCCAAACTAAAGAATTCCTGTGAAAGTTTCTTCATATCGATAGTCTCCTCTACTTCCCAGTCCAAATCAAAAACCATATCAATAGTCTGCTTATTAATCACTACTAATGTGATCCCTCTATAATCACATATGGTTTTGGTTCTTGGGTTGTAACAATCTACCAGGGCTTTCATTAATTCTACGTCCACAAACACATTTGGGACTACTAATTTGCCTTAGTTCTTCTTCCATAGATTATTTATGGGCTCAGGTGCATCCCTTCTTTTGTAGCCAAATAAAAATAGCTCATGCCCTCTTATCTCAGTCCAAATGTCTCCTAAATTTTCAAATCTATCTTCTAATCCTTCTTCTTCACTTTTGATCTTTTTTGACCTTACACTAGACGATGGACACTGGTCTAATAAGTCCTGAGTCAGAGCTCTCCCTTCTTTCTTCTGTCTTTTGGGCTTCTCTTCAGGGTTCAACTCTTTTCCTTTCCTACTCTTTTTAGAAGAGGAAGATGAAGGTTCCATAGTCACAGTAAAATAAGAGAGACAACACTTACTTGGTGAATGCTCAACTTCTCTGGTTATCGCTTGCAAGTTTCTGCAGGTTCTTCGCAACTTTCAATCTTTTAGCATCGATCTGATTCTTACAAATATTCACTCAGTTCAACTGTAATCGAATGGGCAACTTGTGCACGGTTAATGTTCTGCATCTACAACGGCTACTCAAGTGTTTAAACTTAATTGCAGATGTGACACTTTTCAATTGGGCCTTTAACTCTTTCGCGGGAAGTACAGTTCGCTCAAAGTGCGCACATTTCAAGTCATCGATGAAACCCTTGTCTTCGGCCGAGTGTTTAAACCTTCCATCGAAAGCTCATTTTCTTCGATACAATTGTTTCGGTGAACAGCTCATGTTGAGAGGCCACTTTTAAGACTCATCGAAATCACTCTTTCATCGATAGACCCCTTTTTCGATAAGTCGCTCGCAAGTTTCATCGATGTCATACTTTCGATGAGTTTCTTTCTTCGGTGTAGGCTTATGCGAGTTCATCGATATCCCTTTTTCATCGATATCTTTCTTTATCGATGAAACAGCCTTACTTTTGTTCGACACTACGTTCATCGATGAAAACTTGCATTTTGATGAATGCCTTTTGAGTTTCTTCGGTAATGACATTCCTTCGAAATCACCCTTTTGCCTTTATCGCTTTTTGCTTTTACCTTTTCGATGAAACTTGGAGTATCGATGAGCGGTTTCCTGCGTTCATCGAAGGTAACTTTTTGCCGAAATACCTTTGCTTAGTGCTTTATATGCCCTGTGTCGATGAAAACACTCTTTCGATGAAACTTCCTCTACAGTGCTCGATACAGTTTACTGGCCGAAATATCCATTAGTCTTCACGCTTATGGAAACATACATTATTATTTTTTTTTTATTTTTTTTTTCAAAAATAGTGCTCAATAGCGGCTCTAACTGAGGATGGAGGCATAATGAATATGTCTTCAAGAATCCAGAATCTCTGGTTAGCGCAGATATGATGGTATTTACAATGGAAATGGATCCTAATCTACTATACAGGTGATACAGAATGTTTCAAGAGAAGAAGTTCTTTAAGAACTACCCATGTACTGGCAATTCTTGGACCTCCCCTGTTGTGTTTTGAAGCAAATAAGAATCCTCCCCCTTTTTGTCTATGATCACATATGGGCCGATCCACAAGGCTTCAAATTTACCATGCTTGCCTTTGTCTTGACTCCTGGCATTCCACATTAAAACCCAGTCTCCTACACAAAATTTTCTATTTGATGTCCTCTTGTCATACAACCTCTTCATTTGATTTTGAATCCTGATATTCTGCCTTTGAGCTTCTGCCCTGACTTCATCAAGTTCCACTAACTGCATTATCCTTTCTTGTGATGGATCTTCAACATCTATCTCTTCTTGAATCATAAATCTATGTACAGGCAAGAGATTATCCAAAGGTAATCTGGCCCTTGTGCCATAAACCAATTCAAATGGAGACTTTCCTGTGGATTTTTTCATAGTTATCCTGTCTGCCCATAGTGCAAGATTCAACTTCGAATCCCATGCTTTTTTGTTTTGTCCCAACATCTTTTTAATGATCTTTAGGATATTCTTGTTGCTTGATTCAGCTTGCCCATTCCCCTGGGGGTGGTAAGGAGAAGAATGTGATATCTTAATGCCATATTCTTCACAAAAAGTGTTGAATTCCTCTGATCTGAAGGACATGCCATTATCTGAGATGATCCTTGCAGGAACACCGAATCTAGTAATAATGTTCTCCATTAGGAATTTTATCACCACCTTGCTAGTGGCCTGTCTGGTAGGTATTGCCTCCACCCATTTGGTAAAATAGTCTGTAGCAACCAATATCCACCTGTGTCCTCCACTGGACTTTTCTGATATTTCCCCTATAAAGTCTATTCCCCACTGTTGAAATGGTTCCTCAGCCAACATTGGTCTCAATGGGAGCGCTCCTTGATACTTTGTTTTGTTTGAAAACTTTTGACAAGCTTCACACTTTCTGACATATCTATAAGAATCATTGAAGACACATGGCCAATAATATCCAGCTCTCAATATTTTATGTGTTGTAGTCTTAGCTGAGAAATGGCCACCACAAACCCCATCATGCATTTCATGAAGAACTTTGTCTGCCTGGTAGTTGTCTAGACATAATAACAATATCCCATCTCTATTTTTCCAATATAAGTCCCCATTGATAATCACATATCTTGCTGATTTTAGCTTCAAAGCTCTCTTCTGACTATCGGTCATAGCATCTGGACATTTTAAGTGCTTAAGGTAATACATGATATCAGTGTACCATGCTGTTTTCTCAATACTGAAGTTAGCTTCTTCCCATCCAACCTGATTCACACCAGACTCTTCAATTTCAGTTCCTGTCATGAGTTTGGCCAGCCCTTGTCCTTTGATAACCTGTGAAATTTTAAGCTCAATGTTAAATTCTTGTATTTGATTGATCCATTTGCATCTTTTGCCCGTGACCTCAGTTTGTCTGAAGATATCTTTTACTGCTGCATTGGGGACATAAGCAATGACTTCAGCCCCTACTAAGTATGGTCTAAATTGTTTCACTGCTTTGACCAAAGCATAGGCCTGCTTTTCATTCAATTCATATTTTACTTCTGAAGGGCTCGGAGACTTGCTAAAATATGCAATGGGCTGCTCATACCCTTCTGAATTTTTCTGTAACAACACTGCTGCTATAGTGTGACAAGAAGCGAATGAGACTATCATAAAAGGTTTACCAAAATCTGGGGAAATTAGTACTGGTGCCTCGGTAATTGCCCTTTTGATTGCCACAAAGGAATCAATTGCTTCTTCAGTCCAATCAGAATATCATAAAAGGTTTACCAAAATCTGGGGAAATTAGTACTGGTGCCTCGGTAATTGCCCTTTTGATTGCCACAAAGGAATCAATTGCTTCTTCAGTCCAATCTATCTGGGCCTCTTTTTTTAACATCCTTACTATAGGTTTCACTATGTCTGCAAAATTCAAAATAAACCTTCTCACAAAATTAATTTGTCCCAAGAATGATTGAATGGCTTTGATAGTTCGGGGGATGGGAACCTCATTAATAGCCGCTACCCTTTCTAGGTCAATTCTTACTCCCTCCTTGGATACTATGTGTCCAAGTAACTTTCCCTCTTCAACACCAAAGTGGCATTTTTTAGGATTCAAGGAAATCCCATATTCTAAGGCCCTTTTAAATATCTTTTCAAGGTGTTCACAGTGGTCATCAGCTTTCTTTGAGTACGCAGTCAGATCATCTTGGTATACTACCATGATTACATCAATCAATTTTTCCCTTTGAAAAGTAGCTCCAGCATTGGTCAATCCAAATGGCATTCGTGCATAGACATAGGTGCCCCATGGAGTTGTGAAGGCTGTCTTATATTTTTCAGTTTCTCTAACTTTCACCTGATTGTAACCTGAAAATCCATCCATCATAGACAGCAACTCACACCCTGTTACCTTCTGCAGCATGTTATCCATATTTGGCAATGGATAGTTATCCTTTAGGGATGATACGTTTAGATTCCTAAAGTCTACACATAATCTAATATCCCCATTTTTCTTCCTGACTGGTACCAAGTTAGAAACCCATGTGGAGTATCTGCATGGCTCAATTATTCCTGCGTCTTTCATCTTTATAATTTCTTCCCTCATTTTTGGTAACAATGTAGGATTAATAAGTCTCTGCTTTTGCCTAAATGGCTTAGCTTCTGGCTTAAGTGGTATCTCATGTTGAAAGAGATCTTCCCTGTAAGCTTTGAGATCTTCATAAGACCATGCAAACACATGTTTGTATCTTTTTAGCAACATTATCAGTTGTTGCCTCATAGCAGGAGTTAATTTTTTTCCAATAAAAACATTTCTGGGGGCTCCTTCATTTCCTAGGTTGATTTGTTCAACATCACTCTCTTTAACAGCTAACCCTTTGGTTTCAATCACATCTTGAGCATTAAAAGTTCTTTCTAATGCCACTAGGCCTCTTGGTAATTTATTTGACTTTAGTTGTATAATTTCATGTCCAAATAAAGTTTCCTTACCTTCAGTTTTTTCCACAAAGTCATTAAAATTTATAGCTTGAGCCTGATAATGATCAACACACTGTAAAAAGTTCAGCAGATCTGCATCATCTTGAAACACTTGCCAATTATACAAGTTGTCAGGAACAGATGGTCTTACTTTCATCTCTACTTCAGATATCCCAGTTAGCGTTATATCATTGCCTTTTAGTGCAATATTTGCTAAAAAATCTGCCATGATGTTCTTTGATCTATCTATCCAGGTTATCTGAAAAGCATCAAAAAGCTCCATGGTATCCCATACAGCATTCCTGTATTGTTTCAGTCTTAAGTGTTTTGAGGCATATCTTTCCTTTACTTGTGAGACTATTAGTTCTGAATCACCAAAGACACTTAACAATTTGATTCCATGTTTAACTGCTATGTTAAGACCAGTGAGTAGAGCTTCATATTCAGCAATGTTATTTGTACATTCAAACAATAACTTGAAAGAGTATTTGTAAGTTTCCCCTGTGGGTGAAATAAAAAGGATTCCAGCCCCACTCCCTTCTTTGCTGCAAGACCCATCAAAGAACATTTTCCATATCTGACCATCCTTTTTAGTTAGACATGACTCAATGGGGATCCACTCTTTAAATTTAGGTTTTGTCAACTGTACCTGGAAGTTGTCCATATCTGTTTGTAAAAAACATACTTGGTTCACTGTTTCTTCCATATCTTCTATGATATATGTGGACCGAGGTTCCCTGTCAATTTTTATTTCCTGTCCATTTATTGGAATTGTAGCATAGGACAAATCCAGTTGTACATATCCACCAATCATATTCGACCATTGTCTAGACAACAGCATTCTATAGTTTGGTGGAACATCCACCACTGTGATATCTGTTTTATATGATGCTTCTGGACAGGCTACTAATCTGAACTCTACATCCTTCATGATACCAACCACTGGGACTGATCTATTGTCCATGGCATAGCACTTCCCAAAGGTAGTATCAACTTCCAATCCTAATTCTTTCATCACCCCAACAGGCATAACATTTATGGCTGCTCCTGAATCGATCATACAATTCTTCACCCTTTTGTTGTTTATCACCAAAGTGAGATAAAATGGGTCTACTTGTGTTGGGTTTTTAGTTATAGTGGACCCTAAGTATATAACTGGAGCCATTTGTTCATTGTTGTCACTTGTTGGGACCTCTTGTTTCTGTTCATTAATCTTTTCTTCTTGGACACCTGAAATCATCTCCAAAGTTTTTTCTCTATACTCAGGAAACCTCATTATTTCCATCAATGGAACAGAAACTTTTAATTGTGTTAATGCAGTTGAGATATCAAATGAGGTAGAGTGTTGTGATGAAGGGAGTTTTACTGTTTCTTCCTTTTGAACATTAGGACCCTTCTTATTATTCTTTGGTACAGCCTCCTTAATCATAGCTCCACTATTTATTCGCTTGAGTGTCTCATTAGTTTCTTTCATAAAAAGACTAGTAGGTTTACCTTGCTCTGGATTCACTACCCTATTCCTTAAATCATAAGTCCTTTTTTCTTGTGCAACGGCATAAGCTGTAATTCTTCTTTTTTCTTCCTCGGTAGGGATTCTGAGCTTAACACTTTCATTTTTGCTGGTGGTCACAGGCAAGACAGAGCATTGATCAATATTGATAGAATCTGACCTTCCTTCCTGACTAAATGATATCATATTAACAGTTGAATCATCCACATGTTCTTCATAGCTATCCTCTTCCTCTTGCAATCCTTTTGCTACTGCACACAAAGAAGAAGCGTGTGGCATATTGCAAGCATAACACCACATGTCATCGTCTTGAGTATAATTCACTGTTCTTTTTAAAGGATCTGGAATTTGTTGATTGTCTCTATGGTTCCTGTCTACTGGTTTTCCATCCTTCCATGTGGTGTTATAAGGCATGTCATGTAGTCTAGGTCTCTCAGGACGGTAGTATTGCTGCTTCTCTGTTTTGTTTACTCTTACAGATAAATCTTTCAGGGCATTTAAAACTTTGTCAAACTTATCTTCATCTCTATTAGCCTTGGGTGCTCTAGGATTGTATAACCTTGCATCCTCTCTCTTTCCCACTTTACCAGCAGCCTTTCTGTTGTTTTCTATAATAATATCATCCTTCATAACATCCCGGAGGTCTCTAGGATTTCTGGTTCTTAGCTCATAGTTTGTTTTACTGTCATAAGCATTGATATAATACAGAATGCTCACCTCAGGTACTGGTTTCATCCTATTGGGGATTTTGTTTAAAACCCTGTTAAATCTTTTGTTAAAATCTATCACTGATTCATTTTGCTCCTTTTTTATACTAATGATTTCATGCAAAGCAAACTCAGGGCTGTTATGGTCTCCATACTGCTCAAGGAACAAATCTTTGAATCCTGCAAGATCTCTAATGGATGCGTCAGGCAACGTCCTAAACCAATCTCTTGCATCCTCTATTAATGATTGCATAAACAACCTGATCTTGACATCTTCATATGGTAACCCAAAATCCTCAATTACTGCGTCAAAGGCTTTACAGTGAGCCTCACCTGAAACTGCATTACTTCCTGTGAACCTTGGTATCGCTGTCCTGATTTCATTTGGGATAGGTTATGGGTATACTATCATTCCTGAAAAATCAAACTGCCTCATTTGCTCCATATTTATCAGTCCATGCCCTCCATGAGGATTCCCAAAGTTTTGGTTCATATTACCATACAAGGGTATTTGGTTTTGATAAGGAAGAGGGTATTGATTCTGGTGTTGATATTGAAACTGATGAGGGGGTGGATGTTGGTTATAAAATTGACCAGGGGGCGGGTACTGATTAGGAGGAATGAAGCCTGTATGTGAGTTTTGCTGGACTGGTGGTGCACTTGATTGCACATGATCATCCCTCCTGTTACCAAACAAGGGATTCTCATAAGCTTTGAAATCATTACCTTTTGTTTTACCCACTCCTTGAGCATATGTTTTCTTGTAGTTGTTTACATCTTTATTAAAGTCATCCTCACCAACATTTATGCCCAACTTGGCACACAGCTCCAAACATTCCTAAGTCCTTCCTGAATCTCTCATCTCAGCAGCTGCCTCCATCATTTGTCTAGTTAAATCTATGAATCTATCTGCAGGGTCTGCCATACTTGATCCTGATGGAGGTGGTGTGTATTGTCTGGACCATGCTTCATGATTTTCAAAACCAGGGGGAATTTGGCATCGCCCCTTTTGAGCTTTATATGCTGCAACCAAATCTTCATTCACCGGGCTTGAAGTTGTTGTTCTATCTTGTTCTTTTAAGGGCAAATGTTGGCTACTTTCATGTTTATACTGGTTGTATCTTTCTCTCATGGAATCATTCATGGGTTCTTTATTTTTGTTCTTTCGTTGAGGGAAATCTAATTGGGATAAAGATTGTCCTTTTGCAACCGATCTTGTTCCATGCATTGATATTCTTATTTCAGAGTCGCCACCTCTTTCCTAGAGGATATGTGTTATTTTTTCTTCTGAGTTCTCTTCCACAGCAGAGTCTTAATAATTCTTCCCCAGCAGAGTTGCCAATCTGTTGGGTCTCAAATCAACAGATTGGATAGGTTCTAAGGAAATGCCAGTCCCTATGGTCAAACCCTCCAATGGACTTGGCCAACATGTAGAGTGAACCTGTTTGGTTGCTTACTCTCTCACTTTAGGCTCTGCAGGACCTAGGCAGGTATAACTATTCATTGAATGTCTCCAATAAACAGTGCTTTTTATAGCAGATATGTTATCCCAATCTGATATCTCCTGATCTTGAAATGGCATGAGTTCCTTGAATGGAGATATAGCAGATGAGTTCAAGATTGTTGTTATGATAATTGTTTGCTTTATGTTTCTTAATTACTTCTATAGCTGTCAAAATGAAGAAATGATGAGGGTAATTTGTAATTTAGCCAGTGCCTTCTTCGTTAATTGGGTTGCAGAGTCATTACAATTTTCTTCAGGACTTATGGTGCGAATCTGCGAGACAGTTTTTAATTCATCCCTTATGAACCTGTCAGTTACTATTTCTGTTAAAACCAAATGAATGCTTGTATTATATGCTGATTGAGTGAATTTAACCCTACCCTTAAGGGACCAGTCAATTAAGCTTTACAAGGAACAATTACAATCCGCAAGCAAAACTTTTGTTGCAACATTATAACATAAAGCATAGATTTGATCTTAAGAACATGAATAACCTTATCTTTATCAGACAATATCACAGACGATTGCCAAAAGAAAATGAAATAATCCACAACACACATGCAGGGAAACAATTGATCAAGATTTGTGTTCCATTATAGTTCATACACAGAAGACTTACAGGCTGTCGTTCTTTCGCTCTTAATCCTATTAATATCTCCTCCTACATTACAAAAATCATTCTCATATATATATGAGGATGAAAACTCTTCACGAAGAGACACGACCCTTTACAATATTAATCATTAACTTTGGATATTTCTAAACTTAAGTAAAAAGAGATTTAAGAGCCCCAAATGATGAATGTAATCATCGTCTTTGAATGTTTTGATTCGAGGAGTTTGCTTCTTCAATTCATCCCCCAACGACAGATACTTGAATATTATCTGGTTGACAGTAGGGGCCATATCCTTACTCCGATCAATCTCTGACAAGGCCCAATCCCTGATGCTGATGAGTTCTTTTCGCAGATCCTCCAAGGATATCACCTCTCCTTCCTTGTAGACGGAAGGCATTCCAACGGGTTTATCATCATCTAATTCTTTTAAGTCGCTCCTCAGCGTATCCTCGAGTTTGACATGATTGTCCATATACGCGTTTCCCTCAGCCTTTTCCTCTGGTGACATGGTATCGACATTGCTCAGTACTTCCTGCAATCGTGCTCTTAACCGTTCATGCTCTGTTAGCGCTTTTATCGTTCCATTGTAAACTGTCCAATATGGTTCGACCTGTAAGAGCATGGTGTTAAACCGATGTCCTATAATGTCGTTGACCAATTTGTCCATCTTTTGTTGGACATTGTCTACGTGTTTATTGGCCTTTTCTGCCTGATACTTCCAGTATAGAGCATTAGAGACGTCATCCCTAGAGGAGGCAAATCCATCATCAGCAACAAAGTCCTCATGCTCAGCCATTCTTATGTCAACAACATCCTTGATGTTGATTTCTCCTATGTCCATGTTCATTTCTGTTTCGAAACCAGGAGGATAATCCTCTCTAGGAGAATCAGGTGGGATACTACTGGCGGTTGATTTTGGTGACATGTGAGCTAGGGGTTGACTGTCCTTCTCAGTATTAATGAAATGAAGGAATTGTGAAGGAACCCTATGCATGACTTCTGCTTCATGTTGAAGCAGCCTTTTAGCTACTTCTAGAGGGTCTTGGAGATCTCCAATTAGGTTCCCATCTATCATTCCTCTCACCCTCTTCCACTTGTAAGCCTTCCAAACCAATTCACTCTTTTCTCTCAAAGCTTTGGCCTCCTCTCTTTCAAGGTTCTTAATTAGGTCGTCTGGCATTTTGGCCATATGTATCCCAGCTCTAAGTTTCTGTGAGGCTCTGGCAGCTCTTATATATCCTTCGGGATCAAAATTCTCCCTAGGCTCACCCAGAGTCATGCCATAGTAATCTAATTTATTCTGTAATAAATAATAACTCTTTGAACTTTTGACAATGAAATCAGAGAAAACTAATAAACCTGGAACAATAGATTGTTTACCAAAATCAGTTAAATGTTTAGCACTGGCAATAGACAATTGCCTTATAATCTCCAAGCTAGCCACTCTGTTTGGTACCGTAATTGGAAGCATGTGGGGTTGTCCTTCAAATCCAAATACCCTTATTTCTGTGTGATTATCATGGCAATACCAATCACCCCAATTATGTTCAATCTGTGATTCTGGAGAGAAATCCTTTGGCCTGAGGAACCTCTTGATTTCAGGGGACAAAGTATAATCCCTGTGCTGTCCAAAAGCCGCACTGAGAGGTTTCACAAAGTATTCTTGAAAATGCCAATATTGGTTATTCATAAACCTCTGGTCCCATGCTGATACCCACAACTAAACCGGCTTCTTCAGACCATTCTTATCATAAGACCTAATGCTGAACTCTTCTGGCCAGAAGTTAATTTCTTGTCCACAATAGAGAAGAATATGCATTAACATGGAGTATAATGAAAAGTGAACATTCACAAGGTCTCCTTTCAATTTTTCCAGCCCATGATTCAAGGCATCTGCAACATAAGTGGCAAAATCAAATGACCTAGGGTCTTTTGATTGTATATCAGCACATAGAACCATAACCCCAATATCCATGAGTGGATGAGCCTCTAGGCCTAGTACTTGGGCTGCAGCATAATACGTATACTTGAAATATGGATGGAAGTGGTTGACATCAAACGGCACCTTGTCATCTTTGCCAAACTGAACAAATGACCCACCCACTTTTGGCCTGTGAACAGGTAGCCTCCAAGTCCTGTAGATATTTTCCAAACTAAAGAATTCCTGTGAAAGTTTCTTCATATCGATAGTCTCCTCTACTTCCCAGTCCAAATCAAAAACCATATCAATAGTCTGCTTATTAATCACTACTAATGTGTTCCCTCTATAATCACATATGGTTTTGGTTCTTGGGTTGTAACAATCTACCAGGGCTTTCATTAATTCTACGTCCACAAACACATTTGGGACTACTAATTTGCCTAAGTTCTTCTTCCATAGATTATTTATGGGCTCAGGTGCATCCCTTCTTTTGTAGCCAAATAAAAATAGCTCATGCCCTCTTATCTCAGTCCAAATGTCTCCTAAATTTTCAAATCTGTCTTCTAATCCTTCTTCTTCACTTTTGATCTTTTTTGACCTTACACTAGACGATGGACACTGGTCTAATAAGTCCTGAGTCAGAGCTCTCCCTTCTTTCTTCTGTCTTTTGGGCTTCTCTTCAGGGTTCAACTCTTTTCCTTTCCTACTCTTTTTAGAAGAGGAAGATGAAGGTTCCATAGTCACAGTAAAATAAGAGAGACAACACTTACTTGGTGAATGCTCAACTTCTCTGGTTATCGCTTGCAAGTTTCTGCAGGTTCTTCGCAACTTTCAATCTTTTAGCATCGATCTGATTCTTACAAATATTCACTCAGTTCAACTGTAATCGAATGGGCAACTTGTGCACAGTTAATGTTCTGCATCTACAACGGCTACTCAAGTGTTTAAACTTAATTGCAGATGTGACACTTTTCAATTGGGCCTTTAACTCTTTCGCGGGAAGTACAGTTCGCTCAAAGTGCGCACATTTCAAGTCATCGATGAAACCCTTTTCTTCGGCCGAGTGTTTAAACCTTCCATCGAAAGCTCATTTTCTTCGATACAATTGTTTCGGTGAACAGCTCATGTCGAGAGGCCACTTTTAAGACTCATCAAAATCACTCTTTCATCGATAGACCCCTTTTTCGATAAGTCGCTCGCAAGTTTCATCGATGTCATACTTTCGATGAGTTTCTTTCTTCGGTGTAGGCTTATGCGCGTTCATCGATATCCCTTTTTCATCGATATCTTTCTTTATCGATGAAACAGCCTTACTTTTGTTCGACACTACGTTCATCGATGAAAACTTGCATTTCAATGAATGCCTTTTGAGTTTCTTCGGTAATGACATTCCTTCGAAATCACCCTTTTGCCTTTATCGCTTTTTTCTTTTACCTTTTCGATGAAACTTGGAGTATCGATGAGCGGTTTCCTGCGTTCATCGAAGGTAACTTTTTGCTGAAATACCTTTGCTTAGTGCTTTATATGCCCTGTGTCGATGAAAACACTCTTTCGATGAAACTTCCTCTGCAGTGCTCGATACAGTTTACTGGCCGAAATATCCATTAGTCTTCACGCTTATGGAAACATACATTATTATTTTTTTTATATTTTTATTTTCAAAAATAGTGCTCAACACCCCCCTCTCAGTATCTATGGGACCCCTAACAATCATTTGCCAATAAAGTTTTAAGAGCTGATTCATATGATTCTTCCAAAGGAGTGAAATCGCATTAAGGCTTTGAAAGCCAAGATTTTTCCTTAAACCACTTTTTTAATTTCTTCAGAGGGTTTTTTGTTGTAGTTTCAGTTGCTTTGAGTGCTTGTGTGCCGCTAGCCAGATTAAATATTGTGGGTTTTGATTTTGTTTTAATAGTGTCTACCACTCCATGATTAACAACATTTTTTTTGTTATCTTTTCCGTATTTCCAGTATTTATTCTTTTCTTTGGAACTAGAGCCTTGTTGTGTTTCTTTCCAAAGTGATATATCTCCTTTCTTTATAAGCACATCTTCCATTCTGAGGGAACTATCTACCATTTTTTTAAATGAAGGGTATACTTGCATTTGGATATTGTATTTCAATCCAGGGATCAAGTTATTGACAAAAATGTCCATCTTCTCAGAATCTGGAATAGGCCATGAATATCTAGAGAACATCTTTCTCCAACGTTGAAGAAAAGTGAGAAAAGGTTCTCCTATTTTCTGTTTGGTATTGCAAAGCTCGATCATAGTGACTGGATGACAAATTTTATAGGAGTATTGCTGGAGAAACAATTCGACTAATTCCTCAAAAATTTTAATTCCCATAGGTAGACTAGAAAACCATTTCATAGCTTGTCCTCCTAAACTCCTTGGGAAAAGGCGCATGAGATATGCTTGTTCGTGCATGAACTCCATACATAAAGCACAAAATTATCTGACATGGTCTTGAGGATCTGCATTACCATCATATTTTTCAAACTTAGGAATCTCCACTCTCGAAGAAAATGGAGGCATGTAAAGATTTTTGGCAAATGGGAACGGGAAGGTTGTGTCTAAAGAATATTGCTTTGATGATTTATCCTTGTTTTTTAGCTCTATGATTTCAGTCTGTAATGCTTGTAATTGTTTGTTCACCAGTGCTAAGGGTGTCTCTTCCTCTTTAGTGATAAGTGTTTCAATGTTATAATCAGTAGGAAGTTTAGCACCTTGTTTTGCTAGTTCTAGAAAATAATCTTCTTTTTCTTTAGCCATGATTATCTTCATCATTTTTTGGAAATCTTTATCCTTTTGACAACTATTTATAATAGCTTTTGTAGGTTCAGAGGCTTCAAACTCACTAGATGAGTAATTATTGTCATTAGCATGGGTACTAAGATTGTCATAAGTATCGTGTTTAGCAGCTTGTCTTTCTTGCTTTTCTCCAGACATGATGGGAGATAAGGGTTGATAAAAAAATTGGTAAATTTGACGATGAAGGTTTATTAGAGACAGGGTCCTCTATGAAGAATGGATTATCTTTAATGAAAAGGATGATCCTTTACCTTTGGTATCTTTCTTGTGAGAACTTCTGGTTTGAGTGGGCATTTATGAATGATGTGACTGAGAGCTAGATGTGATGCAGAAGTCAAGATCAAATTGAAGCTAGTTGTTCATTTGACGCAATGATTTGAGAGAAGTGACTAAGACTCAGTTTAGTTTCAAGAATGATCTATCATGTATAAGATGTGATCTAAGTAACTTAGTTTGATAAGTGGTTGATTGAACTAGCTAAAAGATGATCGACAAAATTGTGCAGCACAATGACAGGGGTACACTATCAAGATTATTTATGCTCAGTATAATGATGACTAGTTTTATGCTCACTGTAGACTGATTAGGCAAGTTTGACTATTCTGGAAAAGTGTGTAGACAAACAAGTTTCTAGACTAACAAAATAAAGAATTTGTACGACAAAGTTTTCAAACCCAGACGACAATTTAATAGTTCCCAGACGATAGAGACAATTTCTCATACGAGTTGTTGCCTAAACTTGCACAATAGTTTAATGACCTCTAAATGACAATCTGATGAGTATGATGGTTATTCGTACGACAGTATACTAAGGGCCAGATGACAATTCTCTGAGACCGGAATGACAATTTTGTATGCTCGGACAACTATTATTACAGGTTCAAACAATAAACTGACAAGACCAATGAAGACTCGTACGATAATAGGTATGTAGCCAGATGATAATTCAGTAGACTCGTACAATAGTGTTTTGGACAGAGACGAGATTCTGACACAATCAGAGTTTTGACAACTGACAGAGACCAGTTTTTGATAAGGACAATTTTTTTATGACTGACAAAGACTAGTTTTTGACACGAATAGAGTTTTGATCACTGAGTTGTTGATGTTGTTGATTTGTTTTCTCCAGTTTCAGTATTTTAGTTTCATTTTCAAGGATGAAAACACAGAAAACACGCAATATGTATAATGACTTTTAAGCACAACACGCTAACCCTACGAAAGTTGGCTTAGAGAAGAAAACCTTTTCTTGCAAACTCAGGTACACACCCGATAGCTAATCAGAATATGACCATTGAGTCTCACGCAATGGATTCACAATGTCGTATTAGCCGACTCCAAATGCTAATGGGGGCACAGAATGGCAAGTATCTTGGGAGAGTTACTATCTCTCTTGCACAAAGATTATCCCCCTTTTGGAGGTGAATCATGTAGCCTCTATCTTATAGTTCTTAGTTAGGAATTTCGTTCAAAATTACCCCTTGAAGTCACGCAAGCATGATTGAGGCCTATAGCCTGATAAGGTACCGAAAAAATTTGTAGTCACATAAATGTGATTGAGACCGCGAGGCCCTACAAAATGCCTGATATGAGAGATCTCAAAGAGAAAACTCAAATAATCCCGTCCTCTAAGACTTTAATCACCAGAGGCCTATTTATTATAGTGAGTTGGAATTCTCAGGTCCATTTGTACTCACTTAGGTAATTCTCATAGGGTGATTACTTTTCCCACTGTGACATGCCCGCTAAAGGTACACAAATCTCAAATTTAGAAAAAGATTTGAGGGTCTGGATTTTTTATTGTCTGTACAAATAAGAGAATACTCTCCTACCTCTTAGATTTTTCAGAAAACACAAAAGATAGATTTGTTCATTAACCAAAAATCAATTTAAGTTCCTAAACAAATGAATTTAAAGAATGCATGATGTTCACTTGAATTTCCTCAGGCAACCTGCAAAAATAATGAATCAGTATTCATATTGTTTTTGTGCGACAAGCATTCTGCAAAAAACTGATTAGGCTGTCAAAACTTCTCAAGCAAACAAACAACAAGACAGGGTCAGCATTAGTACCATAAAAATTCAATAAAAAACCCTAAGAATGTTATCTGTTTTTAATATAAAAATACAGAATATCATACGAGTATTCTCAATGAGCTATACGATATCTGCAGTTTGTCGTTCACGCCTCTATGAAAACTCGTATGAGTTTTTGCAAAAACTATACAGAAAAAATCTGAAAAATAAAAGAAAGGTAATCTGCGATGCTAAAAGATGTAGTCTTTTGCCCCACGGTGGGCACCAAAATATGTGTGCAAAAAGTGGATAAAGTATGCAAGTTGTTAGACACAACACTTCAATTAAGTCATTGCATGCATGGTTAGACAGATATAATCATGAATATAATTACCATAACAAATTGACCTATTGCCTTCTAAAAGATGCGAGTATAGACTTGCTCTCATATTTGTCTAAGCAATACCAGTGACTAGACTACACCAAGATGAAGGATTTAATCTATATGAGCATGAGATTAATCTAAATGTATGCAAGATAAGCTAGATATGCAAGATTAAGCTAGATGAATGAATATCAAACTAGATAGATGCCTAATAAGCTATATGAATTCAAGCAATCATAATTAAACTAAATATGCAAAAATCTAAACTAAGATGCAATAATCTCAAAGCATAATATCTTCAATGACTCTAGAGCAAAAAACTGCATAATAACAATAAATCTCTAGGGTGTTTTGAATGAGAGATGAAGATTGAATTTATAGAGACTCAAAAGAGAGACCAACGTTCAAGATTGATTAGCAATGAGCGGTTGACATTATTCAAGAAAAAGCAGAATTCAAGATAATTGAAATAATTGAGATCAGATTCAGTTAATCTTGAGATAGATTCCAATTATAGCTTGATTAAATGCATTCAGATTATAAGTATGAGTTTGCATTGAAGATTAAATTTAGTTGATTCAATGCACTTTTTTTTAATTTGTTCAAGATTTTTATTTAGAAAAATTCTTTTCAATGCAACTGAACCTCTTTCTTCAAAAACTTTGAGTTTTAATTTTAGAGAAAATGATTAATTCAATTTAATTGTTTTTTCTAATTTTTTTCAAGTTATCTCAATTTTAGAAAAAGAAATATCTTAAGTTTGATTTCTTCTCTCAATTTAATTTTTTTTTTTTTTTTCAATTTAACTCTTTCTTTTGCATATTAATTCCTCTTTTTGTGATAAATCTCTCTTAGTAAATTAATTCTTTTTTTTTGTGATTAATCTCTCTTTGTAAATTAATTCTTTTTATTTATGATTAAATGGAAAATTTATTTATTAATTAAATATGCTAGGATATTCGATCAAAATGATTTACTTGGAATGATTTAATTAATTAAATAAATATTTAATTAATATAAAGTGATTTATTTGCCATCTAACATTAATGATTGAAGAATTAATTAATTAGGTGCTCAAGGTTGATTTAATTGCCTTTAGTTAGGACCTTTGTGATGTTGTCGAGAATAGGGGCCCATGGTTTAGGTGACCATTTTTAGGGTATTACATTTGCCCCTCTTTGAATTAATGTGTGAGCAGTGTGTTGGTTCAAAGAATAGTTGATGTCAAATGGATATCAGTTCTGAACTTGATGGATCACAAATTGATGAAGAGTGAGATGTTCAGCTTGATTTGAAGCGATGAAACTAAACAGAGTTAATTAAAGTGATATCAATCCTGAACTTGATTTAACTAGGACCGACAATGAGTGACATACTGTTCTTGAACTTGATTGATCAAGAAATAGACATCAATCTAGAACTTGATCGAACTAGATTGAGCGAGAGACACAACTGATTCCGAACTTGATTGAACATGAATCGACTGAGCAAAGTGATAAAACCAATTTCGAACTTGATTGAATAAGAACCGATTAGCAAGAGAAAATGTTCGGCTTGATTTTAATGTGATGAAACTGACATCAATTTGAAGATTGATTTATATAAGGACAAAGATTCATATGCCCCTAGAGATTTCTTTATTTGACATCGAAGATTCTCAACTTGATATGACGTGATTTAATTAAGATGCTCCTAGTAACAAGGTTTAATAGATTTTCTTTGTTTGAAAAGAATTTTGCTCGACTTTAGATGAAGGTGATTTGAAAATATTACTTAAGAGTATAAAAAATGTGTGTGTGAAAAGTGGATAAAGTCTACAAGTTGTAAGACACAACACTTCAATTAAGTCATTGCATGCATGATTAGACAGATATAATCATGAATATAAAAACCATAACAAATCGACCAATTGCCTTCTAAAAGTTGCAAGTATAGACTTGCACTTATATTTGACTAGGCAATACCAGTGACTAGACTACAACAAGATGAAGGATTTAATCTTTATGAGCATGACATTAAGCTAAATGTATGCAAGATAAGATAGATATGCAAGATTAAGCTAGATGAATGAATATTAAACTAGATAGATGCATAATAAGCTATATGAATTCAAGAAATCATAATTAAAATAAATATGGAAAAATCTAAACTAAGATGCAATAATCTCAAAGCACAATATCTTTAATGACTCCAGAGCAAAAAACTGCATAATAAAAATAAATCTCCAGGGTGTTTTGAATGAGAGATGGAGGCTGAATTTATAGACTCAAAAGAGAGACCAACGGTCAAGATTGATTAGCAATGAGCGGTTGAGATTATTCAAAAAAAAGCATAATTCAAGATAATTGAAATAATTGAGAGACCAGATTCAGTTAATCTTGAGATAGATTCCAATTATAGCTTGATTGAATGCATTCAAATTATAAGTCTGAGTTTGCATTGGAGATTAAATTTAGTTGATTCCATGCACTTAAGATAAAAATAGGTGATTCCATGTTCTTTTCTTTAATTTGTTCAAGATTTTTATTTTGAAAAAGCCTTTTCAATGTAACTGAACCTCTTTCTTCAAAAACTTTGAGTTTTAATTTTATAGAAAATGATTAATTCAATTTAATTGTTTTTCTGATTTTTCTCAAGTTAAATCAATTTTAGAAAGAGAAATATCTTAAGTTTGATTTCTTCTCTCAATTTAATTATTTTCCTTTTTTTTCAATTTAACTCTCTCTTTTGCAGACTAATTCCTCTATTTGTGATCAATCTCTTTTTGTAAATTAATTCTTTTTTTTGTGATTAATCTCTCTTTGTCAATTAATTCATTTTTTTTATGATTAAATGGCAAAATTATTTATTAATTAAATATGCTAGGATATTTAATTAAATAAATAGGATATTTGATCAAAATGATTTGCTTGGAATGATTTAACTAATTACATAAATATTTAATTAATATAGAGTGATTTATCTGCCATCTAACATTAATAATTGAAGATTTAATTAATTAGGTGCTCAAGATTGATTTAATTGCCTTTAGTTAGGATCTTGATTATGTTGTCGAGAATAGGGGCCCATGGTTTAGGTGACCATTATTAGGGTATTACATTTTCCCCTCTTTGAATTAATGTGTGACCAACGTGTTGGTTTGAAGAATAGTTTATGTCAAATAGATATTAGTTCTAAACTTGATGGATCGCAAACCAATGAAGAGAGAGATGTTCAGTTTGATTTGAAGTGATGAAACTGAACAGAGTTGATTAAAGCAATACTGATCCTAAACTTGATTGAACTAGGACTAACAAAGAGCAAGATACTGTTCTTGAACTTGATTGATCAAGAAATGGACATCGATCTAGAACTTGATTGAACTAGATTGAGTGAGAGACGCAACTGATTCCGAACTTGATTGAATAGGAATCGACTAAGCAAAGCGATAAAACCGATTCCGAACTTGATTGAACAAGAACCTATTAGCAAGTGAAAATGTCCAGCTTGATTTTGATGTGATGAAATTGAACATCGATTTTAAGATTGACTCAGATAAGGACAAACATTGATATGCCCCTAGTGATTGCTTTATTTCACATTGAAGAATCTCAAATTGATACAACATGATTTAATTAAGATGCCCCTAGTAACAAGGTTTAATTGATTTTCTTTGTTTGAAAATAATTTTTCTCGACTTTAGATGAAGATGATTTGAAAAAATTTCTTGACTTTTGATGAAGATAATCATTGAAAAGATGTTATGAATATAAAAAATGTGTGTGTGAAAAGTGGATAAAGTCTTCAAGTTGTTAGATACAACACTTCAATTAAGTCATTGCATTCATGGTTAGACAAATATAATCATGAATATAAAAACCATAACAAATCAACCTATTGCCTTCTAAAAGATGTGAGTATAGACTTGCTCTCAGATTTGTCTAAGCAATACCAGTGACTAGACTACACCAAGATGAAGGATTTAATCTATATGAGCATGAGATTAAGCTAAATGTATGCAAGATAAGCTAGATATGCAAGATTAAGCTAGATGAATGAATATTAAACTAGATAGATGCACAATAAGCTATATGAATTCAAGCAATCATAATTAAACTAAATATGCGAAAAGCTAAACTAAGATGCAATAATCTCATAGCACAATATCTTCAATGACTCCAAAGCAAAAACCTGCATAATAACAAAAAATCTCCAAGGTGTTTTGAATGAGAGATGGAGCCTGAATTTATAGAGACTCAAAAGAGAGACCAACGGTCAAGATTGATTAGCAATGAGCAATTGAGATTGTTCAAGAAAAAGAACAATTCAGTATATAAACATTTCGGGAATCAGCAATGGGAGGAGGTTCGCACATTCTAGGGCTTCACAACAGGGTTCCAAGGAATGGAAGATGGCGGCAAGATGCCAGTGTAGGATGGCAGGGCGTAGCAAGGCTTGAAAGTAGGGCTGCAAGAAATGGTAGATGGTGGCAAGGTTTCAGTGTCCCTTGTTGGGCTCACCAAGGATAGACAAAGGATGCCCCTCATGTTGGCCAATACTCAAATTTTGACATCAATCCCTTGCCAAAATCTTTAGGGACAAACCATTTATCAAACCGGTTTCAGACTTACCTTCAGGAAACCGATGGTTGAATCGTTTAGTATGTCTACAAGACCAGTCAGATAGCTCCGACACTTTTTTCAATCATCCTCTTGCTCAACCGGCCCGCTCATTTCATTTTCATCCCCACAAAGTAAAAGGAAAACTGTAGAATCATTTGAACTCCAACACCTACGCCTAGGGAGTTTTTCACAACCAAGGGGCGCGTAAGGACTCTAGAGGACACCCAAGCCACCACCCACATTTTCAAAAATCATTTGGGCGGGAAAAAAAGTTCAAAATTCATTTGGGCGGGAAAAAAATTTCAAAACACTGTAAAAAAAGCTTCCACTTCTGAATGCGTTATGATCAAAACACCAAAAGAAACAACCAATTTTAGACATCTGCAAAGCAACTCCATCCGCATCTCAACAGTTCAACAATTGTCTCACCGAAGGGGAAAGTGGAGAAGATCAACAAGGTGATCGTGGAGACCCCCTCAAGTTGAAACCAGTGCACTTTGTGTGGAAAAGAAAACAGGCAAATTTTAAAGAGGCAGACTCCTCTTTTCCCATCCCGACTCGGGCTCTGGTTGAGAATGCTTCCCCTATCAAGATAACCTTTCCTAGCCATGTTCTCTCCTAGTCGGTCTCCTTTCTCCAAAAATCAGCTCTCATTTGTAAGTTTAGTTCTTCAATCCCTCTTCAAACTCTACTTTCATGGGCAAATAGACACTGATTGGGTCTTCGTGACATTTTCTTCATTGACAACCATTCAGGGTTTTTTATAGCTTTGTTTTCTTCATCTGAAGATAGAGATGCAGTTCATAAAAATAAAGGCTGGTTTTGTAAAGGGGCTGGTATTTTTACCTTATCCTGGATTCCAAATTTTAAACCAGATGCTAATCTTTGTAGATTTTACCCCCACTGGATCTCTTTTTGGTGTTTGCCTTTGGAATACAGAGACCTGGATATTGTGGAGACCATGGCCAATCAACTAGGAATCTTTGTTTCTCACGATCTTATACCCTTTGAAACAATCCAAAGAGATGTTAGAGTTTTCCTTCTCCTTGCCTTAGATAAAACCTTTCCAAGGCACTTAACCATCACATCAAAATGGGGTTTGTGGCATCAAGACATTGTTTTGGATAATGCAAAGGTCATCTGCAAATATCAGCACCAACTAGGCCATTTCACTAATTCCTGTAGTGTTCATGAGTGCTTAGAGTTTTTAGTCTGTAAAAATCACTGCTCAGAACGTCTTCTGTGCACTGCCCACCAGCACGAGGTAGTCTTGTCTTCTGATCCTGTACAATCATGTAATGTTCCCTCTGAACCTCGAGATGCCTTAAATTTTGAGTCATCCTACATTCAGTGGATTAATCAATTGACTTACTTTTTTATCATGTATAGGAGGATTCTTTATAGCTATAAATCTTCCTCCACGCCCACACCGGTTCTCCAATTATGTGACAAAAAATCTAATGATAGAGAAGCTATAGTTTGGGACCTAATGTTCAACGAATCCCCAATTGATATTCAGAGTTTAATGCAGAATTTATCAGTTTCAGGGATAGCTGCCTCAATTAAGGAGGGTCATATCTAGGAGGTAGCAGATGATATCCTATCCACTTTAGCTGCCACTATGATTAAGGAAATTGTAGAGGAGGAAGGTATTAGTATGACAAATATAATGTGTCCCTTACGAAAAACAAGGTGTTGTTGTTCAACTATTGACCTCTTAGATAAAGGGGAACTCCCCTTGGAAATTAGGTAGGAAGAAATGGAAACCCCTCCACAAGATGGTGAGACAAAAAAAAAAAATTGACTATGCACAATCTTTATCGGTTGAGCAGAGCCCCATCTTGAAATTAGAAGTGTGTACAACCCCAAAAAAGAGAGGTAGGAAACTGAACTCTATGAAGATTAAAGAAGAAATAGAGGTAGGTGTGCAGAGTATTCTAGATGGAAAATTCAAGGTATCAAAAAGAATTACGAGTGCAAAAGGCACTCCTGTTTCATAATGAAAATGAATTCTTCAAACGTCAAGGGCATTAATGCTCCTGACAAAAGAGGGAGAACCAAGTCTCACCTTGATTCTTCAAAGGCTGACATCTTTATACTCCAAGAAACGAAGTTATCACAGGAAATGTATCAAAAAACAATGGCTAAATGGACACAATTTGGATCTACCCACATGCAACATGTTGGGGCCTTGGGAGGTTTACTTACATTATGGAATCCTAAAAAAGTTCAAGTTCAATTATTAGATCAAGATCATAATTGGTAAATGTTGAAAGCAGTATGCTATGACATGACCTTTATGGTATTTAATGTTTATGGCCCCATCCCCACTCAGCAAAAGAGAGACCTATGGGACAAACTGACTCTTTTACTCTAACAAGAAGCACATAATTTTATCATTGGAGGAGACTTTAATGCAATCTTGTCTCATAAGGAGAAACAAGGAGGAATCTTCCCACCCCCACAATCTATCCGGGATTTTCTAAGTTTCACCAAAGAAAACAACTTATTGGATGTGATCTCCAACAATGGTCTAAAATAATTGAGGATCAGAGATAGATTCCAATTATAGCTTGATTGAATGCATTCATATTCTAAGCCTGAGTTTGCATTGGAGATTAAATTTAGCTGACTCCATGCACTTAAGATATAAATAGGTGATTCCATGCACTTTTCTTTAATTTGTTCGAGATTTTTATTTAGAAAAGCCTTTTCAATGCAACTGAACCTCTTTCTTCAAAACTTTGAGTTTTAATTTTAGATAAAATGATTAATTCAATTTAATTGTTTTTCTGATTTTTCTCAAGTTATCTCAATTTTAGAAAAAGAAATATATTGATTTTGATTTCTTCTCTCAATTTAATTATTTTCTTTTGTTTTCAATTTAACTCTTGCTTTTGCAGATTAATTCCTCTTTTTGTGATAAATCTCTCTTTGTAAATTAATTCTTTTTTTTGTGATTAATCTCTCTTTGTAAATTGATTCCTTTTGTTTATGATTAAATGGCAAATTTATGTATTAATTAAATATGCTAGAATATTTAATTAAATAAATAGGATAATTGATCAAAATGATTTACTTGGAATGATTTAATTAATTAAATAAATATCTAATTAATATAGAGTGATTTATTTGCCATCTAACATTAATGATTGAAAGATTAATTAATTAGGTGCTCAAGGTTGATTTAATTGTCTTTAGTTAGGACTTTGGTGATGTTGTCAAGAATAGGGGCCCATGGTTCAGGTGACGATTTTTAGGGTATTACATTTTCCCCTCTTTGAATTAATGTGCGAGCAATGCGTTGGTTCAAAGAATAGCTGATGTCAAATAGATATCAGTTCTAAACTTGATGAATCACAAACCAATGAAGAGTGAGATGTTCAACTTAAATTGAAGCGATGAACCTGAATAGAGTTGATTAAAGTGATACCGATCCTGAACTTGATTGAACTAGGACTGACAAAGAGCAAGATACCATTCTTGAACTTCATTGATCAAGAAACGGGCATCGATCTAGAACTTGATTGAACTAGATTAAGCGAGAGACGCAACCAATTCTGAAATTCATTGAACAGGAATCGACTGAGCAAAGTGATAAAACCGATTCTAAACTTGATTGAACAAGAACCGATTAGCAAGAGAAAATTTCCAGCTTGATTTTGATGTGATGAAACTAAACATCAATTTGAAGATTGATTCAGATGAGGACAAATATTGATATGCCCCTAGAGATTGCTTTATTTCACATCGAAGAATCTCAATTTGATACAACGTCATTTAGTTAAGATGCCCCTAGTAACAACGTTTAATTGATTTTCTTTGTTTGAAAATAATTTTTCTCGACTTTAGATGAAGATGATTTGGCAAAATTTCTTGACTTTTGATGATGATAATTATTGAAAAGATGTTATGAATATAAAAAATGTGTGTGTGAAAAGTGGATAAAGTCTACAAGCTGTTAGACACAACACTTCAATTAAGTCATTGCATGCATGGTTAGATAGATATAATCATGAATATAAAAACCAGAACAAATCGACCTATTGCCTTCTAAAAGATGAGAGTATAGACTTTCTCTCAGATTTTTCTAAGCAATACAAGTGACTAGACTACACCAAGACGAAGGATTTAATCTATATGAGCATGAGATTAAGCTAAATGTATGCAAGATTAAGATAGATGAATGAATATTAAACTATATAGATGCACAATAAGCTATATGAATTCAAGCAATCATAATTAAACTAAAAATGCTAAATGCTAAACTAAGATGCAATAATCTCAAAGAACAATATCTTCAATGACTCCAGAGCAAAAAACTGTATAATAACAAAAAATCTCCAGGGTGTTTTGAATGAGAGATGGAGGCTGGATTTATAGAGACTCAAAAGAGAGACCAACGGTCAAGATTGATTAGCAATGAGTGGTTGAGATTATTCAAGAAAAAGAATAATTAAGGATAATTGAAATAATTGAGAGATTAGATTCAGTTAATCTTGAGATAGATTCCAATAATAGTTTGATTGAATGCATTCAGATTCTAAGTCTAAGTTTGCATTGGAGATTAAATTTAGTTGATTCCATGCACTTAAGATAAAAATAGGTGATTCCATTTACTTTTCTTTAATTTGTTCAAGATTTTAATTTAGAAAAAGCATTTTCAATGCAACTGAACCGCTTTCTTCAAAAACTTTGAGTTTTAATTTTAGAGAAAATGATTAATTCAATTTAAATGATTTTCTGATTTTTCTCAAGTTATCTCAATTTTACAAAAAGAAATATTTTAATTTTGATTTCTTCTCTCAATTTAATTCTTTTCTTTTGTTTTCAATTTAACTCTTTCTCTTGTAGATTAATTCCTCTTTTTGTGATAAATCTCTCTTTGTAAATTAATTCTTTTTTTTTGTGATTAATCTCTCTTTGTAAATTAATTTCTTTTTTTGTGATTAATTGGCAAATTTAATTATTAATTAAATATGCTAGGATATTTAATTAAATAAAAAGGATAACTGATCAAAATGATTTACTTGGAATGATTTAATTAATTAAATAAATATTTAATTAATATAGAGTGATTTATTTGCCATCTAACATTAATGATTGAAGAATTGATTAATTAGGTGCTTAAGGTTGATTTAATTGTCTTTAGTTAAGACCTTGGTGATGTTGTCGAGAATAGGGGCCCATGGTTTAGGTGACCATTTTTAGGGTATTACATTTGCTCCTCTTAGAATTAATGTGTGAGAAATGTGTTGGTTCAAAGAATAGTTGATGTCAAATAGATATCAGTTCTGAAATTGATAGATCACAAACTGATCAAGAGTGAGATGTTCAACTTGATTTGAATCGATGAAACTGAATAAAGTTGATTAAAGCGATACCGATCCTGAACTTGAATGAACTAGGACCAAAAAAGAGTGAGATACCATTCTTGAACTTGATTGATCAAGAAACGGGCATCGATCTAGAACTTGATCGAACTAGATTGAGGAAGAGATGCAACAAATTCCGAAGTTGATTGAACATGAATCGATTGAGTAAAGCGATAAAACCAATTCCGAAATTGATTGAACAAGAACTGATTAGCAAGAGAAAATGTCCGGCTTGATTTTGATGTGATGAAACAGAACATTGATTTGAAGATTGATTCAGATAAGGACAAAGATTGATATGCCCCTAGAGATTTATTTATTTGACATCAAAGAATCTCAACTTGATATGACATGATTTAGTTAAGATGCCCCTACTAACAAGGTTTAATTGATTTTCTTTGTTTGAAAAGAATTTCGCTCGACTTTAGATGAAGATGATTTGAAAAAAATTCTTGACTTTTCATGATGATAATAATTGAAAAGATGTTATGAGTATTAAAAATATGTGTGTGAAAAGTGGATAAAGTCTGCAAGTTGTTAGACACAACATTTCAATTAAGTCATTGCATGCATGGTTAGACAGATATAATCATGAATATAAAAACCATAACAAATTAAACTATTGCCTTATAAAAGATGTGAGTATAGAATTTCTCTCAGATTTGTCTAAGCAATACCAGTGACTAGACTACACCAAGACAAAGGATTTAATCTATATGAGCATGAGATTAAGCTAAATGTATGCAAGATAAGCTAGATATGCAAGATCAAGCTAGATGAATGAATATTAAACTAAATAGATGCACAATAAGCTATATGAATTCAAGCAATAATAATTAAACTAAATATGCAAATAGCTAAACTAAGATGCAATAATCTCAAAGCACAATATCTTCAATGACTCTAGAGCAAAAAATTGCATAATAACAATAAATCTCTAGGGTGTTTTGAATGAGAGATGGAGGCTAAATTTATAGATACTCAAAAGAGAGACCAACGATCAAGATTGATTAGCAATGAGCGGTTGAGATTATTCAAGAAAAAGCACAATTTAGGATAATTGAAATAATTGAGAGATCAAATTCAGTTAATCTTGAGATAGATTCCAATTATAGCTTGATTGAATGCATTCAGATTATAAGTCTGAGTTTGCATTGGAGATTAAAATTTAGTTGATTCCATGCACATAAGATAAAAATAGGTGATTCCATGCACTTTTCTTTAATTTGTTCAAGATTTTTGTTTAGAAAAAGCCTTTTCAATGCAACGGAACCTCTTTCTTCAAAAAATTTGAGTTTTAATTTTAGAGGAAATGATTAATTCAATTTAATTATTTTTCTGATTTTTCTCAAGTTATCTTAATTTTAGAAAAAGAAATATCTTAAGTTTGATTTCTTCTCAATTTAATTATTTTCTCTTGTTTTCAATAAACTCTTTCTTTAGCAGATTAATTCCTCTTTTTGTGATAAATCTCTCTTTGTAAATTAATTCTTTTTTTTGTGATTAATCTCTCTTTGTCAATTAATTCATTTTTTTTATGATTAAATGCAAATTTATTTATTAATTAAATATTCTAGGATATTTAATTAAATAAAAAGGATAACTGATCAAAATGATTTACTTGGAATGATTTAATTAATTAAATAAATATTTAATTAATATAGAGTGATTTATTTGCCATCTAACATTAATGATTGAAGAATTAATTAATTAGGTGCTCAAGGTTGATTTAATTGCATTTAGTTAGGATCTTGGTGATGTTGTCGAGAATAGGGGCCCATGGTTTAGGTGACCATTTTTAGGGTATTACATTTGCCCCCTTTGAATTAATGTGTGATGAGCGTGTTGGTTCAAAGAATAGTTAATGTCAAATAGATATCAGTTCTGAACTTGATGGATCACAAATCGATGAAGAGCGAGATGTTCAGTTTTATTTGAAGCGATGAAACTAAATAGAGTTGATTAAAGCAATACCGATCCTGAACTTGATTGAACTAGGACCGACAAAGAGCGAGATATTGTTCTTGAACTTGATCGATCAAGAAACGAGCATCGATCTAGAACTTGATTGAACTAGATTGAGCGAGAGGCGGAACCATTTTTGAACTTGATTGAACAAGAATTGACTCAGGAAAGAGATAAAATCGATTCCAAACTTGATTGAACAAGAACTAATTAGCAAGAGAAAATGTCGAGCTTGATTTTGATGTGATGAAACTGAACTTCGATTTGAAGATTGATTCAAATAAGAACAAAGATTGATATGCCCCTAGAGATTGCTTTATTTGACATCGAAGAATATCAACTTGATACGAATTGATTTAGTTAAGATGGCCCTAGTAACAAGGTTTAATTGATTATCTTTGTTTGAAAAGAATTTTGGTCGACTTTAGATAAAGATTATTTTAAAAAAATTCTCGACTTTTGATGATGATAATCATTGAAAAGATGTTATGTGTATAAAATATGTGTATGTGAAAAGTGGATAAAGTCTGCAAGCTATTAGACACAACACTTCAATTAATTCATTGCATGGATGGTTAGACAGATATAATCATGAATATAAAAACCATAATAAATCAACCTATTGCCTTCTAAAAGATGTGAGTATAGACTTGCTCTTAGATTTGTCTAAGCAATACCAGTGACTAGACTACACCAAGACGAAAGATTTAATCTATATGAGCATGAGATTAAGCTAAATGTATGCAAGCTAAGCTAGATAAGCAAGATTAAGCTAGATGAATGAATATTAAACTAGATAGATGTACAATAAGCTATATAAATTCAAGCAATCATAATTAAACTAAATATGCAAAAAGCTAAACTAAGATGCAATAATCTCAAAGCACAATATCTTCAATGACTCCAAAGCAAAAAACTACATAATAACAATAAATCTCCAGGGTGTTTTGAATGAGAGATGGAGGCTGAATTTATAGAGACTAAAAAGAGAGACCAACGGTCAAGATTGATTAGCAATGAGTGGTTGAGATTATTCAAGAAAAAGAACAATTAAGGATAATTGAAATAATTGAGAGATCAGATTCAGTTAATCTTGAGATAGATTCCAATAATAGTTTGATTGAATGCATTCAGATTCTAAGTCTAAGTATTGAGATAGATTCTAATTATAGATTGATTGAATGCATTCAAATAAGTTTGCATTGCAGATTAAATTTAGTTGATTCCATGCACTTAAGATAAAAATAGGGGATTCCATGCACTTTTCTTTAATTTGTTCAAGATTTTTATTTAGAAAAAATCATTTTCAATGCAACTGAACCTCTTTCTTCAAAATCTTTGAGTTTTAATTTTAGAGAAAATGATTAATTCAATTTAATTGTTTTTCTGATTTTTCTCAAGTTATCTCAATTTTAGAAAAATAAATATCTTAAGTTTGATTTCTTATCTCAATTTAATTATTTTCTATTGTTTTCAATTTAACCCTTTCTTTTGCAGATTAATTCCTCTTTTTGTGATAAATCTCTCTTTGTAAATTAATTCTTTTTTTGTGATTAATCTCTCTTTGTAAATTAATTCTTTTTTTTTATGATTAAATGGCAAATTTATTTGTTAATCAAATATGCTAGGATATTTAATTAAACAAATAGGATAATTGATCAAAATGATTTACTTGGAATGATTTAATTAATTAAATAAATATTTAATTAATATACAGTGATTTATTTGCCATCTAACATTAATGATTGAAGAATTGATTAATTAGGTGCTCAAGGTTGATTTAATTGGCTTTAGTTAGGACCTTGGTGATGTTGTCGAGAATAGGAGCCCATGGTTTAGGTGACCATTTTTAGGGTATTACATTTGCTCCTCTTAGAATTAATGTGTGAGCAGCGCGTTGGTTCAAAGAATAGTTGATGTCAAATAGATATCAGTTCTGAACTTGATAGATCACAAACCGATCAAGAGCGAGATGTTCAGCTTGATTTGAAGTGATAAAACTGAATAGAGTTGATTAAAGCGATACCAATCCTGAACTTGAATGAACTAGGACCGAAAAAGAGTGAGATACCATTCTTGAACTTGATTGATCAAGAAACGGGCATTGATCAAGAACTTGATCGAACTAGATTGACCAAGAGACGCAACCAATTCCGAACTTGATTGAACAAGAATCGACTGAGCAAAGAGATAAAACCGATTAGCAAGAGAAAATGTCCAGCTTGATTTTGATGTGATGAAAGTGAACTTCGATTTGAAGATTGATTCAAATAAGGACAAATATTGATATGCCCCTAGAGATTTGTTTATTTGACATCGAAGAATCTCAACTTGATATGATGTGATTTAGTTAAGATGGCCCTAGTAACAAGGCTTAATTGATTTTCTTTGTTCAAAAATAATTTCACTCGACTTTATATAAAGATGATTTGAAAAAAAATCTCGACTTTTGATGATGATAATCATTGAAAATATGTTATGTATTAAAAAATATGTTTGTGAAAAGTGGATAAAGTCTGCAAGTTGTTAGACACAACACTTAAATTAAGTCATTGCCTGCATGGTTAGACAGATATAATCATGAATATAAAAACCATAACAAATCGATCTATTGCCTTCTAAAAGATGCGAGTATAGACTTTCTCTCAGATTTGTCTAAGCAATACCAGTGACTAGACTACACCAAGACGAAGGATTTAATCTATATGAGCATGAGATTAAGCTAAATGTATGCAAGATAAGCTAGATATGCAAGATTAAGCTAGATGAATGAATATTAAACTAGATAGATGCACAATAAGCTATATGAATTCAAGCAATCATAATTTAACTAAATATGCAAAAAGCTAAACTAAGATGCAATAATCTCAAAGCATAATATCTTCAATGACTCTAGAGCAAAAAACTGCATAATAACAATAAATCTCCAGGGTGTCTTGAATGAGAGATGAAGGCTTAATTTATAGAGACTCAAAAGAGAGAGCAACAGTCAAGACTGATTAGCAATGAGCGGTTGAGATTATTCAAGAAAAAGAACAATTTAGGATAATTGAAATTGAGAGATCAGATTTAGTTAATCTTGAGATAGATTCCAATTATAGCTTGATTGAATGCATTCAGATTATAAGTCTGAGTTTGCATTGGAGATTAAATTTAGTTGATTCCATGCACTTAAGATAAAAATAGGTGATTCCATGCACTTTTCTTTAATCTTCAATATTTTTATTTAGAAAAAGCCTTTTCAATGCAACTGAACCTCTCTCTTCAAAAACTTTGAGTTTTAATTTTAGAGAAAATGATTAATTCAATTTAATTGTTTTTCTGATTTTTCTCAAGTTATCTCAATTTTAGAAAAATAAATATCTTAAGTTTGTTTTGTTCTCTCAATTTAATTCTTTTCTTTTGTTTTCAATTTAACTCTTTCTTTTGCAGATTAATTCTTCTTTTGTGATAAATCTCTCTTTGTAAATTAATTCTTTTTTTGTGTGATTAATCTCTCTTTGTAAATTAATTCCTTTTTTTTATGATTAAATGGAAAATTTATTTATTAATTAAATATGCTAGGATATTTAATTAAATAAATAGGATTGTTGATCAAAATGATTTACTTGGAATAATTTAATTAAATAAATAAATATTTAATTAATATAGAGTGATTTATTTGCCATCTAACATTAATGATTGAAGAATTAATTAATTAGGTGCTCAAGGTTGATTTAATTACCTTTAGTTAGGACCTTGGTGATGTTGTCAAGAATAGGGGCCCATGGTTTAGGTGACCATTTTTAGGGTATTACAAATCTCGCTATTGTAGACCTACTACATGTCTCACTTTCATTTTCTATTCATGCATTTCCCTCACTCGAGGAAGACACATCTGACAAATGCCTATTTGGTGGTACCTACACTCCATCAAATGAGAGAGTTAGTTGGTAATGAGAGAGATATTTTGCAAACAAGGGTAATGTTGATGAAGAAGTTGGCCCTAAAGTTGATGTTGAGATTAAAATTTGAATAAGTCAAACTGGGGCCTCAAGTGTTGATAACTCTATTAGATTTGTTGCTAATGTCGAGGTTTGAAAAATTGAGGAAGTTTGTTTTCCAAGTATTTTTAAAAAATAAAATGTTTCTATAGGGTGTATTGACTTATACCTATCGATCCATGAGACTGTGCAAGATCCTCATCAAAGGGGTTCAAGTTCCTGCACATGTAATTCAATTATCTTGTGTTAGCTAAAAATTACATGATACATATACTAAAAATTACATAGTACACAACATGAACAACATGAACTTTGTAGACAAGAAGAGTATTAATATCTGTGTGTGTGTGTGTGTGTGTGTGTGTGTGTGTGTTTTCGTTATAATCATTGTAAATTTTTTAATTCTTCCCTTTACTTTATGTAGACTATGCAGGATCCTCAACTAAAGGGTTAACGGTGTCTATAGTCAATTACCTGTTTCCACCAAGGGTGACAACATCACACAAAATATATACATGAAATCAACACCATCAATTGAGCATCATAAGAATTACATTTGTAAGTTGATAAACAATAAATACATATGTATCATAAGCATCACATATGTATCATCATATATGTGATTGAACATCATAAGCAACACATATGTGTCATCATAAGTATGTAATCCATCACATATGTATCATAAATCACCATCCATCACATAGGTAATAAACAATCCACATTCTATAAATAAACACAAAGTTCAAAAAATGTCACATGTATCATCATAAACATGTAATCCATCACATATGTATTTTAAATCAACATCCATCACATAGCTAATAAACAGTCCAAATTCCATAAATAAACGCAAAGTTTTAAAAATGTCACATAAATAGTCACTCTCCCTATCTCCATCTCCTCAAGGTGGCATAGTTCTACTATTAGGACCCGCTAGAGGTGGAACGTGAATAAAAAACATTAAAAGATGCATCATGAATTAATTTTGTAATGGTATTAGAATTCAAAACATAATGAATTAATTATGTATCCATATAAGTCAAATAAATTTCTATCAAGAAATCAATATTAAATAGATAATATACTAATCGCATACCTCATACATTTCATTCATGTCATTGATCTTCTTCTTCATCCTACTCATCATCATGACCATCATCATCATCATCATCATCATCATCATCATCATCGTCGTCATCGTCGTCATCTTCATCATCATCATCGTCATCACCATCAGCACCATCACCATCACCATCACCATCACCATCATCATCATCATCATCAACTTCTTCTTCTTCATCATCATCAAGTAACTGTCAATTCTGATCATCATCTACATCATCTTCTAATTCGATGGTATCTTCTTCTTCCATCACATTATACTTTATTGGCCTTCCTCTTGGATCATGTCTAACAACAAATAACCAACCCGATTTATGTGGAACCTCTAAGTAAAACACCTTCTCACATTGGCTTGGAAGAACATAGGGCTCATCCCCAACTAGTTCAAATGACCTTGTATTAACCATTGTAAATCCATTATCATGTTCAATAATAGTTATAACAGGATCGTTTTTATTCAATCGTAGCCTATACCATTTGACAACGAACAAAACTAATTTGAAGGAATTAAAGTCACTCTCAAGTATATCATCCAAAATACCATAGTATCAATTTTGAGACTCTTGAGGATGTATGTCATTCCTCAATGAAATATTTGTCACCTCAAAGACTGCAGTTATCCCAGAATCACAAGTTTTCTTCATGTCATTCAATTTTTTGATGCTAAATTTATGACAATTGCAGCACATAACATTATGGTGTTTGACCTGCAATATGTCAAACATGTAAAAATTATTGCATCATGAGTTGATAAACATATGGGTGATTAATAAATTTATACATACCTGTTTATCTCTTAAACCATATGTAAATCAATGTCATGCCCAAACTTTTGGGCAAAACACAACTAACAAATTTTTTTATTTTTTTTTAAGCACTTAATTACATGCATTCATTTACTTAAATAGTTGTGACAACTTAACAGTTTGTTCTAAACGAAATCTTAATTGATATTAAATACTAACATAACAATTATGATAACTTCTATTATCAAGCAGAGCAAATAATTTTCATGAGGTGTTATTAAGTTCTCTCGAAAGTTCCTTTCATTTCAGTTGCGCTTTTTAGTACTTATTTGGATCCATTTCTACTAAACAGACATTAATATAATGACTGGGTTCGATATCAATTATTTACTAAATGTTAACACTATTGCTATTTCATTTCATTAATATTGCCTAATTGAGTAGATACAATTAAGGTGCCAAACATCATTAAGTTAATTAAATTGTCTGATGAAAGACTCCACTTGGGATAATAAGGTATGCCTGACTTAGTCCCTTAATTTTTAATAGAGAAATTTTATTACAATATCCTCTTAAATTATTTATTTTACTATATTGAATCAATCCGTTTAATTATAAAAATAAAACAATTTTGATCCCTAAAATGAATTAGAATAATTTAAATCAAGTTTATATATTACTTTTTCCAACATCAACTATTTAATATTTTGCTTCTATTAATCCCATTACCCCTTGCTTTAATTTCAACCGATTGAACTTCTAAACTATGTTTATCCAAATATGATAATAATAATGTTGTAGAATATTTCATTATATTTTCCATTAAAAATCCCCTAAAAGGTTAACCTCCAAAATTAATTAGAATTTTAAGCGTTATTTATTTATTTTTAAATATGCCCTCTTGACTATTTAAACATTTATAAAATATAAACACCTAATAAAATAATTAACTCTTCAATTTGTCCTATGCATTATATATAAATGCACATTTAACATTGCTAAAAAAGAATTAAGGTTGGTAAATAAACTAATTAAATTCAGGACAATTTTTTTATTTTTTTTCACTTCCATAATTTTAAACTATATATATATATATATATATATATATATATATATATATATATATATATATATATATATATATATATATATATATATATATATATATTAAAATACACATATAATTACATATATATCTATCTAATATACACTTATATATTTAAAGTGAGGTTTATCCCCCTTTTAGTTAAACATACCTAAATTTACCATGATACCCATAAACCCCAATTCTGTTTTAATCATTACAAAAAGCCTCTTTTATTTATTTATTTATTTATTTTATAGATTTGTTTTGTTTTTTTAAAGATTTTGTTTTGAAATAAATTTTTTTTATATAAAATAAAGTTTTAAATAGTATTTTTTTTTCTTTTTTGCTTTATTTAAAAAGTGCAATTATATATTTTGATATATGAATATGTTGGTTTAAGTTTATATATATATATATATATATATATATATATATATATATATATATATATATATATATATATATATATATATATATATATTTCAAACAAATAAGTTTATTATTAAGTAATGAATTCATTTAAACATTTAATATATATATATAGAAATATTGGACAATAAATTTATTTCTGTTTATATCTAAGAAATGAATTTTTTTAAATATTCCATATAGGCATGAAAAGTTGTTTATATATATGTGGTGTCTAGGACAAAAGCTTTCTATGAAAAAGCTTTCTGTGAAAAATATAAAATCTGAAACATATTTAGCAGATTGGATATTTTCTACAGATTTGAATCATTGAATTTATTTCCTTTTTATCAAAATCCTAGTTGCTAAAAGAAATAGATAGATTATTTAAATATTGATTTACTATCGACATAATATAGTAAAAAGCATAATTAAATCAGTTAGAATAGCAACTTTAGAATTTCTATTTATTTCATTTAATCTATTTAACTATAGATTTTATTCTCTGTAACTAACCAAATGACAGTATTTAATAATTTTAACAGCAACTATATAAATGACCAATTTAATAAATTTAAGAGCAACTAGATAAATCTAAACTAAAATAAAACTTTAGAAATGACTATAATAAATCTGTTTTTTATTTTATTTTCTGCAATAAACAAAATGACAGATTTAAATAAAACTAAATATGACATTTCCATGTATAGATCTAAATTTTAGATTTTATTTTATTTTCCAACCTACTACATGCAGGTAGATCTATTCCATTTCTTTTCTAATATCTTGATTTTAAATGCATAAAGGGAATCAATACATTTCTTTCTTTTCAAAGCATCCTATACACAACAAATATTTATATAAAAACTAAAAACCAGAAATAATCATTTCTTTTCTGCAATATAACATAAATAAATATCACATATCTTTAAAACATGTTCCCAAGTCTTTATTGTCATTTTACAAATAGGTCTCTCATTTCAAATAGATGAGGACTTTCAAAGAATATTAATTACATTTACAAAAAATTTCTGCAACAATTAACTCCAGCCATATCTACATGTCTTGATATTTTCTTCTAACAACCTACAAATAAAACAAAGAGATGACCATGGAGTGCTCACCTCCCAGCCTAGGCTAACTAGTAGCCACCCCCGAGCTCAGAGAACCAAGCCCTAGATAGGTAACAAGCATGCAACACAGAAGATAGAATACTCACAAACTCAAAACACACTCCCAACCCGGGCTACACTACACCACACATTTGTGATGTCCTTACAAGGGTGGTAGTGGACCAAGTACCCTGAGGAGACTGCAAGTATGGCAAAACAAATAGCCACCTCATGGAAAACTAAAGCATATAGCCACCTCATGGCAACCAAAATACATCAAGTATAACATAATCAGCCCTTTATTCCTTATGCCCCCCAAGGCATTCATGCCTTATTTCCCTCCTTATGACCCCCAATGCATAAACAAGCCATGCAGCAAGGGTCACACAAATTCCCTTGTGATCGCTCTCATAACGAGAGCCTCTCACTCGAGGGCTGTCACTTCTACCACCCACAAGATCCTCCTCTCTCCCAAGAGTAGGAGATCTTGATTACTCCCAAACACACATACAAAGTATAAAACAATTTATCGAATAAATTTCCAAGAGAGCATGCACGAAAACAAATCTTTTTCACAAACATTACTTACAAACACATGCAATAAGAAATCCATTATATGATAATTACGACCAACCTTAATCTACCCAAAAGGTAGTATAGTTTGGTTGAGGATGAGCAGCCCAATTCCACGGTTCTTCTCTTTCTACCCTTAGTTAAAATTCTCCAACCAAAAATCCTATCTTTTTTTTTTTCTTTACAAAATTCTTTTGTCTCCAAAAATGGAGAGTGGGTGATTACCCTCAAATTTTCAAATTCTTGCTTAAGAAGCTCATTCTCTGAGTTCTCACAAGTTTCTAAAAACCCAAAAGGAATGTAAGACAGAATGGGAAAAAGACTCTCATTCGAATAGGAAAGTTTTCAATTAGATCAAACTTCTAATTTCAATTTTCGCACAACTCAGAAAAGCCAATTTTTAAAGTGTCAAAAAGGTCACTTAAAAGTAGAAACTTGCCTAAAATTACCCCTAACCCCTAGGTATACCTTATGGGCTTTAGGAAACCCTATTAAACTACCCCTAGGTGTTCATTTAGCCCATTTTAAACCCCTCTGAAGTTTATTTTCGGGTCAAACATATGTTGACCTCTCCAAAGATTCCTTTCCCAAGGTATTTATGACAACACGTTATATTATTTGAAAAAGCTATAGTTGAACACTTTCCCACCAAGAGACAAAAATAAAATATTTAAACTTAAATCCACACGTGTCAAGTGACACAAATAAAACACTTTTACAATTTAAAACATGAAATCGTCTCTTGTGGGTTTTACACATTAAATTTAAATGACACTTAACACTCATGCAGCATACACTGTTACGAATAAAATACAACACAAATGGGGTGTTGTCTCTCCATATAGACAACCCCTGGCTTACAAACATACATAAGTCTAGGTTTGGTTCTCCGTAATATTTCCATGATCACATGGATAATTCCTATACAACTCAATTCACACATTAGTACTTCCAAGTAATCTCATATAATTTAAAACACACGAATAATAATGCACTACAACACTCTGCATACAACATACATTTATCAATCAATACATCTTTCATCCAAATAACTCCTCATAACAATTATCATCATTTACATAATTTTGATCCATACATTAAAACATGCATTCCTATTTCTATCATCATAGTAAAGTCCTGCAAATCTAATAATGACATACTTCCTCTCAAATTTATCCTATTCTAGAATCATATAGAGTTTTGTATTTATAAAGCATATAAATGAAGCATCCACATTCATCAATGTTACCCAATCATGAAATCATATAAGTTCTACATCCAGACATAGCTGACATACGTTAAATCAAGATTATCCAATCTATGGGTCTTTTAGGATTTCAACTTCATAACACATCAAAAGTACACCACTAGGTGAGATAACTCTATAACTTGGTTCAATTGTTTTTCTCACAAACCTATCTGCCTAACACATTCCATTCTATTGAATTATAAAGCATTTATTAATAGGTCAAACATGGTCAACTAAGTAAATCAAAGCTTGGTTTGGGGAAGGCCTTACAATCAATTTCCCTTTGTGTAACATTGGAATCTCCATTACGATGAGCTTCTTTAACCAATGAAGCCACACCTTCCCATGTTAATGTGTGACCAGAATGTTGAAAACATTCAATCCATACCGTCATACAATCAAGATTGTTTGTAATATACAAATGTAGTGCATCCCACTCTCGACCAACTGTACAAAAAACAAATAGACATCTTACAACTGATTTATTTTGAAGATTAAGAATTAATTAACAACAATAACATCTTATAATTACCTCTCACTTTCCTCAATCTACCTTTCCCCGTCAAGTACTCCCCTTCAAATTTGTTAATGGGGTTGGGATCCCAAATGCGATCCACGTGGATCTTTGCTACCAACTTAGGAAGATATTCAGAAATGTACACCATAGTCTGGTATACCATATATCCCTCCACCATAGAACCCTCGGGATGTGTTCTTTGTCGAACCAAAGAATTCAAAAATTTCAAGTGCGTCTCAACCATCCACATTGACCTAATGTGTACAGGTCCACACAATTCAATCTCCTCAACTTGGTGTATGAGATAGTGTTCTTGTGCATTGAAAAAAGATGAAGGCAGACACTTTTGCATTTCACACATTAGATGAGGAATTTTTCTCTTCCAATATTTTATATCTTCTTTATGGATTTCTTTACATGACAACCACCTACAAGATATTCAAGATGCAAAAATATATATTACATAACAAGTAAAACAAATCCCAAATATAATATCTATACAACAAATTGAACAAATACTACTACTTACCTCATGTATTTTCCAAGATCATATATGACTTGCTTGACATTATTGTCGAAATGGTCTGGGAGAGATAGAGGTAGAACATACTGCAAGAATTATAAAATTATCTTTTCATTTTTTTCTAACATAATATAATGAAAAGTACATGTGCAGTATACAAATATATAGTAAATACACAAGAACATGAATTACCTTAATGAAGGTATGCCAATCATGCATTTTCATCCCTGCCCAAATTCACTTTTCTTTGATATGAGATTGTTTATGTTCGTAGCAAATCTTGTGGGAAACCAAATTTTTCGTATGACTTCTTTTATAGCATTGCTTTTCTGGTCCATTAATAACCAAGGAAGGTCACTTATATTAATCTGGTCTCCATGGCTATTTGATTGAATGACATTTTTCATTGCATGATTGGATTCCTGAATGTCACTACAAATTTTGACAATTTTTTCTTTGTCACGCCTTCCATCCAATATTTTCCATAATGTCTCTGTTATATTCTTTCCAATATGCACAGTATCAAACAAATGCACAATTTGTAAATGCTCATAGTAGGGCAACCTACTAAATTATAGGGGATAATTTTTTAGTCCCTTAGGAAGGTAGTCATTAATGCCTTGACGAACTTCACGATTATCAATCACATCATCAGTAAACAAAACACGATAGAAAAGATGTTTTATGATATAAACCATTAGATGGAATGACATTACCTTGAAGATTAATTCTATTGTATTCCAACTTCCATAGGTGAGGTATCATTCTTTGTGGCTTTGATGTATTCTCTTCTTTCCCATTGAAAAGATTTTTTTTTAGTATTTTGATACTTATGATTTTTGTGGAGAAAGTGCCTATACTCATCAAACACCTACTTTCCTAAACTTTTTGAATGACAAGATTTCATCTTTGGACCACAAACTAGACATGAAAATTTTCCCTTTGTTTGAAGACCTACAAGCTAATCTATAATTGGATTAAATATGTTATTTTTTTTAATTATAATTATCATGCGCAACTTGAACACTATAACATACCACAAAAATGTGTTAGCCCTGGGGCATTGTGTATTTTCCATACAAGCATCACATGAAATTAAAATTGTCTTTGTCCTATTGGTCTAGAGAAGTCATACATAGTGACACCATTCCATAACTCCAACAACTCATCGATAAGAGGCTCAATATATACATTCATATCTTTAACTTGGTACTTACCTAATCGAATGAACAAAAAATATTACATAATTAATATGACCATTTTACTACAATATTTATAATTAAATGTAGACGACTATTAAATGATAAAATACTTGGAACAATCATTGCCAACATTATGTTCTCCCTCTTTATTAACATCCATGGAGGAATGTTGTCATTGATAACAAAAATAGGCCACACCGAGTAAACAGATCTCAGCTCTCCAAATGGATTGACACCGTCCACTGCCAATGAAAGCCTGAGATTACGAGGTTCTTCTTTAAAGTGTGGCCACTTTTCCTCTATGTCCATAAATGTTGAACCATCTGTAGGCATTCGAATAATGTCATCTCAACTTCTATTGCATGCATGGTAATCCATAAATTGTGCCAAGCTAGTGCACTTGAATAATCATTGCATACGTGGAATAATGGGAATATAACGAAGAACCTTGCGAGACACCTTTTTTGTTATTTGATCTATTTGATATCTACTGATATGAAATTCAAGGCATTCAGTTCAAAATTCATGTTGTTTGTGATATATAATATGATCATTGGGACAAGCATCTATTGCTTGATACTCCATTCCAATATCTTTCATAATGGCAAATAATTCTCAGTATGAGCGAGGTAGAATATTTGATGGTGGTAAAAAAATCTCACCTATCAATCTACAACAAAAAAATATAATTTATTAATATAAAGAATATTAATGGTACATGATTCACCATTTATTAACTATTATTACATATATGACATACCTTAACATATGTGAGATTGTTATGTTGGATAAACCATTCATAACCTTCAAGTTCACCAACAACAATATAGCGGAGAGAAGAGTTACCTGGGAGCCTTCATAAAGGGCCTCATATGACTTCTCAAGTAGAGGTAAATCATGAACAACAACAAGGTCATCTTGATCATCATGATCAGTTGTGCTAGTACTAAATATTTCATGGATCAATGTATTTGTAGCATCATCTTCAATTGTGTTTTGTGGCTCATGATTGTCATCTTCCATGGGATCATTATCTTTAGCTTCGATATTCACACCTCCATGTTCCTCCACTTCGCAAACCATATTCTCTGGGTTGTGTTGATCCATATAATGTGCTCTGGCATGCTCGACCTATATAAAAATTATCAACATAAATAAACCATGATCATGATCTCAGCATCAAGTGATTTCTTATGTATATAAATTGTTAAAACAATATAATGAAAAACTTACCAATGGATGATAATCATGTCCCCCTTCAATGTGACCATGCAACCTACAATGTTTCTTAGTTGTTTTGATTACAAGTCTTCTAGTCTTTAACCCCTTAAAAAATTTGCACGGACACTAACATTTTCTATCACCTTTTCTTTTTAAGTTAGACCACAATCTAGCAATTGTCTCCTTATTTTGTTGTTCGTTGATATTATCTGACATTGTCTTTCTTCACAGGCAAAAAAATCAGGCTATAGAACTAGTTATAAAGAAGTTGAAATGTTAGTTATAAAATGACGTTTCCATATAATATACCAAATTAAATTACTTGAACATAGAAATAATGCAAATTGAACCAAAACCATTTAACTCTTCTTTTTCATCTCAAAACATATCTAATGGCTTTGTGGTGATTTAAAGCAGGTGATATGCTAATGGATTTGTGGTATGCAATCCTTGTATCATATCTTAAGTTAACTAATGTCTAATTGGGTTAATCCATGAGTGTCTAATGTAAATTCATTATCAATGTTGTGAAGTCATCGAGAGTATGGTGATAGAAATCCTTATAGGATCCTCTCAATATTGTCCAAATCAATGACAAGTAAGACAAAATTCTCATTCATGCCTTGGATGCAAGTGAATGATATTACATATACTTTTGGGATGAACACCATTGAGAGTCATAGACCCAAGTTAGTTTAAAAGGAAAGTAACTATCCATTCCCATGCTCATGCATACTTACATGACTAATGTTGCCCTTGTGTATCCTAAACATTGGAGAGACCTTATTTGACTTGCCTAATCATTGTGGTTGTTTTCCTAATATAAAATATTGAGTTCTGCCCTTTCCTCTACATCAAACTTCTCACATCATGTTTCTTCAACAAAACACACTATTCCCAATCTTCCTCAATACCCCCAATGGAGGGGCATGTATAATGGTTTCAACATACAAAGTCAATGATCATGCACTCCATTCTTCTAAACACCCTTCGATACATTACTTGGCTTCTAGACTTGGAAAAACTATTATGAATTGAGCCAACACCATGAGGATAGGGTCAAGTATCATGGAAACTGATCATAATTCATGAAGACAGGGTTCACACCTAAGTGTTGGCTCTCAACAATGCCACACTTCCAAAATTGTCAGTCTCAAGACTTCTCCTATTAGGTCAACACTCATTGATGGCCACAAGGCCAAATCAATGTATCTAGGCTTCAAACTCCTTACTATAGGCTTGGAGGACCCTACACAAGGTCTATGAACACTCACTTGGTATTACAATAGAAAGAGCCTTCCTCTATAACTTTGTTTGCAACACAAACATCATTGGTAATCATTGTTACGATGGATGGTCTATTAGGACAGTAAATAAAATCCTTATTCTTTTTCCACCCTTTGAAACTACAACAAGGTATTTGACTTGGCAGGGTCCACACACATCACTTCAACACCAAACATTAGGCAATTCAATCTTTTGCCTTCTCAATGCATTTTTTTTTGTCTTTCACTAGTTTTCTCAGTCTGATACTTAGGGATATCAGACCTTTCATGGCATCATCACATGCGCAAACTTCCCCATATGTCTTTGTAAGTCTAAGATATTAAATACATTTTACCTAGCACTATCTGGTACAGATTATTGTGTCCTATCCATATAGGATGTTTGCACATCACACTATCATCCTTGACTCATGTGTATGATGTAGAGGTAGGGGCATGTATAATGGTTTCAACATACAAAGTCAATGATCATACACTCCATTCTTCTAGACACCTTTGGATGCATTACTTGGCTTCTAGGCTTGGGAAAACTAATATGAATTGAGCCAACACCATGAGGATAGGGTCAAGTATCATGGAAACTGATCATAATTTGTGAAGGCAGGGTTCACACCTAAGTGTTGGCTCTCAACAATGCCACACTTCCAAAATTGTCAATCTTAAGACTTCTCCTATTGGGTCAACACTCATTGATGGACACAAGACCAAATCAATGTATCTAGGATTCAAACTCCTTACTCTAGGCTTGGAGAACCCTACACAAGGTCTATGAATTTTACCATTGTAATTATTTTTTCATGGATGAGGATCTATATTATCATTTCCAAAATAGTGTTCTGCATATTCACAAAAAGAAAGGTAAGTGGAAAGAGTCACATCCCAAATTCCAAGCAAGACAATAGCTCAAAATAAAAATAAATTATAACAAGACAACTAAGAGGAGGAGGTTAGACCTAGTCATTTGTTTTGCTCTTTATCTACAATTTCTTGTTTTTCATGTCACTTGAAACTACACTTCTATGACCCTATTGTAGACAATAGGAATAATTTTGTAAAATTAGAAGTAGCACTATCTTTTCACCCAACTATAGTGAAAGTCCCAAATAATCTTTGGTGGTTCCTTAGTGAGAATAAAAATGTGTCTCATGTATCATAGGAGCTCATTTTCTATGTAAAAATCAAGAACCTACCACCTAACTGTGAATTTTTGGTATATGTCAAAGAATTCAAGATCTCTAATGTTAAGTTAAGGTCATTCTAATTTTTCATGCTTTCAAGAACCAAGTGTTGTTATCAAAGTTGCAGATGAAAGATAAGTCAAGAGTCAACAACCTTATCAATACTCTCGTTCTTGTGTCAAATGTTCAATTGAAAAAAAATGTTGTAGGTACGCGGAGAACCTTTGATGATGGTAATTTTAAAACTCACCTCAAGTCTACATGAACTGCAGAGGCTTGTAATAAGTATGCATGACTATCTCCTTACCCAAAATGTAATCCTTCCATTGCATACAAACCTAAATGATAGCATATATCTCTTTGTTATATTTTAGGTACTTACCCACTATGTTATAAAACATCTTGTTATGGTAAATAGAAAAAGTCTCAGGTGACACTATGTTAGAAATGGCTCACCATTGTAGGTACAAGGAGCATCTTTGATGGTAATTTTGCAATTCACCTTGAGTCTACATGATCTACAGAAGCTTGTGATAAGTATGGATGATTGTCTCCTTCCAATAAAACCTAAACAATAGCATATATCTATGTCATATTTTAGGGCCTTTCTTACCTTTGGGGTTGAGTTTATCTTCAACCAATATTTTGACATTTAAAGATGTCATTTTCATCTAGAAGTATTGATGAGGGATGCGAGACATTACAATTTGTAAAGAACCAATACTTCTTATAGTTCTTGATGCCAAGTTTTGAACACAATGTGTGTTAAGTATTGATGTAGTCAAATATAAATTTTCTCTCACAGTTGCCATAAAATTTACTTTTCTTCATTTGTATCTTTTACAAAAATCTTCCTTGATGACCTTCGTGAAACCACCCAAACTGAAATTCACCTCCATCACTAAATCAAGTGTAGTTCCTTCAACTCCTCCTTGGCTAGCAAGCTAGCAATCCAACATTGTTGAACTGGAATTCTAATTTAAGTAGGGCAGACATAATTCTCTCTAATCTAAAAAATTACAAATAAATACATCTCCAATTTAGAAATATAATCATCAACAACATCTACATCAATTTTCCCGTCAAAATTAGGGATGTCACAACTTACCTAGGCTCTAAAGGGAGTATAGTTTCCAAATGACCTTTACAATGGGGCCCACTACTTATTTTGGTTACTTTGGAGCATCAACACAAATCGGTTCATCATCCTTGATCTTTGTTTTCCTCAAGCCACCTAGATCAATAACTTGAAGGAATTCGAGGAGTTAGTAGCTATTTCTTCAATATCATTAAATGCCATCTTTAATTCAAATATCCAATATGTGACTGCATTTGATGGTACATGCAAGAGCAACTAGGTTGTGATAGCACTTATTTAAATTAGGTTAGTGATTTGGGGAACAATACACTAGTTGAGAAATTTATTGTACCAAAAGTAAAAATTGAACAAAATAAAACACAAAATTGATAATTACAATATCATTGTTACATGGGCTTAAGTTGACATTTGACACTCTTCTTGGGTGCCTTAAGTTTATAGAAATGGGATCTAGAGGGTGTCTTTGAACAAAACAACACAAACACTAACTAAAGTTGTCATGAGCACTTGTTCAAGTGTCTAGACCTGAGGATGAAACTCAAAGTTTTTTCGAAGTCGAGGGACAAAAACCATGTAGATCTTATGATGGAGGATGAAACCCCTTTGGTTGAAGGAGTGATCTCATGTAGAGCTCACATTTGAGTTTTAATGGTGGCTAAAATTGATGATATTGAGTGTGCATGACACTTATAGATGTCATGGATGTAATCATTTATGTTTCAATTTGTTGTAGATGTTGTAGACTTGTAGTAGAATATTGTAATATTGCAATTCCCCATTTAATATAATAGATGACTTGTGATCTAGGTTCTTTGAAGTATTGTATTCTCAGTTTGTTGTTGCGATTGTGTATGCATGGGTTGTTATCATTGCAATTGTCATATTTTGGTCTATTGTTGTTGTGGCAGAAATGTTTTATAAACCATTTTCAACATGTTTAACATAAATACAATTTATAGTTTATCTTTCATTGTGGATTTTCTCCATAATTTGGGTTATCCATGTAAACACAAGATTGGAACAAAATTTGTGGGTATGCTATTATTTATATGAATGAGATGGGAAACTTCTAATTTTGTGAGACTTGAGAAAAATAGATTAGGGTTTGTTTATTTTAGGGTTAAATAATGAAGTGTAAAGCATATTTTTAGAGTTTTCGTGTCACATTAATATAACCCAGGTATTTTTCCAGGTTCTCGTTAAATATTTAAATCCAAACTTTAAATAGCCAAAATATTTTCATAAGATTTTGTGGTTATGTTTTCCAGTTTATCAGTCAAAGTTGCTTTGGTGGTTATGTTTTCTATTTGGGGATTCATTGATTGAGCCTATGTAACAACTTTGTGAAGTCATTTGTGCCTTCAAAATTCAAAACCATGGTGGCTATGTTCTACAAATGATAACTATTTATTTCTTGTAAGAGCAGAAAATCATAATGGCGAACACTACAAAATGCTTACATAGGAACTCAAATAATCACTATTTATCAAAACACACTAAACTCCTATGAAAGTTTCCTTTCACTCTTTGGACAAGAAAAAAGTCGAGCTACTTGACTCGCCAAATGATCCGACTCAATGCAAGATTGTATTGTCGTTGCTACTTGATTTGTATCTAGAAAAGACCTTCCAAGAATCCTCGAGCTCACTTTCTTTCAAAAGTGGATCAGCCAATCAATAGCACACACTATTGTTGACAATTCAAGTGATAACTCAAAAGGAGTGTAGGAACTATTAGAAATTTGGGTTTAATAGATTAGGGAAAAATATATATTATGCAATCTTTAATCTATTTGTGAACACTATTGATGAAACCAAATTGAATGCCCTTGATTGCAAATAAAACCTTACCTGAGCATGCAGTTGTGGAGAGATTGCTCTGTGGGGGGGAGGGAGGCAAGAGAAGCTTCAACTTTGGCAAATGATGCTCCTGGCCTATGCTTGGTGTTTTTTTAAATGAACCCGCATTATGTTTTGGTCTGCTTGCATTGTTGTAGTGTGTGAGGTTATTATTTTGTAATTTGTATTAAGGGTTTGGCCAAACTTGAAATACAGGTTGATGACTTGAATAAATGAATGTAATAATCATCGAAAGATATGGTACTATGTGTGAATATTGTATCAATAATTTAATAGTAGGGAAGTTGTACAAAGTGTGAGAAGAAGTGTGTTGCAAAGAAGTTTTGACAGTGAGCTTAACCAAAATTGTACTCAGGCATATGGAGATGTTATTTTCACAATTCATGTAATCTGGATTGTTGGTTGAATGTTTTTTTAAGTCAGTGAGACTTCCTGGAAGGTAGTGAAGGTTGTAGCCTTTCTGGGTTTCTTATTTGAGCAATGAGCTCTAGGCAGTGTGCCTGAATGCATGTGCATTCCCCATTGTAATATTTCACTTACTCCTAACAGGGTATTATCTCATTGTGGGTATATTCCCGCCATGGTTTTTTCCCTTAACCGGGTTTCCACATCAAAAATATTGGTTTTATGTGTGTTATTGATGTGGTGTTTTTTCATGCTTTAACTGTTAATTATCAGATCTGATTTGTGGTTTAAGTTGCAGTAAGTTCTTGTGCAAACTGATTCACCCCACCCCCCCTCTTAGTTTGCTGCATTGTTGCCAACAATTGGTATCAGAGCTATATCCTCCAAAAGAATTTTGACTGCTTGAGGAGATCCGGGATGGAAACCTTTGCTTTCAAGAAGGATAGTCTGAGATTTGATGGAACGAACTACACTCTTTGGAAAATCCGGATGCAATGTCATTTGAGATGAATTGGAAAAGAGTAATGGAAGATTACTAAAAATGTATATAATGTTCCTTAGAATGGTCCTACTACTCTGGATTAAATAAAGGAAGCAGAATTCAATATTAGAGCTAAGGAAGCATTGTTGAGTACCTTGTTAGATTCTAAAATGACTAATGGGAGGGACTTAGAGACTACTCATGAGATCTGGATAAAATTGGAGACCTTGCATGATGGTGATAGTCATGTGAAGATTGCTAAGTTACAGAGCTTGAAGGGTAAATATGAGAAATTGAAGGTGAGTGAAGATGAGAACATTACTTCTTTTTATGCAAAAAGTGAATGAGCTTGTGTGTGGAATCAGATGTGTCGGTGGATTATTAGAAGAATCTGAGATTGTTGCTAAAGTGTTGAGATCCTTGCCTCCTGCTTACAAACATAAAGTTACTATTATTGATGAGATCTGGACTGTGACAAATGTGACAAGAGATATACTGATTGGTAAACTTGCTTCTTCTGAGCTGAGTGAGTTTGGAGACTCTCTTCCTTAGACTAAATCTGCATTCAAAGCTACTATTTTTGGGAAGCAGAGATATGATCTGAGAGAAAGTTCTACAAGAGTATCTCAATATGAGAAAGAGATGAAAGAGAGAAGATGAAGAAAGAGAGCTTGAGGAGCTTGAAGCACTTATTGCCAGAAGATTGCCTAAAGGTGACGGTAAGTATGAAGGAAAGTTGCCTCTTAAATGCTTTTCATTTAATAAGATAGAACATTTTACATCAAGGTGTTCTGAAAGAGACAAATCCTAAGAAGTCATTCAAGCCATATAAGCCTAAATATCAAAAGAAGTCTTATTATGATACTGATGAAGGTGTGACAGATGATGAGTCAGATAAGGGAAATTCAGGAGATGAATTTTAAGGAAGATGATCTTGTAACTAAAGATTCTACAAGCTGCATTAATAAGGAGAAATCTTTAGCTACTAAAGTTGAGGAGAGAGGTAAATGGGTAATTGACAGTGGTTTCTCTCATCATATGATAGGTGTGTTGGCTTGATGATGATTGTAATGAATTCATCATATGTTTTCATTGATGAAACACATACACACACATGTTCATATTGTCTACCGGTATAACTTCAAAGTTGTTTATACTACAACTGGTATACTAGAGGTTTATATCTAACTGGTACTTGGTGACAACCGGTATATGCATGGAGATAACCAATGGTTATACATAACTTGGCATCAATAGGGAGATCCAGTGGAGATTATCATAGGAGCATCAAGGATAACGGTTTATATGTTTACCTCCAATCAGTATTGATTGTTCCAACCAATATTCGTTAATTGTGCGATGAGTTATCACAAGTCATGATGAGTTACCCTTACTGACAAATTTTGGCAGTATTTTTGTGATGAGTTGTGATCACTTGACTAGATACACTGCACCTAGGTAATTGTGTTATGATTTCTACAGGTCGACATGAAATCTAAATGTCTATTTATTGATATCACAATGAATTATTTTGTATGAGCGAAAGTGATATGTTATGTACGAAGGCAGAAGTGTTAAGTCACAGAGTATGTTGGTAAAGAAGTGTTAAGTACGCAAAAGAGGATCTATACAAGAAATTTGTGCTACTACTAGATCACATCACCTATTATTTTCTAATCACTACAATAGTCAAACCCCCTAACCAGGTAAGCTCTAAAAAGCTTCATTGTTCAAATCCTCTAACCAGGTGATCCATTAGTTTGGATTTAGAAATCCTCCATCGAGGTTAATCCTTATAGGGTACTACCTTTTACAAGGTATAGCTTTTAACTAAGCTTTGGCATCTTTAACGGGATTCACTCCTAGCAAAGCATTTTGTAGACCCTAACCGGTCAGTTCTCTATTATTGCAGATAGTTAACTTGTGAGTCCCATCTCACCGTGGTTTATACCTATCTGGGTTTTCCATGTATAAACACTTGTGTTATGGTAGATGTTTTACTTATTGTGGATGTTGTTATATCTTTTTTTATTGCATGCATATTGTTTAACAAACTTGTTAAGTTTATCTATCGGTCAGTGTTTAAAGTATTATGATTTTTGGTGTCACTGATTCACCCCCACCTCTCAGCGCTTTACAAGTCCATCAATTGGTATTAGAGCCTAACTTACTTAAAGCCTAATTTCTTGGAAGAGAACCCTAAAGCTATCATGGGGGATATGAGCTACTTTGAGATGGCTAGAGAGCTTGAGGCTAGTAGGAATGAGCTTGAAACCCTAAGGGTCAAACTGAAAGCTTCTCAAGTCAAAAGGAGAGAGCTAACTAAACAATTGTTAGAAATATCTAATAATAGTTCTCTAGATGAGGCCAATATTGATGTTGTAGCTGAGGAAGTTGAAAAACAAAACAGTGAAAAGCTAAATCTGAGGAGAGAGCTAGAAGGTCTTACTATCTGCATGAGTCAGATACTAGAAGCCAAAAGAGTTGTTGAAGATCTTATCAAGGAAAGAGATCATTAGATTGCCAATATCAAGCGAGAGAATGCTATCTTGCATGAGCATTTGAATGCAGAAAGAGAAGAAAAAGAGAACCTATAGCTAGATCTTGAATTAGCATCATCTCTGAGAGAGAACTTGTCAAAACATAATGAAGATCTCACCAGACAACTTAGTAAAGCAAATGGGAAATTAGAGAAGTTCAACAGAAGTTCTACCTTGCTAGAAGAAAAAATTCTATCACAAAGAATGAATCATGATACCTCTGGACTTGGTTTTCACACATCTAAAAAAGGTGAATCCTTCAATACCAAGAGCAACACTCTTAAGAACAAATCTGCTCCTAAGGTCAAGAAACCTACCAGTAAGAAGGTCTTTAAACCTGTTTGTTTTGTTTGCCATAAACCTGGTCACACTACAAATGTTTGTAGAGACAATCCTAAAAGAAATACAAGCTACAATACTAATGCTAGGTATGTGTCAGAGAAATTTAAAGGTAATTGCTTCACATGTAGAATGTATGGACATAGATCAGCTGAGTGCAGAAATGGAGCAAATAATCATGTATCTCATATGCATCAAAGACCAAATGGTAATTGGATGAGAAATTTTGACAGCCGGATCAACATGAACTGGCAAAGACCCTACGGCAACCGATTTAGTCCATTTGAGATGGAAAAGGTAACAAATGTCATTTGCACCATTTGTAATAACTTTGGTCATGTGGCTATGAATTACAGAAGAAGAACTAGTAGAGGTAATGCAGGACCTTGGAAATCATCTGGTATGGCCTGTTATCACTATCACAAACCAAGGCACTTGGCAAAATTTTGTAGATCCAAAAATAGCAAACCAGTCAATCCTTCTAAGGATTAGAAAGGGAAGTAGAAAGTTAATGTTGAAGAAACCAAAGAAGAAATGAATCGGATATGGAAGAAGAAGAGTGATGAATCACCTAGAAAAATAAATTGTTCCTTCACCCAGTGAAGAGAATCCTGCACTGGTGAATTAAGCCTTTTCAATGTGGCTAAGGGGAGCATAACGGTAAATCCACCTCCGGACCCCTTAAATTGAATTAGTGGTAAACGTAAGAAAAAGAAGGTTGAGCAAGCACCTCTGGTGATGAAAAATACAAGAGTGACACGAAGTGTCCAAACCAAAAAGGAACCGACCCCTAAAGTCTATGCAAAGAAGGAGAATGCATCAAAGAAAAGAGGTCAGAAACTAATTCTCCAAGAAGAATCTAAGGGTACTGACACTGAGGAAGAACCCAAGAAGATGAAATAAATCGAGAGAGTAGCTAAGCAAGTGAAGGAAGTGTCGAAGGCAACTGTGCCTTTTGATATCTCAACTTACAAACCTGAGACTATCTTTGAGAGAACAGTGAAGACACTAGGGAGAAACAGATTTGACAATGTCAAAGAACATTTTGATTCTTTTAGTAAAGATGAAAAGGACCAAATCATTCAATATGTAATCAATTATTTGTGCCATTATAATAGATTACCTCATGATCTTGAAAAGGATATCTCTAATTCTTTTGAATAAATGGGAGGTAGCTGTAAAGAAGGAAAAAGAAATTATAGATGAGATATTTCTACACTATTTTACTAAATTGTCCAAGGATGAACTGAATGTGTTGGTTGATAAGTACAAAGTTCATTTTTCTTACAAAACAAGAAGATTGAAACTAATTAGTGGAAAGAGGAAAATTGTTGAGACTGAAAATCATCAGATAGCTTGTAACATCCTACGGATGGAAGAGATTATACATTCTTCTAAGGATGAGAAAGATATTGTTGATTGACCTGAAATGGATGAAGAAGAGATTATACAAAATGATGTTGTCTATCTTGTCAAGAAGAAGGATGGCACTATTATTCAAGTTGTTGATGATGTTTAGGATATAGTTGATCTATCTGGAGACATCATTGTACCAGATATGCAGCCACCTAAAATCACTGACTTACAGGTTACTTCAGTTGAGAAATTGGCAACTCAACAAGAAGTGGATATTCCACCAGCAAAGGAACAACCTGAGAAACCCCAATCCCCACCGATTTCATAGAATACTCAGAAGGAATCTAATGAAAATGTTGACACACAAACTTCTAAACAGGAAACGGAAAAAGGACAAGAGAAAGAAATTGTTAAGGTAACATCTTCTGAACCAGCAAAAACTTTAGTCATACTGCAGACTAATGAAGATGATGATGAATCATTAGGCATCTCAGGGCCTATAAATGTTGATAATATGAGTGCATCTGAAATGATGAAGATTGCAATTGTCATGCAATCTAGAGCACATAAGAAGAGACTTAAAGAGAAAAGAATGGAAGTTGAAACTATTCAGAATGTAGTAGATATTCTATCAAGTCTACTACCAGAAACTTCTACACGACATATGACAAATCCTATTAGCAAACTTGGTCATATGGTTGCTGATGCATCTAACCAAATTAAGTCACTTGAAGAAGCAGCACAAACTTATGCTGAGAAGAGTTACAAGAAGAAGTATGGAGAGAAACTTGCAAAAGAAATTGATACGGGGAAATTTGCTCTATCTTTTAATAAAGATTTAGTAAGAAAAGATATTGAAACAGGAGGAAAATATCTTGCATCTACTTCTAATGTTTCATTCTTTTATTCTGATATCACTAAAATGCGAATTGAAATAGAGCAAGAGATAGAAAAGATATGCAATGCATATGTACCACTTCAGGACTCTACTTTTGCTTTTAGCAATTCTATGGATGATTTGCACGACAGGTTGGATACCTATGATCATGAGAAAGAAAAAAGACTTCGGTCATTGAAGGAATTGAAGAGTCTACTCACATCCCAAGTTGACATACTACAAAGAGCCTACACAAATGTAGAAGCTATTTTAGCAACTCCAGAAACTTCTACACTGGATTCTATGGAAGAGTTTCATACACAGATTATGTCTACACTTGAGTACACTGAGAACGTGTTGGAGACATGGAAAATGCCATATCACAGTTGAAGAGAAACTTTAATGTTATTTTCATGAGACTTGCATATGCATGAACCTTGATTCAATTTTTCAAGTTTTTGTACATGTAAAACATTGTGATACAAATTTTCTATATATATTGTATACGCATAAAAATGGCTATGAGCATTAAATAAATATTTAATATTTATTTAATAATTATTCTTCTATTAAATAGTTAATTTGAAAAGATTAATTTATTTAGTTCATTTTCGTGTCTTTCTATTAATTAATTCAATTGAAATATTTTAGTAATTAATTCATCTATCCTATTCCTCTAATTAATTAAATATCTAATATTTAATTATCTCCTTGAATCAATTAAATATCTAATATTTAATGGTTATTCTCCTAGCCTATAGTCTTAAATATTAAATAATTTCTTAAATTATTTAATCTCTCTTATCCAACTCACCTTCCATCTCCACTTCATCTTCCCTTTGCCAACTCATCCATCATGTGGCTAAGGAAATTAATATTTCTTAAATATCAATTCATCATTTATCTCCAACCTCCAAACTTAATGAGCTATTGTGTACATACACATATTTCATAACCTCCTATATTCTCTCCAACATCCCTACATCTTAGGAAGGACTTGAGTCCACTTGTCCTCTCATGCCTAAATCTTCTCCAACCATCCCTAGATTCCCTCAATCAGCAACCCAGTCAAGGTGAGATGAGTGACACTTGTCTTCTCCTTCCCCCTTTCTCTCAACCTTCACCTTTTCTCACAGCCATCCAAATCTACAGATTTGATCATGACCATTGATCTAAGCCACATCACCTTATCCTCTCAAGGTCTCTAAAATCAAGCGTTTCAGTTGAGAGAGAGTTAGACTTCACGTGAATTTGCAAGCTTATCATTTGTAATCTTGAAGCAAATAACAATTAGCATTTTAGCATAATCATGTAGTATTGCATATCATAGAATTTGTGAACTATCAGTTATCAGTCCATTCTTCATATGCCATCTTGGAAGCTATCAATGCTTGTCTGAGAGCACACCATCGACAACCAGGAATAGTGGAGTTAGGACACAATGAGACATAAACCATGAAGGTAATATCAGTATTTTTATTTCATATGTATTTCATGTAGTTTCATTGGTTGAGTTTGGATTTCCTGTAGCATTTCCATTGGTATTTTGTAAAACTAACTTGTTGCAGGTAGCATTTTGAGGATGAAATTCAAGTCCACACACACACACACACACACACATATATATATATATATATATATATATATATATATTTCTTTTCAATTTGGCATTGTTGTCAAAGGGGGAGTAGAAATATGTATGTGTGTTTTTGAAAATTTTGTATGATGTATGTAGTAAGGGGGAGTATATGTATATGTGTAATTTTTTTTTGTAACCACACTTAGCGGTATTACTGTAAAATTTTCTAAGTGTTTCCATCAATGCCAAAGGGGGAGATTGTTGGCTTGATGATGATTGTAATGAATTCATCATATGTTGTCATTGATGAAACACATACACACACGTGTTCATATTGTCTACCAGTATAACTTCAAAGTTGTTTATACTACAACCGGTATACTAGAGGTTTATATCTAACCGGTACTTGGTGACAACCAGTATATGCATGGAGATAACCAATGGTTATACATAACTCAGCATCAACAGGGAGATCCAATGGAGATTATCACAGAAGCATCAAGGATAACGATTTATATGTTTAACTCCAATCGGTATTGATTGTTCCAACTGGTATTCATCAATTGTGTGATGAGTTACCCTTACCGACAAATTTTGGCAGTATTTTTGTGATGAGTTATGATCACTTGACTTGATACACTACACCTAGGTAATTGTGTTATGATTTCTAGAGGTCGACATGAAATCTAAATGTCTATTTATTGACATCACAATGAATTATTTTGTATGATCGAAAGTGATACGTTATGTATGAAGGCGGAAATGTTAAGTCGCAGAGTATGTTAGTAAAGAAGTGTTAAGTGCGCAGAAGAGGATCTATACAAGAAATTTGTGCTACTACTAGATCACATCACCTGTTGTTTTCTAATCATTGCAACAGTCAAACCCCCTAACCGGGTAAGCTCTAACAAGCTTCCTTGTTCAAATCCTCTAACTAGGTGATCCATTAGTTTGGATTCAGAAATCTTCCATCGAGGTTACTCCTTACAGGGTACTACTTTTTACAGGGTATAGCTTTTAACTAAGCTTTGGGATCTTTAACAAGAATTGCCCGATCAATTATCTATTATTGTAGATAGTTAACTTGTGAGTCCCAAATCACCGTGGTTTTTACCTATTTGGGTTTTCCACGTATAAACACTTGTGTTATGGTGGATGTTTTAATTATTGTGGATGTTATATCATTTTTTATTACATGCATATTATTTAACAAACTTGTTAAGTTTATCTACCAACTAGTGTTTAAAGTAGTATTATTTCGGGTGTCACTGATTCACCCCCCCCCCCCCCCCCCCCCCCTCTTAGTGCTTTACAAGTCCATCAAGGTGATAAGAGTAAATTTGTAAATCTGGAAAAGTATGATGATGGTATAGTAATATTTTTTGATAACAAAGCATAATATTTTGAGTGTTGGTTAGATGGTCGATAAGGGATATAACTTACAATTTAAGAATGGAAAATGTGAGATCTTGAGTAGCTATGGAACTAAGACTAAAGGTAATATCTTTCACTTGAATGCTGGTGGTAAAAGTTGTTTGATTTCTCATATTGATGAAAGTTGGTTATGGCATAGAAGAATGTGTCATGTAAATTTTTATTGCATGGTTAATATAAGTTCTACTCAAGCAGTAAGAGATCTACCAAAGTTAATAAAACGTTATAATTTGGTATGTAAGGAATGTCAATTAGGGAAGTAAACAAGAGTTACTTATAAGAGCAAATAGTTAATTGTAATGGATTGTTGGATCTTCTGCATACTGATATATGTGGTCCTTCTCGAGTGAGAAGCTTGCAGGGTGATAGGTATTTCATGTTTCTAATTGATGATTATTCAAGAATTATGTGGATTACCTTCTTAAGGGAGAAGTCTGAAGCATTGGAGAAGTTCAAAATTTTCAAAGCTATAGTTGAAACTGAGACTGGATTGAAGTTGAAGTGTTTGAGATCTAACAGAGGTGGAGAATTCACTTGTGGTCAGTTTAATGCTTATTATGAAGAGACAATTATTTGCCCCTAGGACACCACACCAGAATGGTGTTGTAGAGAAAAAGAATAGAAAAATTCAAGAAGTTGTACTTAGAACCATGATGATTCAAGAAAATGTTTTGCATGTGTATTGGAGATAAGCTATAAGTACTGCAGTATACACTCTTAACTCGGTAAATATCAAAGGTGATACCGATAAGACTCCTTATGAGTTATGGTTTGGTCATGATCCTACGATTAGATATTTCAGAATTTTTGGTAGTAAATGCTATATCAAAAGAGATGAAAATCTTGGAAAGTTTGATGCTAGATGTGATGAAGGAATTTTTCTTGGTTATTCTACTAGAAGTAAGGCCTACCGGTGTTCTAATAAAATATTGAGGAAGATTGTTGAAAGTGCTAATGTGAAGGTTGATGAAGGTAATGCAAGATAGATTAGATCTTGTGGATATGATTCTGATGATTAGGATGCTAGTTCAGATAAAAGAAAGCAAGTGCAAACCCTAAGTCAAGTTCAGATTGATCTAGAATTATTAGATAATGAAGAGAAAGGTACAAATGCTAATGCATAAGAAAGAGTTCAAGAGGCCAAAATTCAAGAAAATCCTAAAACTCCCAGGTATGTAAGGTTGAATCATTTAGAAAATTAGATTATTGGTGACAAAAATAAAGTTGTAATGACTAGGAGAAGACTTCCTGAAGAAATTTCTTTGATTTCTAAGATTGAGCCTAAAAATGTTGATGAAGCATGCAAAGATGAAAATTGGATTAAAGCTATGAAAGAAGAATTGAATCAAATTGAGAAAAAATGATACATGGATTCTTGTTCCTAGACCTAAGAATAAAATGTAATTGGAACTAAATGGGTATTCTGGAATAAGTTAAATGAACAAGGTGAAGTTGTTCAGAATAAAGCTAGACTTGTTTATAAGGTTTATTCATATATGAAAGGAATTGACTATGAGGAGACTTTTTCTCTGGTAGCTAGAATTGAAGCTGTTAGATTATGTCTTGCCTATGTTGCTCATAAATATTTTAAGGTTTATCAAATGGATATCAAATCAGCCTTTTTTAATGGTGAGTTGGAAGAAGAAGTCTACATTGAGCAACCAGATGGATTTCAGTTGACAGATGAAAAGGACATGGTTTGTCGGTTGAAGAAAGCATTGTATGGATTGAAGCAAGCCCCTAGAGCCTAGTATGCCAAACTGGATAAGTATATGATGAAGCTTGGATTCAATAAAGGTATTGCTGACAGTAATTTTTATTTCAAGATTGATTAGAATAAAATTTTGACTGTTGAAGTTTTTGTTGATGACATTATCTTTGGAGGAAATGATTGCCTATGTAAGAAATTTGTTGAAGAGATGCAGAATGAGTTTGAGATGTCTATGACTGGTGAAATAAAATTCTTTATGGGGTTGCAAATTACTCAATTGGACAAAGGTATTTTCATATCTTAGTCCAAGTATGTGAAGGAATTGTTGATGAAATCTGGTTTTGAGGACTCTAAACCAATTTGTACACCTATGGTGACCGGATGTAAGCTGAAAAAGGATGATGATTCTTCAAAAGCTAATTAGACCAAATATAGATCTACTATTGGTGGATTGTTGTATTTGACTCAGACTAGACCTGATGAGAACTAAGCTGCATGGATTTGCTTCAGTTTGGTGAACTTCACAGAGATATTTTGTGATCTGGATTGATGAGTGAGGCTGCTACACAGGGGGAGTAGTTAGTGTTGGGTCAGATGTACATATTTGTGGGGAGAGAATCCTGATTCCTAAGCGTTTGTCATTAATGTCAAAGGGGGAGAGAAGCATGTGAAAAACTCTATGGGAGAGTAGATAATTTTGAGATTTGTGATTTGAGTTGTTTGCCTAAGGGGGAGTTGATCCTTGTGATTTTGAGGGAGATTGTTGAGAGTTAATTTCTTTCTTTGCACTAATTTTTTTTTACATTAATATGTTTCCATCAATGCCAAAGGGGGAGATTGTTGGACATTGGTTGATGTATTTTCATTGATGTCAACATATTCTTCTATGTATTCTAGTGTTGCAGTTTGGTTGAATGAGTTAGTTTAGCCTGTGTTTTGCTAATTAGTTGATGCAGATTAAAGGGTTTTAGGTATGTTGTTAGTAGATGGTTCATTACCATTTGTAGAGGTTCGCATGTTGATGTGATCAATTTATGAGATCCAATATTGAGGATGTTATTCAATTGTTTGTGTTATTCAGTATTTTGATTTATGCTTCGTACTACTCCAGAACTGTAATATATTTAGTTGCGGATATGTTGGATGTATTTTGGATGTTGATTTGTGTCCTCAATTCGAGTGGTTCATTGATTTGTCAAATTGGTGAGTTGATGCTTAAATCTTTTTTCATTTGTTGAGTTGGTGTGTTAATTCTTGTAGGAGTATTATTTTTCGAGTACACATTTTTTTGTGTTTTGTTAAAAGCTTTCTTTAGGATTTGAATATCTAAAAAGAAAATAGTCAATGGGTCAACTTATATTAGATAGACCTTAGTGTTAATTTGGTAAAGAATTGGATCAACATTCTAAATATTTATATACTAATGTTTGGGTGGTGAAAGAAGCTTGTGGTCCTTTTGTGTACAAAGTTTTATTTGTTGAATAGCCATGGTTTTTTCTTAATCAATTTATTGGCCTATTGCCAAGTTTGTGTGAGGAATCTTAGGCAAAAGTGTTTGTGGATAACAAAAGATTGCAAGGATCTTGTGAAAAGGATTAAGTATGGACTGAAGTTGACATTTGGTGGATTTAGGGATTAAAATCCTAATAATGTAGGGTTAATTTCTTCTTTGTGCTAGAGCTATGTGGTACAAAGAAATGCATATTGACATGGTTAGTGTGCAAGACTAAAAGTTGACAATGACCATGGACCAATAGATTTATTTAAGATGAATCCTTGGGAAAAGGTAGTATTGGATTGGGAGGTAGCTATGAAGAGCCAAGGAGAAAGGGGAGGTCCTTTATGTTGGAAGTATGTAATATTGTGGTTGTCATTGATGTCAAACTTGTTGTTTTGGATTGGTTCTGGTTTGGAAAATCTATGGTGTAGAGATATCTTGTTGTGTTGGTGTTTCAATTGTTCTATTGGTGGTTCTGAAAGTGTTTAGGTTTGGAAAGTGTTGCTGATGTTGTTTGTTATTGTCATCTTTGGATATAGTTTTGGTATCATGGATATGATAGTTTTGTGGTTTGGAAATATTGTTGTGTTCTCCAAATGTTGTGGCATTGTTCATAGTTGGCCGAGATACTCTATGCTAGACATATCTTTGGGTCTGGATTTGATTTGTGGAGGATTGTTTGATGCATTATCGGTCTCACCGTAGCATGTGGAGATCTGAATTTGAGTTATTTGCATTGGAGGATATGTTTTGATCGTTAATTGCTTTTATTGATGCATAGTGTGTTGATATGTTGTTTGTTATGTTATGTTAATTGCGGATTGGTGAATTGATCTTTGGAATATGTGTTTTGGTCCCCTCTTTCTCCTAGAGTGGATCAATGTGTGTGTTTTTGGTCCAAAAGGGTTTTTTTTAGGCCAACTCGATTCAAGCTTTGATGGTCTATCTTGTATATAAGGAATGTGTACATGATTGAGTTGAGTGTAGAAGGTGAGTAGAATTGTGAGAGTGGGAAGAGAAGAGCAAAGTATGCAAGAGGAAGTATGCAAAATTTAGTGAAGAGAAGAAAATAAGAGTTGTGTTCGAATGATATGCAAGTTGTTTTGAGACTGTGGGAGATGTATGAGACAAAGTGTTGACAGTTGAGGTCTGAGTTGTGTGTGTTGATGTTGGTTGCTTGATGTAGAGTTAAAGGACAACTTCATGATCAGGAGATCCTTCTTTTTAGATCATTTTTGTATCTTGCCCTGTTGCAGTTAGCTTTAGGTTTTGTAAGTCCTCTTTTGTATCTTGCCCCAAGAGCAATTAACTTTGGTTTGCAAGTCTGGAGAGGTGAGCTATTTTTATTGTAATATGATATACATAGTGAATATATTTGTAGGCAAGTTCTCATCGTACTTTTTCCTTGTTTGGGTTTTCCACATAGAAAATTTTGGTGTTCATGTGTTGAATATGTGTTGTTGATTAATTGTTTATGTGTTGCATTAATTTTTGTTTGGACTGATTCAACCGCCATCTCATTCCTAACTTAGGATCAACAATTGGTATCAGAGTAAGGTTCCTCTTGAGTAAGATTAACTGCTTGAGGTAGTTCTAGTATGGTACATGATGTGCATTACAAGGTTTTGATCTTTGATGGTACAAAGTTTTTGTACTGGAAGGAGAGAATGGAGTCGCATGTGGAGACATTGTAAAATGGAATTTGGGAAATCATTCAAATTGGATATATACCTTCTTTGGGTGGTCCTCAGACTCTGGATGAGATAAAGCTAAAGGAGACTAATGTGAAGGCTAGAGCTATAATCTTTAATTTAATTTAAGTGATTCAGTGTTTGATAGAGTAAAAGGATTGAAATAAGATAAAGTTGTATGGAACAAGCTATGTTTGGCATATGAAAGAGATCCGAAGACAAAGCAGGCTAGGCTAATGAATTTTAAATAAAAGTATGAGTATCTGAGAATGCTTGAAGATGAAGGTATTGAGAACTATATTCAAAGAGTCACTGATCTTGTTGATGGCATTAGAGCCATTGGTGGATATTTGGATGAATGTGATGTTGTTCATAAGATCTTGTTGACTTTGCCTAAATCCTACAAACCAACAAGGTGTGCCATAAAAGAAATCAATGATTTGACTAAGTATATTGGGTTGATCAGCTTATTGGTACTTTAGCAACCTTTGAAATTTAAAAAATGGAGGAAGAGAAAAGATAAAAGAAAGAAGTAGCATTTATTGTTTCAAGACATGATGATCTGGAATGCAGTGGATATTTGGATGAAGCTAAAGAAAACTTTGTGAGAATATTGTAGTGAGGCACTCAAAAGAATAAAGGTATGTTAAGAAATGTTTCTCTTGTGGTATAATTGGATATTATGCTTCTAATTGCACTTACAGAGAAGACTACAAGAGACTAGATGATGATGAGAAGAAAAATAAATTTAGAAGATGCAATTTTAATAGAAGAGAGAAGAAGGGCTTATGTTCTATTGAGGAACCTACATCTAAAGATGAAGTTGATGATGACTCGAATGAAGAATCCTTGTTTCTAGCAATTCAAGAAAAGGATAATGCCTTAGAGAAATCGAAAGAAGAGAGAATGGTCAAGACTGCATTGCATTCTAAGATAAAATTGAATACATAGATTATAGACTCCTAATGTTCAAACCATATGACCAGTGATAAAGACATGTTTATTAATATTAAGAAATATGATGGTGGATTAGTGAAATTTTTTGGAGAATATGGAGTAGCTATTCAAGGTATTGGAAGTGTTTCTATTGATGGTAAGCATAAAACTGACGATGTTTGTTATGTTGAAGGATTAAGACATAGTTTATTAAGTGTTAGTCAAATGTGTAGAAAAGGGTATGAAGTTTTATTTAGTAGCACCGAATGTGTGATAAAAAAAGAGAATACTGGTAAAAGAATTATGTAAGGAGTTAGAATAGGTGGAAATATATACTATATTATGGACAAAAAATATAATAAATGTTGGCTAGCATAGAAGGTTGAGATTGTTCCAACAATTCCAAAGAAGACAAGTGATCTAAAATAAAGTAAAGAGAAGGAAACAAATGATGAAGAAGAAGAAGAGGAAGATACAGTGAAAGTTCCTGCTAATTATGTTCAGAAGCATCATTCCAAAAATTAGATAATTATCAGACAAGACAAAAGGTGCTCAAACAAGAAGGAAGATTGTAAAAGCTCAAGAACAAGCCAATTATTGTTTTCTATCAATGACTGAGCTGAAGACTTGTGAGGAAGCAAGTAAAGATGAAAGTTGGGTAAAAACAATGAAAGAAGAACTAAATCAAATCTAGAAGAACAAGATATGGGAGTTGGTACCTAGACTGGTGGACAAGAATGTGATGGGAACTAAATGGGTGTTCAGGAATAAGATGAATGAGCAAGAACAAGTTACAAGGAACAAAGCAAGACTGGTATGTAAAGGATATTCTCAGGTGGAAGGGATAGACTTTGAAGAAAAAATTTCTCTGGTAGCAAGGATGGAAGCTATATGTGTGTTTCTTACATTTTCTATTTACAAGAACTTTAAAGTTCGTCAGATGGATGTCAAATCAGCATTTTTGAATGGATATCTGGAAGAAGAAGTTTACATTGAGCAACTAGATGGAATTAGACTGGTAGAAGAACCACATACGGTGTGAAAACTAAAGAAAGCATTGTATGGACTCAAACAAGCATGTAGAGCCTAGTATTCAAGATTAGACAGGTATCTATTTCAACAAAATTTTAGGAAAGGTACAAAAACAGTAATCTTTATTTCAAGATTGATAGAGATAAATTATTAATTGTTATAGTTTATGTTGACGATATCATATGTATTTGGAGGAAATGATAGTTTATGTTAAGAGTTTGCTAAAGAGATCCAGAAAGAATTTGATATGTCAATGATTGGTGAGTTGTCTTTCTTTTTTGGGTTGCAAGTTATTCAATCTGAAGATGGAATTTTTCTCTCAAAGCAAGTATGTGAAAGAGATGTTGAAGAAATTTGGTTTTGATGATTGCAAACTAGTTACAACTCCTTTATTCGTTAGATGCAAGCTGAACAAATATGATGAGTGTTTGAAGGTTGAACAAAAGAAATACATGTTGATGATTGGTGGACTATTGTATTTGACTATGTCTAGAGAAGATATCATGCAAGTTGTGTGTTTGGTGGCTAGATTTCAAGTGAATCTGAAGGTGTCACATGAGAAAGTTGTGAAAAGAATTTTTAGATATTTGAAAGGTATCATGGACTTTAGAATTTAGTACAAAAAAAGTGGATATTTCATGTTGAAAGATTATACTGATACAGATTGTGCTAGAAGTGTTGATGACCAGAAGAGTACTAATGGTGGTGCTTTCTTTTTAGGGGACAGATTGGTCTCCTAGTTCAGTAAGAAAGAAGATTCAGTATCCCTATCTACTGATGAAGCAGAGTATATTGCAGTAGCATGTTGTTCAAGTGATGTGGATGAGACAGAGTCTTAAAGATATCAAGGTAACATATGATGAAGCAATTCCTATTATGTGTGACAATACAAATGCAATAACATTTCTAAGAATCCAGTTATGCATTCAAGAACAAAGCGCATTTCAATCAGATATCACTACTTAAGGGAGAAAGTTGCTAAGAAGGAAGTTCGATTGGAGTACATTTCTACAAAAGAGTAGGTTACAAATATTTTAACTAAGGCATTGGCAAAAGATACATTTGAGTTTCTTTGGGAGAAGCTTGGGGTTATTTCCCCTCCTCCTTCTAGCTAGGTGCATTATAGAGATGCATCTTTCCAAGGGGAGCTTTCATGCTTATTTATTTTCTTGGATTGATGTTGTGGCTTCTCTCAAGGGGAGAAGTGGTGCATGTAGTGTTGTTGTGGTATTTGTACTTGATGACAAAGGGGGAGAGATTGAGTAGTTCTAAGGGAGAGATTGCACAGTTTTGAGATACTCCTAATAGGGGGGGAGATTGAACAAAGGAGGGATTTATATCTGGAGACATATTGAGAAGTATTGTTTTGCAAATTGATCAATTTTTGGTTGTAGATTGAGTCTAGTGTTATCAAGTATTGCCATTAATGACAAAGGGGGGTATTGTTGGAAGTATGTGTTATTGTGGTTGTCATTGATGTCAAACTTCTTATTTCAAATAGGTGTTGGTCCAAAACATCTATGGTGCAGATATATCTTGTTGTGTTGGTGTTGCAGTTGTTCTATTATTGATTCTAGAAGTGTTCGGGACTGAAAAGTGTTGCTGATGTTATTTGCTATTGTCTTCTTTGGATATAGTTTTGGTATCATGGATATGATAGTTTTCTGGTCTTGAAATATTGTTGTGTTCTTTGGATGTTGTGGCATTTTTCATATCTAGTTGAGATACTTTATGCTATACCTATCATTGGGTCCAAATATGATTTGTGGAGGATTCTTTGATGTTTTATGGGTTTCACCATAGCATGTGGACATTCAGATTTGAGTTATTTGCATTGGAGGATATATTTTGATCGTTAATTTCTTTTATTGATGCGTAGTGTGTTAATATGTTGTTTATTATGTTTCAGTGATTGTGGATCAGTGAATTGATCTTTAGAAGATATGTTTTGGTCCCCTCTTTCTCTTGGAGTGGATCAACATGTGTGTTTTTTATCTAGAAGGTATATTTTGTTTAAGGTCAACTTGGTTCAAGCTTTGATGATCTATCTTGTATATAAGGAATGTATACATGATTGAGTTGAGTGTGGAAGGTGAGTAGAACTGTGAGAGTGAGAAGAGAGAGAAAAGTATGCGAGAGGAAGTCTGTGGAATTCAATCAAGAGAAGAGAAGAAGAGTTATGTTCAAATTATATGCAAGTTGTTTTGAGACTATGGCAGATGTATAAGACATTATTGACATTTGAGGTTTGAGTTGTGTGTGTTGATGTTGTTCGCTTGATGTAGATTTCAAGGATAGCTTCATGATTAGGAGATCCTTCTTCTTGGATCATTTATGTATCTTGCCCTGTTGCAATTAGCTTCAATTTTTTCAAGTCCTCTTTTGTATCTTGCCCCAAGAGTAGTTAGCCTTGGTTTGCAAGTCTGAAGAAGTGAGCTCTTTTTATTGTAATTTGATATACATAGTGAATATATTTTGTGGGCAAGTACTCACCGTGGTTTTTCCTTGTTTGGGTTTTCCACATAGAAAATCTTGGTGTTCATGTGTTTTTTTTTTCAATAAAAGTGGATTATTCCGCTAAACTTTTTTATTAATATTTTTTATTTTTTACACAGTATTCAAAGAGCATACCAGAGGAAAGAACCCTGGGAAAAAAACCTCCGGTCACAACTCATAAAATAAACCTATAGTATCTAATGGATCATTTTATGCACCCTGCCCAAAACCACATACAAAATGCAGTCACAACACATATAATATGAGTTTTGCATAGAGCCCATATGACAATTTGCCAAAAAAACCCATCGGATAATTTTCAAATGTAGACTCCACAGCTGCTACCAATGGAAGAAGACAAAATTTTCCAAAGCCCTGTGCCAAATCCCATGAGCCAAAAACCTTCCTGCCAAAAAAGAAAGTATCAAAAAACCTTTGGAAAAACACTATTGTATCAATTACCATGAGCTCGAACTCTACTCCAGACAACGAACATGAATACTTGAAATGAAAGGGGAAAGCGGGAATAATTATCATCATAAAATTTTACATCAACATTACTCATGAAAATCATATAACTATTGCTACAAACCTTCCCATACCCTAGAAGGAATTTCCTCAAAACCCACCTCTCACTGATTAGCATTGCTATCAATGGCTAATTTTGCCAAATAATCTGCAATCTTATTAACTTCTCTGTAACAATGGGATACCAAGAAAGATTCAAACAATTCTAATTTTTGTAAAATGGGATCAAGTATATATTGCAAATTCCAACAATTTGATCTACTTTTCATAACACATTGAATAATCACCATAGAATCACCTTCAATTATTAAGTGCTTAATTCCCAAAAAGATTGCCATATCCAATCCAAAAGACAAAGCATGAAATTTCGCATAATTGTTAGTTTTAAAACCAATAGCATGACACTTAGCTCAAATAAAATTTGCATTGTGATCATAAATTACCATGCCTACCCCAGCCGGCCCAGGGTTACCACGAGAGGCCCCATCAAAATTCAGTTTAAAGTGCCCCCACAGAGGAGGTTTCCATCTAGCAGAGCATCTCTTACCTATTGCATCATTTTTTTTTAAATTGAACCATAAGAGGGTAAAACTGACAGCATCTTCCAAAATCTAGTAACTCTACTATCCCAGTGCGAAAAAGAAGTAAGATTTTCCAAATTCTTATAAATAAACGACAAAGCAACCTTAGAGATTGAAGACTCAATTTTTAATAGAACCTCAGACACAGGAGACCTTGTTTTTTTAAATATCCTATTGTTTCTCTCTAGCCAAACATTCCAAATCACAATAGATGGAGATATGATCCAAAGGCATGCATAAAAAGATGAGTCAAACATAAAGGGCCAAGATCTAAAATGGGAAATGAGATCCTTACCAATAACAAAGGATATATTTAACTTCTCAAACAACCACTGCCAACATTCATAAGCATAATCACAATGTAGGAACAAGTATGAAGAAGATTCCAATTTTTTGTTACAAAGGACACAAGGGAAAACAATAGTAATACCAAGCCTGTCTAGTCTCATACCTGTAAGGACTCTGTCCTGAACTGCCAACCAAGCAAAGGCTCCAGCTTTAGGAAGACAAGCTGAATGCCAAAACAACTTATTCACCCCCCTCTTAGTCCTACCTTGGGTTCAACACTTTAGTGAGTACTACTATAATTGATTTAAAAAGGTTGAAGAAGATACATAAAAGAGGAATTTATTCTTAGTAAGTCTTGTAGATGGCATCTTACAAAGAATGCTAGATGAAGATAGCTCAATAGAATATGAGGGAATGTAGTGCAGGATCACCTACCTATGAAGGCATGAGCCAGGAACAAGATGATTTTCTATTAGTTAGAAGAAATGTAATAATACCCTATGGGTCCTTTTTGTAATTCAATGTGCTAGGAGTGTGACAATTTTGTCCATGTTTGGGTCAAACTATCATCTAGGGTCTAGTAGAGCAAATTGAGTCAATAAGGGTCACAATGGTATAAATTGAGGGATCAAGTGACCACAAGTCTATTTGAGTCATTTTTTATGTTTGAGAATAAAATGTAGTCATTTTGGGGGACTATGATAGACTAGAGTCTAAGTTGGTCGAATTATGCAAAAGTTATCATATTGTCAATTTGTTGTCTTGACAATTTTGTACTTTTTGTAAGTTGTGATGCTCCAACGGTCAGTTTGGTTAGTATTCACGTCGGGTTCGCCAATTAATGTAGCGTAGAAATTAGGAATCATCAAAACATAAGTAGATCAATCAAAACATTAGACATGATAGCTCAATCATAAGAACACTCATTGAAATGAACCTAATTCTAAGCACACTCAATAGAGGTATGGAAACAAAGCATTCAAAGATGAAATATTACGCAAACCAGATGTAGAATTGAACACTCCTTCCATGCGGCTCCATTGTTGTTCTTTCCTCTTCAATGGGTTTGTGGATCTCACCTACAAGTGCACTCACAATTGAAAGCAAGATTGATGAAAAACTCAAGAGTACTAGAAGCGAAAGTTCGGTAGTTTGATAGGAATTAGGATCTAGGATTATTAGGGATTTGATTGAAGAAAATCATCCAATTTATAGAGAAATTGGAGAAATGGACAAATTAGCATGAAATAGATTCGAATAGAAATTCAAATCAATAATAGCAAAATTATGACATATCTATGACAAATTGCTATGCAAGGCTTATGACAATTCATGACAAATTTCTATGTCAAGAATTTATGACATTTTATGACATTTTATGACAAATTCTATGACACATTTCTATGTCAAGACAAAACTCTATGACAAATTGCTATGTCAAGAGTATGACGCATGAAGCACACAAATAGGGAGAACTAGACACAAGATAATTAGGTGGAATTTGAATTAGAAAATTAGAAAATAGGTGGAAATTAGGAATTAGGAAATTAAAAATGAGGAAAAAAGGAACTTAGTGAATTAATTAATAATTTCTCATTTATCAATTAATTCACAAAGAGGGAATGAAAAATTTGGAAATTAGGAGAAATTAGGTAAATCAATTAATAAATTTTCATTTATTAATTAATTCACAAAAAGAGGAATAATTAATTAGCCAATCAAATGAAACATTTAATTGCGACACGAAGACCTAGGATAAATAAATAAATTATTCAATCCTAGAGGAAGAAATGACACACAAGGCTAAATGATTAAATCACAAAACCCTGGAAGACGAATTAGGTCTTGAAAGATAATTGACTCAATTTGGTTTGATTTTGGATTGATAAATGACCAATGTGATAAATGATTTGATTAAATGCACCAATTGACGAGGAACAATGACAAATTGATCCAAATTGACATAATTGAGACAGACAATAATCGATTGATGACAATATGATCGCAAAATGACAAAATCGACAAGAAGACAAGAATCGATGACAAGATGGATTGCAAGACGACAAGATTGATAATGACCACGATCGATGACAATCGATCGCATGATGACAAGATTGAAAAGAGGACAAAACCCTAATTAGGATTGACGATGTCCAAAATGATGACAAATTAGCACAGACATTGATGCAACAAGATAAAATCGATCAAAATCATGACTGGATAATGTTGTCGACAAGACCAAATTCGAGGATGAGATGATTGAAGAATATAAAAGAATGAATCGATGTTCGCAAATGATAAAAATCAAATGCGTGACATAGGAGAAATGTTAATGCGACGCAAAAACCTAAGATGAGGCAATGCGCAAATGTTAAAGTATGACCTCGCAAGCGTTGACCATTTTTGGGTGTCTATAGATTGCATACTGAAGGTGGATTGGTAAGAATGATCATGGCATAAATCATGTAACTAGATTTTTTTTCCTTTACTTTTATTTCAATGTGAAGTCTTGAGGTGATCGCTACCTCATTCTACAAGCAAATCTCTACCAGGTAGCCTAAACCCTTAAACCCCTAAGGTTTGACTGCAATAATGGGTTTTGGCCTATCAATCCTTAACTGAACACTTTGTCATTATAGGAGATGATAGGCCATTGTATCATATGTCAGTACCAAAATCCACTAAGAGGATACAATAGGGTGAAGAGGAAGGAGAACTAACCCTAGGTCTGGCATCTCTATGTGATAGGCCGGTTTGATGAGTGTAGTGTGTGAGAATTGAGAGGTAGAGCACTAGGAAAGGGTTTGAATGTGGTAGAGTGGTACTTTGGAGGTTTACATAACATTTCATGGTCAATGATGGTCACCCATTAGGATAACCAAACCAGTTGGTGGAAGGCATTTAGTCAAATAAGTCTAAAAGTCCTATTAGGTCTATTAGTGCAGCACTGGTTGGAATATCTGTAAGTTGATCCGGTATCAAAAACTGAGATATTGTTGAGAAATCCCAAAATGGTATCAGAAAATATAATTTGTTTGCCTAAAATCTCAGGGTGTCAAAAGTTATCACCTGATTCCTTCAAAAGGAGGCCTAATAGCAACCGGTTCAGGTTTGTGGGCAAGTGAGTCAAAATTGATGTTCTGGTGGATATAAACCATGAAATCCTGTTCCATTTGTGTTTAGGTGTTGTGAGAACATCCCTCAAAGTATTGTTGTATTGAATTGGTCAAGTGGGACATTCAAACCCTTAATCCTAGTAGTAGCCCACTCATTGTATGCAAGGGTGTGTGTAGTCACACAAGAACTTGAGAAGTGTTAGTGTGTGTAAATGGACATAGTGGAGCCTTGGGGTTTTCCAAGGTGTTTTTTGGTTTCATTGAACCATTACTTGACTTGGTGTTGTGTAAGGATCTTTGGAAATGGGATTACCAGTTGAGTCTGTGAGCCTTAGAGGTTGACTAGTTAAGGTTAACCTCCTTCCGGTATGTTGCTTACTCCTCATCAGAATGTTGATTACTCCTTTGATTGAAGTTGGTGCATGAGAGTTTTTAGCAAGGATGTTTTAACCCAAGTAAATATTGAAGCCAAGTATCTTATTTATTTATATAGTTTCCCAATTCCTAGTAAATTAGGACAAAAGATTTTGTACAAGTTAACATAATTTACTAAAACTTTTATGACTAGCAATAATAGAGACACTATGTTTTCAATTGGAATGTTGGGTGGTATATCTACAACCATTCCATTTTCTTAGGGTTTGGCTACAATGGTCTTCATGATAGAGGGATCCATGTTTAGTACAATTATTGGAGGGAGCTAGATGCAAGTACATCAAGGAGGTTCTCACCATAATTATGCACAATTAGTATCTTAGAGAACAATGTACTCTTATTAGGTCTTGTAGATTAAATGAAGAGAGCTTAAGGCAACATGAGGGGATGTAAATTAATTCTTTGATAAGTTGATGCTTGCGCGATATTTTTCAACAAGGATTTTTTGACCCACATAAATCTTGAAGTTAAAGATCTTGGTCATTTATGTATCAAGACAAATAGTTTATACAAATAAATAGAATCTACTCAAGTTTCTATGGCTAGTAATAGTATCAAGAACAATATATTTATCCTTTGAATTCTAGGTGGTATATGTACAAGCATTCCATTATTTTAAGCTTTGGCTAGGATGAAATTTGTAAGAAGAGGTGACTAGATGCAAGTAAACCAAGGGGGTTCTCACCCTAGTTATTCAAAATTAGTACCTAGTGCATTGACAAGGGTTGAATTGGGAAAGTTAGAAGGTCAATTAGTTCAAAGCCAAGTGCATGGATTAATTAATAGATTGGGTATAATTTATAATTATTGGATATAAAACTAGTGGTATGATTAGAGCTATCTAATTTGTGGGCATGAGCTCTAGTAGCCAACTTGGCCAGTGTTTTAGTCAACAGAATGTTGACTAGTTATGTGCAAGATTCAGTTTTGGGAAACAAAAGAAGGAACGATGCCACATTATTTAATTATGGAAAGGTAGGACACTATGCCTTGTATTTTTGGGCATAAAAGAGGCATAGATGCACATTCTGTGGAGGAGAAGATCATACCATGTTTACTTGTGATAAATCTAAAGATATAGACAAACCATCCTAGACTAATAAAGAACAAATAATATTTAGAGCAATTCAGAGAATACCCCCAAGGAATTTAAAGTTGTCAAAGTATGGATGTGTGGAACTCCAAATCATTGCAAGAAGATGATTCTGAAGAAGATCTTGGGGTAGGAAAGAAGAAGAGGAAAAGCACAAACAAGAAGAAAGACAATATTGTAACTCAACAAGGTACAAATACTGAGAAAAGTAAAAAGAAATCATTAGTAGAGAAAGGTTTTGGAACTTACTATAGTGTGGAAGTGGAAGAAGAAATAGTAGAAGAAGAAGAGTTCACCTTGTTAAACTAGATGAACGACAATGCGACAAAGTGGTGGCAAAAGAAAAGAAAACAATCAAACAACAATTATAGGCAGAAGTAGCATTTTCATAGAGTAGGATGTTTGAAGCTTGAAAAAGCTAGTAATAGTAATGAGGAACAACAATTTAGTTGTCAAGATAAAGCAATTGGGGAAATACTGGAATAAGAAGCCTCAAGTGAACTACCTACCTAAGGACTCCGGAATTGAAAAAATGGCTTGTTAGTAATTGATGTGCAATTGAATGAACATAAGGTGAAATATGCAATGATGGGTTTAGGAGAAGACTTAAATATTATGCCATCTTCTACATGGGAAAAGTTGGCCAGACCACAATTAGTAAAAACCCATATGAACATATGTCTAGCTATTGGATCCGAGGTGAATACACTTGGAACTTGGAAGAATGTGGAAGTGAATATACAGGGGATCAAACAATACATTGACTTTGAAGTAGTCCACATGAAGGAACCCTTTAATACATTAAGGGATCTACTTGGGGTTAGATGGTTTGCCAATGAAAATAGAATTGTAAATTCCTAGAAAAAAGAAATATATTTTGCCATTGTTAACTAGATTGTTAGAATTCTTTTGGTTGGCCTAGAGGATATATCTTATATTGAAGACATTGCACAATAACATATTAGGGAATATGTGAAGAACCTTTAAACCTTTTCTAGCCTTGTGAATGGACAAGAAGAAGAAAACTTGAACATTAAGGGGAACTAGAACTCGACAGTGACACTGAGAGTACATACAATGATGAAGTATTGCAGGCATGGGTACATAATGAACCTGATATTACAACACAAAGAGTATATGGCTTCTAGATAGTATTCTTCATACACAATAGACCAAAATCACTACATAAATAAAACCAGAGAAGAACCATACACAAACTTAAATGTAAACTGACTAAGCATCACCATATCAGACCATGGGAATTCAGGATGGCTGCTTAGAAGAAACTAGAAAAATTGGAAGAAGATAGACAAATTGTTGAAGGTCACCTCATCACCCGAAGAAGGAAAAAATCTTGGCATGACCAAAATATTAGAATAAAATAATTCAAGCTCGATGACACTGTAATCCTCTATGACAATAAATTTAAGATGCAATACAAACTTAAAGTCTAATGGCTTGGTCCATACCAAATCAATGACATTTTGGAATTTAGAGAAATCGGGTTAGAGACACTACACTTAAACATCCTACAATGTTATTTCAATGGAGCTAGACTTAAACATTACCATTAGGATACAAGACAACCTAGTTGACTTGGGGAAAAGTCAAAATTTTGTTGAGAGGACGATATTGATCAAAAAATAGGCTATAGACACCGATCTAGAGATATAAACATGTAATCCGAAAAAAAAGTTTTGGAATAAAAAAACCAGGAAATATTAGTTAGAAAGGGATACCATCAAAGGCCTGCAACCCTAAAGGGAGATATAAGTAGAGATAGATAGTCACTAAGGAAACTAAGGATTAAAAAGGCTAAGACTAAGGCAAAGGGTAGAAAGGTATGCTTGATAAAGGGGATATACGAAAGGTACATTGCATATTGAGATATTAATATAAAGGATCTATCTTTCTAATCCAATATTGTGTATGATATTTGTTTTGGACTAAGTAGTTAAGCTAGATTCAAAATTCATCTAATTGATCACATCAATGGGACCGCCTCCAGGGTTAAAGACTACAACTAGTAGAAATCCTTTGGAACAAAACTCTTGTCTGTCTCTTTCATATTTCCTACTAACAAGTATTCCCACTTGTGATCAAATTCTTGAGCCTTGCCTTCTATATCCTCCTATTGAGATCATTGGGATATTTTGTTGCTACATCCATGGATTCTTACAATCTAGTGCAACATGATAATCATTGGCTTCCTAGTATAGTGACTTGGTATTAAGCTTCACTAGGTGATGGATTATATTTTTCAACAGTGTGGCCAAGAATGCTTGATTGGATTTATAATCACACAAGGAAACCCAAGAGGATTCCTAAGTGCTTCACTTCATCATTATTTAGTTTTCTTTTCTATTGCAACCTATATTACATGAACATTATTTACACTCTTCCAGATAATGATACCTTTCTTTGATTTTGTGTGATTATATAAGCACTATCAAAGGATGGAGAGACTTGTTCAAGAGTTCATATTTGGATTTTCTAGTCCTTATCATGAGGAAAGATAGAGAGAGACTCATAATGGACAAGGGGATGCCTATATTAACAAGACAACACACATATATTCTCACTCTTATCTACAATGTTGGACAACATATTATATTGTAGTATGGGAGGATCATTGCATTAGAGACAAATAATGTTTTACTATAAAATATAGATGGCAATGATAATACCCAAAGAAAACTAACTCATTCATGATTTGCGATACTAGGCCACTATCACACACTAGTTCACACATTGGTTCATTCATAGGGACAATCTTAGAGGGCTGTAATGGTGAAAAAGGTGAATGACGGAGAGATCAAGAGGAAAGTTTTTATTCCCTCCGAGGAGAGTCGAAAGTTTCACTGCGGATTTCCCTTCAAGAACTTTATCCACATTACATTTAAAAGAGGGGGAAATTCACTAGATCCAATCTCTTAGGGAAGAGATTGAATACTAAATGAATTGATAATGGGATAGAAATGACAAGCTAACCCCTCTTTTAGAATGGAAAATGATTGAATTATGTGTTGTAGAACTAAGTGTAAAAGTAGAAAAGAACTTATTATAACTCGAGATAGAAGTGTGAGATGAATATGTGCACCTGGATCTATCTATAATATGTTGAGACGAAGCTACCTTGTGAATTTGAGGAAAATTTGTCAAGACCGTGTTGAAAGTGTCCACGGTCCTCCAAAAAATCCACGAAATGAAAAGGGTTTTTCTGCCTCTGCAAATGGAGTCCGAATCTACAAACACACGTGCACACCTGCAACCTACACACAAAAAAGAGAGTAAAAGGGGTTGGGATTGGGGATTTACCTTCAGGTCAAACCTCAGTTTTGGAATTAACCAAATGATGAAGGAAACTACTTGCAAGTAAATGTAAATGAAAGACTGAAATGTAATTCACCTCAAGGGAGGTTGTAGATAGAATGTAGGTAGATTTTCTTGTATTAAATTGAATGTTGAAAGGGATCTCCTCTTCAATGTGTTGGTTCCCAAAACCACAGATTGGGAATCAAAAGGTCTTGCCAAATCCCTAACTGATCCAATCAGCCTTGGCCAACAAACAGGACTGGTCTAAGACCAAGTTCCTCTGCACTTTAGGCTCCACTAAACCTAGGTGGGTATACCCTAATCTCCAAAGCATAAAGAGATTTCTTTATAGTGAATTTAAATTATTAAAAATAGTTTTTTACAGGATTGGCAAACAATTTACTGCAACTATGCTTTATTGATATGCTTTTAACTTGTTATAATTTGAAATTTGAGTATAATTGGATGTGAATAAAAGTTATATCAAAATGCTGCTAGAACTAAGAGTAATTATGAAAGAACAAGGCAGGTAAAAACTAGTAATATATTTCTCCAGTGAGGACTTTGTGCACACTTAATCTATTCACAAGAAACCAAAAACAAACAAGTGCCTTATCTGACAGTTTACATGTCACTTAATGGACAAATACTTGTAATCTTAGGAGATAGTATGAAGAAACAAACTATCATTGCAATATCTACAATGTATGCTATGAGGACAACAAAAACAATTTTGATATCTCTATACCAACAAATGATAAAACATTGCAACAAATCTTCTTCATATTTATCTGAAAGATTTTAAATCATTAACATCATATGGCATGAAATGATCAGAAGATGAAAACATTGGACCTTGTATATTGATTTATGGGAACAGCTCGTGTACAAAAACTGCAAACTCGCAGATACTTCATGATTACACTTGTTTGCACAAAATGTATTTTCATTTCTACGGACTTATCTTACATAACACTATAGGTTCCAACAGACAATCTGAAAAGATAATCTTTCCCATAGAGTACCAAATGACTCATCATATATACATGACTTAAAAAATGCAAATGAAAGGACACACCCTTTCATTAGCACAAACTAAGACTAACAAAAAACTAACTATCCCTCTTAACTGCTATAACTAAAACACATTACAATGACATAAAATTAATTCTTTCTATCCAACCACTGACCACATTTCCAGATATGTCAAAGATACTTTTCCTCTTTATATGTGCAAGTGTTGAAGATAATATCTCTGACCGCTATCTCTACTATAACAAAACATTCAACCTGTTCCCTTGTTTCATTCATGTCCAACGCATCCGCATGGGCAACGCTAAGGGCTAAACTGGGTAGATATCTACATTCGGTAATCCACTGGTGCTTATCCTTCATAACCCCTGTATCATCTACCATGCTCAGAAATCCATGATTAACAATCCCTTTACATTTATCATATACAGTATTCAACTCTGTTGTGAATCCTTGATGAGTATAAATTAATTTTTTGACTTTATTGATCCTTTTGTCACTCACTGTCTGATCCTACAGTAGCATGTTTAACCTATCAAGGATCCTCTAGTGCGATAATGTGTTATCCATGGTTTTCTAGTAAACAGTCCAGAATTCCTCCAATACCTTCTGCATATTTTTTCCTTCAATTTTTTGTTTTCCTTATACAATTCTTCACACTTATTTTCCAGTTTGGATTTGTTTGCTATCTAGGGTTCAAGCTGGCCCTTACTTCTCAGAAGTTCTTCATACAATGATTTATACTTTCCTGCTTCTTTCATCAACATCTTCATCTGTGCTTTGTTTAATTTTGAGATATCAACTCCCATAGTTGTCGTTACCATGGGATCAACCTCTCCAACCTTCAACTTCATCATGTGTCCAAAAGCCTTGTCCACATCTATGATCTTTGGCCTTTTATTTGGGGGATAAAGAGCCCACAAACACATAGCATCATCATATAGATCATATCTTGATCCAATGAAGATGTCATTTACACCTCGAATGTCCAATTTGAAATCCTTCTTCTCTGAATGCAATAGGCTATCAAAAATAAAAGATGCACTAAGATCCCAGCCTAGAAAAAGGATGATTCTCACCTCTACTAGAATTTGCCTTCCCCTTTGAGGGGTCATGCCTTCTACCTCTACATCTATATCAGCCTTCAGTTTCCTAAGCATCTCAGCCTCATTCTCTGGTGTGATATCAGGCATTTCTTCTCTTAGCCTTTTTCCTTTAAAATGATACAGGAAGGATCTAAATTCCTTTGATTTGATGAACTCATCATCAGACACAAAAGAGGTATTCTCCTCTAGCCTAACATCTACATCTACATTTATCCTCGCAATAGTTATGTAATGTGCTTCAGGCTCTTCTTCCCTTTCAGGCCTGCTAAATCTTGAAATAGCTTCATTTTCTCCTGACTCGCTCTCTGCCTCTTCTTCCTCTCCTATCTCTCGTAGCCATTGTTTCTTCTCATCTAGTTTCCATTCCAAATCTTGGACTCTCTGCATAACCTCCTCAGACTCCTTGTTCCTGAAGACATACCAGGCTTCAACATACTCATGAAAGTAATCACCCAGATTTTTCTTTTTCCTGCCCTGGTGGATATAGCCCTTAGGGTCATAGTTCTTCCGACCTGTGTGCTCATAGAGGTTGTAATATTCTATCAACCTCTTGTCAATGATCTCATATGCCTTTATGGAGACAATTGTGAAATCACCAAAATGTAAGGTCCCGGGCAAGAAAACTTTCTTGTGAGCACCCCCAAAATGCATTGCATTTGAGACACTCATCTGCCTTACAATCTCCAGGTAAGCGATTATGTTAGGTACAGGCTTTAGCAACATATAAGGAGCTCTTTCAAATCCAAAAACTCTAACATAGGTGAAGTCCTGGCACACATACTAGTCACCCCAATTGTGGTTTACTCTAGTATCCCCATGTTCACAGGGTCAGAGGAATCTTTTGATTTCCTCTGAAAATGACCCATCAAAAGAAACTCCAAAAGCTTTGAATAAAGGCTACACAAAAAACTCTTCAAACTTGATATAGTAAGATCTCATGAAATGTGAATCACACAATGACCTCCATAACTATACAGGCTGCTCCTCTCCATCTTTACCATGAATATTCAACTTTAGCTCCTTGGGCCACATTCCCCTAAGTCATCCATAAAACAAGACAACGTGCATCAACAAAGATTAAAACTTAAAAGATTTGCCAGGGCTATTTTGAAGTCTTAAGAAACCCTCATGTATTTTCTTAACAATATAAGTAGCATAGTTGAATTGTCTCGACTCATGCATCTGTGTGTCGGCAGCAAGGACTAGAGGTCCTATCCGAGATATATCTGGGACTTCAACTCCTCCCACTTGACCGCCCGCCATATAGGTATACTGCATATATTTCCTGAAGATATTGATATCAAATGGGGGTCAGTCCTCTTCTGTCAATTTTCCCTTTTCAGCCTTATGAATGGCCAAATTCCACCCATTGTACATGGTGTCCATCTTTGTATACTCTTCCTCTAGTTTCTCAAAAGACAAAGGAACATTAGATTCAAAACCTAGACCAAAAATTTCCTGGATGGTGGCTACTGAGATATGGATGAAAGCATCACCATTTTGTAACTGAATACATCTTTTTGCAGCATTGTAAGCCCTAGCCAATGTTTTCATCAATTGGACATTCACAAAGACATTAGGGACTACAAGCTTACCCAATCCAGTCTTCCATGGGGTTTGAAATTGGGGCCGACTTATTTCTCCTTGTATAATTATACAAGAACAATTCGTGACCTCTCATCTTGGTCCAAACATTGCCAATTTCTTTGAAATCATCCTCTAACTAGTCACGGATGGGTAGGTTAACCTTTGATCTCAGGGATTTGGCTCCTGGTGAGCTCATTTTATCAATTATATCATGGTTCAACTTTCATTTTGGTGCACCTTCTCCCCCTTTAGACTTCTTAGAAGCGCTTTCAGAGACTTTTGTGACCTTCCTCTTGCCCTTGGAACTACAACCCTCCATATTTGAATCTTTCAAGATTTTTGTAGTTTGGTCCTCTATAGTTTAATTTTGCTTCAATCTCTCTGCTAGCTTCAAACTGTTATGCAAAATCCTTGTACTGACTCTTCATATATGGATTTGACAGATTAAAAGCATTTACTCAATTGAAATCCTACTATGATTTGCCTCGTGTGAACACCAATCTACCTGTTCTCTGCATTTAATAATAGTGGGTCAATCCATTTCCAATCAGATTTCGCAATGGTTAATCAACATAACTTTTTCGATAATTCAACAAGTTGGCGCCACCCATCCTTTCAGTCGGCATAAGTCTCACTGATCACTTCGCCTCCTAGCTATATTCTACTTTCACCTTTATATCACATTGGCATATGTCATTCCGATACACCCTCCTTTTATTCCTCTATGGCATTCTACCCATCGAGTTTTATCATAGCTCCACATATGTTCCTCTGATAGTGAAAATTTATTTCGATGAATCATCCTTAGTAATTTGTATCTCATTCGTTACATCGAGTCGCTTTATTGGATATAGAAACAACTCATTTTATGTTGCTCTGATGACCTGATGACATTTACCTCATGCTTGTGCTTATTTTTACCTCTCCTGTCTATCGGCATATGATTCCTCGATGAAACCTCCCTCTTGTTCATCATGTTGCAAAACCTATCGGGTGTCAAGACAACCCTTCATGTGCTTCTTCGATGACCCAATGATATCGGGCTCCAGTCTGCTTATTTTCAGGTCCATCAGCTTATGCTTCCCCGATGAGGTCTCTTAATCTGATAACCATTTCAGATTCCTCATCGAGTATCGGTGTAGCTGAAAATGTCTTCCTCCGAAGAGACGATGTCATCCTGATGACTTCACCTTGTTACTCTTTTAGTCACTTCTTTCGGTGTAGGCTATCCCAATGAGACCTCATTTCCACCCGCCATGATATTTACCCTATCGGGTATCGAGTTGGCTTTTTCTTACGTTGTCCGATGTCCCGATGACTTCAAAACATCCAGTCCGCATTTTACTTCCTTGGTATAAGTTATACCGATAACCTCCTCTTCTGTGCTCGGCTTTGTCTTTTCCATTGGGTATCGGTGTAACTAAAAAATACATTTCACCGATGGTTTAAGTTATCCCAGTGACTTAGTATTTTCCACTTCTTGGTATTGCCTCATCAGAGTGAATCATGTCGATGACACCACCTTTGCCACTTAGCCCATTGGGTATCTGAGTAGCGTGGGATGACATTCTTCGATGCCCCAATGACATCGTTGACTTCTACTTTGCATTCTCCTTCATCGATGTAAGATGTGCTAAAAATCTCATCAGTTATCGGCATAACATTTTTCGCATAACCTCGATGTGTGAATGTTATGCCGATGATTCTTTCATGGTCTATGCTAGTCTATCTAATCTGGGTAACTTACATTGATAGCTTAAATTTGACAATTTTAATAATCAAGCTCCTCTTCTTATATCATTTGCACTTGCAACCCTCCAAAGAAACCTCATACGTGCTAATACATGACAAAGTCTATCACATAGTCCCAGAGAATGCCTTATAAGGATCCCAATACTATCACAATGCAAATCCCTCATGTAGTCCCTATTCAGTGCCAACCCTTAGCATGCCCTAGCAGTACTTGTCCAATTCTGAAAACCAGGTTACAGTAAGTTTTTTTTGGTATTGCAGCATACCTCCTACACATAAAATCCAGCAATAAATGCTCTTATGTTTTAAATGTACATACAAAACATCAAAGAAATAACACAAAATACTTTATAAAAATGTGTGCTAATAGTGGCTCTTTCTAGGGATGTAAGTTCTTTTTAGGGACATAGCAAGATCTCAGCTATCTCTAGAAAGCAGACCAAACCACAAACAGAAATAAAACACAAAGGAAAACTAAACTACTATAGTAAAAGAAATACTCCTTCCTCCTTAAGAGAAAAAAAGTTTGAGGTACTGAGCATGTACTAGAAATTCTTGAATTTCACCGTCAACATTCTGCAAGAAGTATGAATTTTCCCCTCTTTTCCATGATGACATACAGTCCTAGCCAAAGTGCTTCAAATTTTCCATGATTGCCCTTATCTTGATCCTTTGCATTCCATTTTAGCACCCACTCTCTTTCCTCAAAGGTCGTAATAGAAGCTTTCTTATCATGTAATGCTTTTACCATCTTCTGCTTTTGTATATTTTGTTCGTGAGCCTCTCTTCTATACTCATGCAATTCAACCAACTGTATTAGCCTATCTTCCATGAAATCAACATCCTCTAAATATTCCTCTGAAACAAATTTATACACTGGGAGGAAGTTGTTCAAGGGTAACCGTGCCTCTTTACCATAAACAATTTGAAAAGGAGCAAACCCTCTGGATTTATTGATTGTTACTCTATCTACCCATACTGCCAAATTTAACTTTGAATCTCATGCCCTTTTATTGTCACCTAATATCCTTTAATTTATTTTTAATAAGTTTGTGTTGCTAGATTATGCTTGTCCATTCCCCTGGGGGTGATAAGGTGATGATATTGACAATGTAATTCCATAATTTTCACAAAAGTCATCAAATTCTTTGGATCTGAAACACATCCCATTATTTACAACAATTTTATGGGGTACCCCAAATCTTGTCAATATATTTTCCAAAAGAAACTTTGTTACCACCTTACTTGTTGCTTGCCTTTTAGGAATTGCCTCTACCCACTTGGTAAAGTAATCAGTGGCTATCAAGATCCATTTGTGTCCTCCTCTGGATTTGTTTGCAATTTCTCCTATGAAGTCAACACCCCACATCTGAAAAGTTTCTTCAGTTTGCATAGGTCTGAGTGGAAGAGCTCCATCATATTTAAGTTTTCTTGAAAATTTCTGGCAAGCCTCACATCTTCTAATATAAGTATGACAATCCTTAAAAACTTGTGGCCAATAATAACTGGCATTGAGTATTTTATGGGTAGTAGTTTTTGCTGAAAATAACCCCCACATACACTTTCATGCAATTCTTTTAAAACAAATTGAGCTTGATAAACATCCAAACAAAATAAGAGGATACCATCCCTATTTTTCCAATACAAATCACCTTTAAGCAATACATACCTAGATGCCTGAAGCTTAAGTGTTTTTTTCTGACTGTCATTCAACTCCTCCGGACATTTCATGTGTTTTAAATAATACACAACATTCTTATACCAAGGACACATCTCAATGCTTATTTGAGCCTCCTCTAACTCTATCTAATTTATCTGTGTTCCTTCTAAATTTGATTTTGTCATTAGTTTAGCCAATCCTTGACCTCTTACCAATTTAGTAATTTGGATATCAATGTTGAATTCCTTAATTTGATTGATCCATCTGCATCTTCTCCCAGTAGTTTCAGTCTGTCTGAAAATATCTTTGATTGATGCATTAGGGACATATGCAATGACATTAGCTCCCACTAAATATGGTCTAAAAGATTTTACAGCTTCTACTAGAACATATGCTTGTTTCTCATTTATATCATAATTTAACTCAGAGGCTTGTAGTGTCTTGCTAAAAAATGACATTGGTTATTCATGACCTTCATCATTCTTTTGTAACATAATTGTAGCAATGGTATGAAATGAAGCAAAAGAAAATACTTGAAAAGGTTTAGAGAAGTCACGAGACTTAAGTATAGGTGCTTCCTTGATGGCCCTTTTAATGTTCACAAAGGCCTCAATTGCTTCATTAGTCCATTTTATCTCTACTCCCTTTTCTAACATCTTTGCAGTAGGTTTGACAATTTCAGAAAAAATTGATACAAATCGTCTAACAAAATTAATTTGTCCAAAAAATGATTGAATAGCTTTAACCATTTTAGGGATCTGAATTTTGTCAATAGCTGCAATTCTCTTAGGGTCAATCCTTACTTTGTCTTTAGATACAATATGACCTAGCAATTTACCTTCAGTGACTCCAATGTGACACCTTTTCGGATTTAAAGAAATACCATATTCCAGTGCTTTGATGAAAATTTTCTCTAGGTCATTACAATGGTTTTCTACTTTCTTGGAGTATGCAGTCAAATCATCCCGGTATACAACCAACATGTAATCAATGAGGCCTTAAAAAGCTACATCCAGGGCCCTTTGAAAAGTAGCTCCAACATTTTTAAGTCTGAATGGTATCCTGGCATACACATATGTGCCCCACGGTGTAGTGAAGGTTGTTTTGTATTTTTCTGATTCTTTAACCTTCACCTAGTTGTAACTAGAGAAGCCATCCATCATAGAAAGTAATTCATTCCCTGTTACTTTCTGTGGCAAAGCTTCCATATTTGGCAGGGCATAATTATCTTTCAAGGATGATATATTTAAATATCTAAAATCCACACACAATCTGATATCACCATTTTTCTTTCTAACAGGCACCAAGTTTGACACCCATGTGGAATCCCTTATAGGCTCTATAATCCCTACATTCCTCATCTTCATCAATTCTTCCTTCATTTTGGGAGCCAATGTGGGATTTATAGGCCTTTTCTTTTGCCTAAATGGTTTTGCATCTGGTTTCGGTGGGATTTCATGTTGGAACAAATCCTCTTTGTATGCCTTGAGATCATCATATGACCAAGCAAAAACATGTCTGTAGTTTCTTAACAGATTTACCAATGTGGTCCTAATTTTTGGTGTAAGATTCCTCCCAATGTAAACCTCTCTAGGATTGTTCTCACTTCCCAGTTTTATTTTTTCTACTTCCTCATAACTTCCAGTGTTGGGCTTGAAATTTGTCATGTCCTTATTGTCAAACATCCTTTCTAATTCCACCAACCCTTTTGGAATCTTATTTGTTTTAAGCTGTAAGATATTTTTTCCAAACAAAGATTCCTTACCATTCTCCTCTTCCACATATGCATTCCAATCCATATGTTGGCCTTCATATTGATCCTCACAAAACATGAATTTAAGAAGATCCCTGTCATCATCAAATATCTGCCAATTTTTTATGTTATCTAGTACTGCAAGTCTAGTTTTTATTTCAACTTGGGTGATGTCATCAAAAGGAATATCATTATGTTTAATTGCTAAGTTAGCCATAAAATCAGCCAAAATATTGTTAGATCTTTCAATCCATGTTATACAAAATGCATCAAAAAATTCAATTGAATCCCACACCTCATTTCTGTAATTTTGAAGCCTTACATTTTTAGTGGCAAATCTTTCCCTTACTTGAGATACAACTAACTATGAATCACCATAAACTCTTATTAATTTAATGCCATATTTACTTGCCATCCTAAGGCCTAACAAGAGTGCTTCATATTCAGCAACATTGTTTGTACATTCAAAAGATAACAAAAAAGAATATTTGAATGATCTTCCATTAGGAGAAATAAAAACTACACCGGCTCCATTTCCTTCTTTACTGCAAGCACCATCAAAATACATTTTCCAAATCTTATCCTCATGCAATTCAATAGTATTTTACAACTTGTTAGTTTTGTATTGGATGGGTTTAGAAATACTTACCTGAAAGTTATCTATATCTGTTTGGAGAAAACATGTTGTCTCGTTCGGATCAACCTCCTCTATCAGGTAGAATGATCTCAGTTCTCTATCAATCCTTACATTGGCCCCTTTTACTGGGATGGTTGCATATGAAAGATCTAGTTGGACATGTCCACCCACCAAATTTGACCATTGCCTTGATAATAACATCCCATAATTTGGTGGAACTTGCTACACCTAAATCTATCATACAATTCTTAACCATTTTATTATTAATCATCAAATTCAGCTAAAAAGGATCAACCTGGGTAAGATTCTTAGTGATAGAAGTTCCCAAATAGACAACAGGTGGATCTTCAGCTTTTGGCTTATGATCCTCTTTATTTACTTCACCTACGTTAGACAAAATCTTGATTGTTTCATGTTTGTAATCAGGAAATTTCATTACCTCAAGCAAGGGCACATATATTTTCACTTGTGATAAAGCCTGAGACATAAATGATACACAATTTGAGAGTGGCTTACTAATCTATTTATTTTCAATTGGCTTTGTTAATTTAAGAGGTTTTGTTTGTTTGTCCTTTCTACTACAACTTCCTTTTCCTTGCTAGCGATGGTGTCTTTGTTTCCACTATCTTTAGGAACCTTTGCAAATATCCCAGATGGCTTACCTTGTTTTGGGTTCACTATTATGTTTCTTAACTGATAATTGCTTTTTGCCTGAGCTACTGCTGCCATAGTATAGGCTTTATTTTCTTCATCTATTAAGTTCCTCAAGGAATACACTGGCTCTTCATTATGGAACAATCTCCTCAAGGATGGGATATCTGCTTCATCATTAGTAAAAACTTGTTGTACACTATGTTGTTGGTTCTCTCTTCTCCATTATACATCTAATGATTGTTCACCCTCAAATGAATCCTCAGCCCTACCCCAAAATGGATCTAATGAAAGTACATTTACTGTGGGCTCATATTCATTCTCATGGTCCTTCTCTTTTGCAAAACCTTGAGCAATCATACATTGTTTTTCAACATGGGGTAAATTGCAGACTTCGCACCATGGATATTCTTCAACAAAATTATTTACCTTCTTCAATGGATCAGGAGTTTCTTTGCTTAGATTTGCATTCACCAGTTTACCATCTTTCTAGTTTGTATTATATGGCATGTCATGCAATCTTGGTCTATTGTAACTTATAGGCTTGTTACTTCTATATGGGGGCGGTTTCTCATTGTGATTTTGCTTACCCTTCATGTCCTTTAGCATGTCCATGATTTGACCAAACTCATCCCTTTTTATTGCTCTAGGATTATATAATTTTGGATCATCTCTCTTGCAAATTCTCCCAGCAACCTTTCTATTATTTTCAATGGTAGTAGCTATTTTAAAAGCTTGCTGCAAGGTAGTAGGTTTATGAGATAAGATCTCTTAATGAGTCTTGTTGTCAAAAGCACTTAAATAAAAATCAATCAAAAATGAATCAACAGGTCTAATATCTCTTGGTATCCTATTAAGTACTTTATTAAACCTCTTATTAAATTCATAGACTGATTCATTCTAATTTTTATTTATGCTAGTAAACTCATGAGGTGAAAATGAAGTATCATTATGTTCTCCAAATTCCTCCAGAATATTGTCACATATTCCTGCCAACTACCAATGCATCTGTCAGGAAGATTCTTATACCATTCTCCTGCATCCTCTATTAGAGATTGAACAAATAGTTTCATAAAAACATCTTTATGAGGGATTTCAAACTCTTCAATGGCATTTTTTACATTTATTACATGTTGTTCTGCATAATCAGTTCCATTTCCTATGAATTTAGGAGTAGTTGACCTTAAATCGTTTGCAATCTGATTCGGATATCCAACTATCCCATTGAAATTCAACTGTTTATACCTCTCAATGGTCATAGGTGGTTTGCAACCATAGTTTTTTATCTGATAGTTTCTATTTCCTCCATTATTACCATTGTTTCCATTGTTACCTCCATCATTATTGTTATTTCCATTTCGGTTGTCCCCATTACCATTGTTGCCATAGTTTCCATTATTACCATGATTTCCTTCATTATTGCTTACGTTGTTGATCCTATCTCTATTATTCCAATTACTAGTAATTTCCCCACTGTTAGTTCTTCTTTCACCATTATGATTATTGTATTGTTTATAATTATACTGGTTTTTATTTTCATGGTAGGGTGTATTTTTCTATTTATCCCCTTTTTCATGATTATTATCCAAAACAACAAACAATGGATTATTATAGACCTTAAATGGTTGTTCCAAGTTTCTCATGTGAGGGGGACTATACCTAGGAGTTGTTAGTCTACTTGCTTCACCTTTTCCCTTCTCTTCTTCAACCCTGTTTGACTTAGGGCTTTGAATGGCATCTCTTTCTAATCTGAGTTTTTGCAATACCCAATCTGGTTGTCTCTTAAGAGCCTTTGCCATTTTAGATTCATCTCCATTTAAGTTGGTCATTCTAAGAATAATTTCATCCAACTGCCTGTCCTCATGTTCCTCAGCAGTCAGCATTTCATCATGACCACCTTTATTATCTTTTATATTTAAGTTATAAAAAGGATTTTCCTCCAGATTTTCAAATTTATCACCAAATGGAGAGCCATCCTCTCTACAAGGAAACTTCTTATAACCCTCAAATTCCATATTTGATACTGATTTCTTTTCTTTGTTTCTTCTTTTTGGACTCAACTAAACAAGATTATCTTGTCCCTTGTGCAAAGACCTTCTCCCGTGCATAAATCTTATTGACAAATTCCTAGGGGTTTCCCTTACTTTCTCGATATACCAATTATTACTTATATATTAAATGTAGATTTGCCACCTCCACAGAGAAATTATACTTTTATTAATCTTTTGGGTTCCTTCCTCCAGCAGAGTTTGAAAGAAAACCATCGGAAATTCTGAACACTTCTTATTACAACTCCCCAGCAGAGTCGCCAATCTGTTGGTTCCCAAAACCACAGATTGGGAATCAAAAGGGCTTGCCAAATCCCTAACTGATCCAATCAGCCTTGGCCAACAAACAGGAATGGTTGAAGACCAAATTTCTCTGCACTTTAGGCTCCACTAAACCTAGGTGGGTATACCCTAATCTCCAAAGCATACAGAGATTTCTTTATAGTGAATTTAAACTATTAAAAATAGTTTTTTACAGGACTGGCAAATAATTTCCTGCAACTATGCTTTATTGATATGCTTTTAACTTGTTTTAATTTGAAATTCGAGTATAATTGGATGTGAATAAAAGTTATAACAGAATGTTGTTGGAACTAAGAGTAATTATGAAAGAACAAGGTAGGTAAAAACTAGTAATATATTTCTCCAATGATGACTTTGTGCACACTTAATCTATTCACAAGAAACCAAAAACAAATCAGTGCCTTATCTGACAGTTTACATGTCACTTAATAGACAAATACTTGTAATCTTTGGAGACAGTGTGAAGAAACAAACTATCACTGCAATATCTACAATGTATGCTATGAGAACAACAAAAACAATTTTTCTATCTCTATACCAACAGATGATAAAATGTTGCAACAAATCTTCTTCAGATTTATCCAAAAGATTTTAACTCATTAACATCATATGACATGAAATGATCTGAAGATGAAAATAGCGAACCTTGTATATTGATTTATGGGAACAGTTGGTGTACAAAAACTACAGACTCATAGATACTTCATGATTACACTTGTTTGCACAAAATGGATTTTCATTTCTATGGACTTATCTTACATAACACTATAGGTTCCAATAGACAATCTAAAAAGATAATCTTTCCCATAGAGTACCAAATGACTCATCATATATACATGACTTAAAAAATGTGAATGAAAGGACACACCCTTTCATTAGCACAAACTAAGACTAACAAAAAACTAACTATCCCTCTTAACTGCTATAACTAAAACACATTACAATGACATAGACTAACTCTTTCCATCTAGCCGCTAACCACATTTCTGGATATGTCAAAGGTATTTTTCCTCTTTATATGTGCAAGCGTTGAAGATAATATCTCTAATCGCTATCTCTGCTATAACAAAACCTTCAACATGTTCCCCTATTTCATTCATGTCCAACGCATCCGCACGGGCAACGCTAAGGGTTGAACTAAGTAGAGATTTGCATTCGGTAATCCATTGGTGCTCATCCTCATCTACCACGCTCGTAAATCCATGATTAACAATCCCTTTACATTCCTCATATTCAGTATTCAACTCTGTTGTGAATCCTTGATGAGTGTCAATTAATTTTTTGACTTTATTGATCCTTTTGTCACTCAGTGTCTGATCCTGCAGTAGCATGTTTAACCTATCAAGGATCCTCTGGTGCGATAATGTGTTATCCATGGTTTTCTGGTAAACAGTCCAAAATTCCTCCAATACATTCTACATATTTTCAAATTGTTTTGACAATAAGACACATGTTGTTTCTTTCCTTATGATCTGTATTCTTTCCTTCAATTGTTTGTTTTCCTTGTACAATTCTTCACACTTATTTTTCAGTTTGGATTCGTCTGCTATCTGGGGTACAGGCTGGCCCCTACTTCTCAAAAGTTCTTCATACAATGATTTATAATTTCATGCTTCTTTCATCAACATCTTCATCTGTGCTTTGTTTAATTTTGAGATATCAACTCCCATATTTGTCATGACCATGGGATCAACCTCTCCAACCTTCAACTTCATCATGTGTCCAAAAGCCTTATCCACATCTATGATCTTTGGCCTTTTATTTGGGGGATAAAGAGCCCACAAAAGCATAGCCTCATCATTTGGATCATATCTTGATCCAATGAAGATGTTATTTATGCTCTGAATGTCCAATTTGAAATCATTCTTCTCCGAATGCAATATGCTATCAAAAATAAAAGATGCACTAAGATCCCAGCCTGCAAAAAGGATGATTCTCGTCTCTACTAGAATTTGCCTTCCCCTTTGAGGGGTCACTCCTTCTACCTCTGCATCTATATCAGCCTTTAGTTTCCTAAGCATCTCTTCCTCATTCTCTAGTGTGATATCAGGCATTGCTTTCCTTAGCCTTTTTCCTTTAAAATGATATAGGAAGGATCTAAATTCCTTTGATTTGATGAACTCATCATCAGACACAAAAGAGGTATGCTTCTTTAGCCTAACATCTACATCTATATTTATCCTCACAATAGTTATGTCCTATGCTTCAGGCTCTTCTTCCCTTTCAGGCCTCCTAAATCTTGAAATAGCTTCATTTTCTCCTAACTCGCTCTCTGCCTCTTCTTCGTCTCCTATTTCCTACAACCATTGTTTCTTCTCATCTAGTTTTCATTCTAAATCTTGGACTATCTGCATAGCCTACTTGGACTCCTTGTTCCTGAAGATATCTGAGGCTTCAACATACTCATGAAAGTAATCACCCTGATTTTTCTTTTTCTTGTCCTGGTGGATATAGCCCTCAAGGTCATAGTTCTTCTGACCTATGTTCTCATAGAGGTTGTAATCTTCTATCAACCTCTTGTCAATGATCTCATATGCCTTTGTGGAGATAGTTGTGAAATCACTGAAATGTAAGGTCCCAAGCAAGAAAGCTTGCTTGTGAGCACCCCCAAAATGCATTGCATTTGAGACACTCATCTGCCTTGCAATCTCCAGGTAAGTGATTCTGTTAGGTGCAGGCTTTGACAACACATAAGGCTCTCTTTCAAATCTGAAAACTCTAATATAGGTGAATTCCTTGCACACATACTAGTCACCCCAATTGTTCTTTACTCTAGTATCCCCATGTTCATGGGGTCTAAGGAATATTTTGATTTCCTCTGAAAATGACCCATCAAAAGAAACTCCAAAAGCTCTGAATAAAGGCTGCACAAAAAACTCTTCAAACTTGATATAGTGGGATCTCATGAAACATGAATCCCATAATGACCACCATAATTGTACAGGTTGCTCCTCTCCATCTTTACCATGAATATTCAGCTTTAGCTCCTCAGGCCACATTCCCTTGAGTCGTCCATAAAACAAGACAACATGCATCAACAAAGAGTATTACTTAAAAGATTTGTCAGGGCTATTTTGAAGGATTAAAAAACCCTCATGTACTTTCTCAACAATATAAGTAGCATAGTCAAATTGTCTCGGCTCATGCATCTGTGTGTCGGCAGTAAGGAACAAAGGTCCTATCCGAGCTATATATGGGACTTCAACTCCTCCCACTTGACCGCCTGCCATATAGGTATACTGCATATACTACCTGAAGATATTGATATCAAATGGGGCCCGTCCTCTTCTGTCAATTTTCCCTTTTTGGTCTTATGAATGGCCAAATTCCACCCATTGTACACAGTGTCCATCTTTTTATACTCTTCCTCTAGTTTCTCAAAAGACAAAGGAACATTAGATTCAAAACCTAGACCAAAAACCTCCTGGATGGTGGCTACTGAGTTATGGATGAAAGCGTCACCATTTGGTAACTGAATACATCTTTTTGTAGCATTGTAATCCCTAGCCAATGTTTTTTATCAATTGGACATTCACAAAGACGTTAGGGACTACAAGATTACCCAATCCAGTCTTCCATGGGTTTGAAATTGGGGTCGGCTTATCTCTCCTTGTATAATGATACAAGAACAATTTGTGACCTCTGATCCTAGTCCAGACATCGCCAATTTCTTTGAAATCATCCTCTAACTGGTCATGGATGGGTAGGTTAACCTTTGACCTCTGGGATTTGGCTCCTGGTGAGCTCATTTGATCATTCATATCCTGGTTCAACTTTCATTTTGGTGCACCTTATCCCCCTTTAGACTTCTTAGAAGCACTTTCAGAGACTTATGTGACCTTCCTTTTTCCCTTGGAACTAGAACCCTCCATATTTGAATCTTTCAAGATTTCTGCAGTTTGATTCTTTGTAGTTTAATTTTTCTTCAATCTCTCGATTATCTTCAAACTGTTTTGCAAAATCCTTGTACCGACTTCATATATGGATTTGATAGATTAAAAACATTTACTCAATTGAAATCCTTCTATGATTTGCCTCATGTGAACACCAATCTACCCGTTCTCTGCATTTAATAATGGCGGTTCGATCCATTTCCAATCAGATTTCGCAATGGCTAATCGAAATAACTTTTCTGATAGTTCAACCAGTTGGTGCTCTATGCCTGGAAATGTGGTATCAACCTGCAAGAGGAGAAAACAATTCAAACACACACATGAAACATTGTATTAGAGGTTAGAAATCCAAACAAATCAAGGTAAATGAATCCAAACTCTTTAAAATTATTTCATGTTCCTCTATCTCCAAGGATCTTCAAGATTCAAGGTGGCTCTCAGCTTGGAAGAGCACTTGATTCTTTAAGATGACAACCTAAAGAATGAGATTTAAATGATTCTAAGATATAAATGGAATGCAACCAAGATCCTAGTGATGATTTAGATATGAAACTAGATGATGATAGGATGCAAGATATTGATATGAAGCTTAAACTAGTATGAAAATGATACTAAGATGAAGCTAACATGATATATCTAAGATTATAGTGCTATCAAAATGATCCAAAATACTATTCTATCAAAGAGAGATAATATGCTTAATGTTATGAGACTATAAGTTTGATGCACAAAGACTTGATTGTTTTGAAGAATGAATGGTCTCTATTTATAGGGAAAATAGGGCAATGGATGGTCAAGATTGGATAATCTTATCAAGGGTCAAGATTGAAAGTTAATCAATCCATGTTTATAATTCTCACCAACGAAATGGTGACAATTTTCAACAAGAGACTGCTTGAGAGGAGATGTAAGAAGCATTAAATTCTTGAGAAGACCTCATGGTTACCTTAGGAGGTAAGGGTTAAGGTTAGGCTAAGGTTATCCATTGGATAAAGCTTTTACCCAAAGGATAAACTCTTGTGAAAAGGTTATAGGAATAACCAAGGGTAAAGCCATGAGTTCCTAATGAGACCCCTAGGTTAGATGAAGGTTGAGTTAGGCAAAAAGTCTCTAACCATGCCACAAGGGTGAGTTAACCATTAATGGTTTGGAATACTTTGGGGACAAATTTGTAAGAGTCTTTCCAAATTTGGGGGAACTCAATAAGTTAGCTTGTTGAAGACATAAAGGCTTTATTGCTTTTGGAAGACTTTCCTCCAAATATGAGAAGTGACATCCTCAAATTTAGGGAAAAGGAATGATTGAAGGGATTAGGCTAATTGATTAGGATTAGATGGGTTCTAGAAGAATTTAGGAAGGGGATTTAGGAGGCAAGTGGTAGATGTAGGAAAATGCAAGTGGATGGGGAAAATAGAATCTAATTAAAATAAAATTTATTTATTTCAATTATGGTTGCAACTTGCATTTGTAGGATTTTGCAAGTGGGGGGGTTTTAATTAAATGTAAATTTAATTAAATGGGCTAGAAGGGGGATTTTAATTAAATGTAAATTTAATTAAATGGGCTAGAAGGGGGATTTAATTAAATGTGAATTTAATTAAATGGCTTAGATAGAAGAAGGGTATATTAATTAAATCTTAATTTAATTAATAGGTGATTAGAAGAATAGGGATATTAATTAATAGAAAGAATTAAGAATAATTAAATGAATAAAATTCGATTAATTCATTGTGCAACTTTTAGGTGTCTATGGGCGCCACCCGTCCTTTCGATCGGCATAAGTCTCACCGATCACTTCGCCTCCTAGCTATATTCTACTTTCACCTTTATATCACATCGGCGTATGTCATTCCGATACACCCTCCTTTTATTCCTTTGTGGCATTCTGCCCATCGGGTTTTGGCATAGCTCCAAATATGTTCCTCCGATAGTGAAAAGTTATTTCGATGAATCCTCCTTAGTAATCTATATCTCATTCGTTACATCGGGTCACTTTATCGGATATCGAAACAACTCATTTTATGTTTCTTCGATGACCTGATGATATTTACCTCATGCTTGCGCTTCTTTTTACCTCTCCAGTCTATCGGCATATGAGTCCCTGAGGAAACCTCCCTCTTTTTCATCATGTTGCAAAACCTACTAGGTGTCGGGACAACCCTTCCTATACTTCTCCAATGATACGATGATATCGGTCTCCAGCCTGCTTATTTTTAGGTCCATTAGCTTATGCTTCCCCGATGAGGTCTCTTAATCTGATAACCATTTTAGATTCCTCATCGAGTATCGGCGTAGCTGAAAATGTCTTCCTCCAAAGAGATGATGTCATCCTGATGACTTCACCTTGTTACTCTTTTAGTCACTTCTTTTGGTGTAGGCTATCCCAATGAGACCTCATTTCCACCCGCCATGATATTTACCCTATCAGGTAACGGGCTGGCTTTTTCTTACATTGTCCGATGTCCCGATGACTTCAAAACATCCATTCTACATTTTACTTCCTTAGTGTAGGTTATACCGATAACCTCCTCTTCTGTGCCCGGGTTTGTCTTTTCCATTGGGTATCGGCGTAACTAAAAATACCTTTCACCGATGGTTTAAGTTATCCCAGTGACTTAGTATTATCTGCTTCTTAGTATTGCCTCATCGGAGTGAGTCATGTCAATGACACTGCCTTTGCTACTTAGCCCATCGGGTATCAGAGTAGTGTGGGATGACATTCTCCGATGACCTGATGACACCGCTGACCTCTACTTTGCATTCTCCTTCATCGGTGTAAGATTTGCCAAAAATCTCATTGGTTATCAGCATAACATTTTTTGCATGCCCCTGATGTGTGAATGTTATGCCAATAGGTTCTTTCATGGTCTATGCTTGTCAGTCTAATCAGGGTAACTTACACTGATAGCTTAAATTTGATAGTTTTAATAATCAAGCTCCTCTTCTTATATCATTTGCACTTACAACCCTCCAAAGAAACCTCATACATGTTAATACATGACAAAGTCTATCACATAGGCCCAGAGAATGCCTTATAAGGATCCCAATAATGTCACAATGTAAATCCCTCATGTAATTCCCATTCAGTGCCAACCCTTAGCATGCCCTAGCGGTACTTGTCCAATTCTAAAAAATAGGTTACAGTAAGTTTTTTCTAGTATTGCAGCATACCTCCCACACATAAACTCCAATAATAAATGCTCTTATGTTTTAAATGTACATATAAAGCATCAATTCAATAGCACAAAATATTTTATAAAAATTTGTGCTAACACAATGGTTGAATCCTTGACTTGAATGCAACACTTAGCCTTGAAGGGAGACTTGAGAATGCTCAATGCTGGAAAGTAATGCTTGAATGCTTGAATTTATGCCCACTCTTTGCTTATCTAGCTTATTGCAACTTGATCTTATGCAAATGAGAGGGAAAATACGACATATATACTCATCAATTAGAGTTAATTGACTGATATTTTGTCACAGGCCGACATAGGGAAAGTTTTCCTGCTTTATGCAAAGTCCAATACAAAGATAGGACAGAGGGGGCCCCAAAATAGGGTAAGGAAAAGGGTGCCACACCCCTATCCTAGGTGCCACACCCCTGTCCTAGGCGGGATAGGGGCACCACGCCCCTATCCTACCCTTGTCTCGGGATAGGAAGTAGGTTCAGGCAGTGCGGAGGGTAGAACAAGTGTGATTTCTGGGGTTCAGCAAGTCTCGGGTTTCCAATCAAGCTTGGGGATTCAAATCGCCAACGTGAAGACCCTAATGTGGTCCCAAATTGTAGGGGTCACAATTTTATGACACTACATTTAGCCCCCACTTTAGTGGGAGTATAAGCGTACGCCAATAATATCGGTAAAGTACAAGGAAACAAGATTGAAAGATTTCTACTATGTCAAGGAGGCAAGATGAACCAAGCCCCCAGTGGACTAAGGATCTTACGAAATCGATTGACAAAGTAAAAGGGAAGATCAAGAAGGGAAAACCATGACTGCAAGTAGCAAGGTTCCCCTCACTATGAGTCACAAAATAGATACCAAAATTATAAAGCAAAGCCGAGTTCACTAAATAATTCTAAGTATCGAAAAGGAAAATATGAGCGGAGTGTATGCCCCCATGTTAAAGAGATCATGCATGCCTTATCAGGAGTGATTGCTTTAAGGTAGGATTCACCCAAGATAGAGAGAGAAGAGAGGGAGCACGTTATCACAAGGATTAAGCCCCCAGACGAGGAATAAACCCAAAGATAATGAACACAAAACACGAGGTAGTTTCGCTTTCCTCGGGGTCAGTATGTTATATGATAACTCATGTATATCATATATGTATATGTTCATATAATAATTTTCATTCCCCAAAGAAAGGACAATACCTTGGAAGAAAGGGAATAGAGGATGTCTTTTGAGTCAACATGAAAGAGACCAAATGAGATCTCAATAATTTTTATCATCCTTAAGTAGACATTGAGGGAAAAATAGAAGAACGAGGATACACATAGAAGAATAGTCACAAAAGAGCAAGAAAGGAGAGAGAGGGAGAGAGAGAGAGAGAGAGAGAGAGAGAGAGAAGATCTACAGTGCTAATATTGCTAATCTAGCACGACATCTGCCTCCAAATCTTGTTGATCACTATTTCACGAAGGTGAGAAACATGCCGGAGGAGCGACATTGAGCACAATAGATGGAGCTATCACAAGATCCAAACAAGGACTATGCTCATGTGGTAAGTCACTTTGTTCGATTCTAGGAGCTAGGATTAGGGTTTGTGAGAATTCAGTTGATAAATGCTTGTCCATATCAACATATTCATAATCACTATCAGAAGCATTAGGAGTTGTATTGCCATCATGAATAACATTTTCACTCATTTCTTCATCAAGATTTATATAAAGAGGAGCACGAACACAAATAGGAGTAAAATAATCACATGTTCTGTGCAACTTATGATTTGGAGATGTAGGTTCAACATCTTGCTCAGGAGAAAAGGGAATCATATCAACTATTGGAGTCTTGGGAGATTGAATGGTTTGAGGAACAACTTCATGAGCTCGAGCATGACGTCTTCGGCAGTGGTCTCTTGCACAATGATTTCATTGAGTCTTAGCGAAAGACTAAGAAGGAGGAGGAATATTTATGAAAGAAGGAATAGTCTCCTCTTTGATAGTTGAAGGCTTCAGTTGATGTATTTTAGGTTGGACAAGAGGAGAGGCGGGCCTCTTCTCTCTATAAGAGCAAGGAGGTGGAACTGCACCATTTAATGGAGGAATATGCGGTGTAGGAAGGAGACCGGGTCCATCATTGGGAGGTGGTACAGGTCGAACCTTAGGAGGAATATTGTTGTTCTTCTTAGGAGAAGGCATAGTCACATCCATAGGAATAGGTTGAGGAGTTTCCTTAAGAGGAAGATTAGTCCTATCCGTTAGGGGTAAGGATTTCATCTTCAAGAAGGATAGGAATGTCAAATATTGGGGATCTAGGTTGACTCAAGGATAAGATCATATCTTTCTTCCATTTTTGATAAGATTGAAAAAGAGCATCGCTCCTTTGTGGAAGAGATTAAAATTTCTTAGGCCAAAAGAGATCAATAGGATTACTAGGGCTTCTTTCAGATGGGTGAAATAAGCTATGGTTCACATTTATGATTTCTCCATTGTGAGGAAATTTCAAACACTTATGAATAGGAGAAGCAATAGCCTCCATGGAAGATAGCCAAGGGTAGCCCAACTTCACACGGAATTGTTCAGAAGAGGGAATTATAACAATGTTGACATCCATAGATTTAGTGTGAACTTCAATAGGAAGGGTGATAGAACCAATGGTAGGACAAGAGAATCCATCAAATAACTTCACAACCACATTAGAGTCATCATAGATCAGTTTATGCAATCGTAAAGTGAAGAGATACTCCTCAGTGATGACATTAACCATGCAAGAGGGATCAAAAAGAGCACCATGGCAAGGTATGTCCTTAACCTTCAGAACTATGTATAAAGGCCCATCGGGTTCCCTAATGGTCTCACTAGGGTCAAATGTAATACAAGGATCCTTAGGTGTCTCTTGTTTCTCTACCATGCTAAACAAATTCAAAGTTGTGGTAGAAAGATCAGAAGGAGAGAAAAAAGTATGTTCAGTTTCAATGACGTTAGAGGTATGAGAAGGCAAAGGATCAGTAAAATTCTTAAGATTTTGATTAGGAAGAGATACTGATTTATCTCCCTTATCATTCACACCTGCCATAGATATAATATTATTAGAAATCAAATCTTGAATCTTACTTTTCAATGCAAAACATTTCTCAGTATCATGACCAGGCTGACGATGAAATTGACAAAAGGAATTGCTATCAAAATAAAGGGATGCAAGCTTAGATGGGTCAACTGGTTTGATAGGAGGAAGTTTGATCATAGTTCTTTGTAATAATTGAGACATAATACTATGTAAATATTCATTCAAAGGAGTAAATTGTCTTCCTCTTTTAAAGAATTGAGAAATAGGAGGCACACCTGTTGTAGAATTCACATTGTAGTTGTTGATTATATCATTGAGCTTGATGAAGCTTTTTGTTGGTTTAAACTTCATAAACGGTTGTTGAACACTCTCCCCCTTATCACTCAAAGTCATAGGAGTAGATTGCTCCATTTGACTCACAACCAGTTGATAATTGTGGAGTGTTGCGCACAACTGCGGAAAGGAAGTAAACTCAGACAAAAGAAGCTTTTCCCTGATATCTTTTTGCAAATTAGAAATGAGAATTATTTGAATATCATTATCAAGTATAGGAAAAGAAATTTGAGCACACAAGTGCTTATATCTACCAATGAAATCGGTCACTTTTTCTTTAACACCTTGTTTACAATGCATTAAATTAGTCAAAGTGATTGTAAGACCAATGTTGTTTTGAAATTGTTGAATGAAAGAATTTGCTAATTGTTGAAAAGAAGTGATGGAATAAGAAGGTAAAGAGAAATACCATTGTAAATCATTATCTCTTAGTGTTCTTGTAAACAGTTTTGCAAGGAATCTTTGATCATAAGCAAAATCGGTACACAAGGTTTGAAATGTTTTAAGATGTGTGAGAGGATCATCTTGGTTAGGTCCCAGAGACAACTAAGAGGGGGGGTGAATCAGTTGTCAAATAAATTCAAACCAAAACAACTTAACCAACTTAATGCTTAATACCGGTAAACCAGTTCAATATGTCGGTAGACAGTTTTAACAGTTAATTGCTATACCGGTAAGGATTAGTGCATGAAACATAAAGACAAAGTTATCCACAATGCATAACACCAATATTTGTATGTGGAAACCCTGTAAGGGGAAAAACCACGGTGGGAAACCTTACCCAAAATCAGATGATACTACTGCAAATAGTAAGTGTACATAAATGGGGTCTGCACATGCAAAAAGGCCAAGCGCCTAGAGCTCACTACTCAATCACAAAATGGGTGTCACACTGACTACAATTGGATGGTTAAATCCAATAAGAATGTACTGCTCAAAATAGCATCTTCATATGTTGGATTCAGTACCGGTGTAGTTCTGATTGTCTTTACAAAAAACCCTCCTTCAATCTTCAAATGATGTTTGTGTGTATAGCTCTACTTATTCTCGCATATACCTTCACACAATTCTTTTTCGCATTCCACATTTGATCTTACAAATAAGATCTTACATTTATACCATAACCTAAGACCAATTTTAGTAGGTCGGCTCTACAAGATATTACAATAAAAAAAATTTACAAACAATACAATATCCGATGCAATAACCAATTCAACATGTCATCTTAATGCAATTACAACAATAATTAATTATCTCCATAGCGTGTCATGCTAATCTGGAAAAGATAAAATTGTCAGTGCATAACCTAGACCTATTTGTCGGTAACAGCAAATATGCAAATATGAATATACCAATAACCAATTCTCCAAGATAAGATGTCCAAACGATGTCTTATACATTACCAAGTGTTTTCCATGCTATTCCAAGTGTCGGTGATCATTATATCTTGTTGGTGTACTAGATACCGGTGACTGTGCACGAGTCACTTGCTTGCCGGTGAATGTTGTTGATTCTCCAAAGTGCTAGAGTTGATAAGTGTTTAGTAGGTGTTGACATCAATGACAAAACCATACCAAAATACCAACAATCTCCCCATTTGGCATTGATGGCAACACAAGATGGAAAAACCATCAAAGTGCCAAAATAGAAATGCCAAATACCAAAAACCAACAATCTCCAAATAGAGATCATAACCAGAAATCAAAATATAGATACAGAGAGTAATAATCTCTCCCAAACAACAATCTCTCCCCCTGGGAGCAACATGTGTTTTCCTTCTGTTTTTCCATACTAATCTCTCCCCCTTTGACATCAAATGCCAAATTTCTTACCAAGCCAAATTCATATACAAAATATCAATCAATTTAGTATACCAACTACTCCCCCTGAGAAGTAGCTTCCCATCAAAGCCAGAATAAAAGATTTCTCTATTAATTTTGTCAGTTGATGACAAACATCAACTTCCTAAGTCTCTACCGGTGGGGGTATGACCCCAAGCTGATCTCTGAGATATTCAAAAGTCTCCTTAAGCAGAGGTTTAGTAAAGATATCTGCAATCTTCTCTTTAGTATTCACATAAACTAGTTTTATTTCCTTTGCTTCAACATTTTCCCTTAGAAAATTTAGTTTGATAGAAACATGTTTGGTTTTGGAATGTAATACCGGATTCTTAGATATATCAATTGTTGTAGTGTTATCACAATAGATAGTAACAGGTTCCTTGCATTTTACCTTTATGTCTTTTAACATTTGCTTAAGCCATAGTACCTATGTATAGTTAGTTGTTGCTGCAACATATTCTGATTCTACTGTTGATAAAGATGTACAACTTTGTTTCTTACTCAACCAAGAAACTAGTTTGTTTCCAAGAAAGAATGCTCCGCCAGTGGTGCTTTTTCTATCATCCACATCTCCTGCCCAATTTGCATCTGTGTATGCACATAATTCAAAGTTTTCATCTCTAGGATACCATAATCCAAGATTTATAGTGCCTTGTAAGTACCGAAAAATCTTTTTTACTGTTGATTCATGATTTTCTCTAGGATTACTTTGAAATCTTGAAACAATACATACTGCATTCATAATATCAAGTCTGGGTTGTGTTAAATACAATAAACCTCCTATCATAGATTTGTATCTAGTTGGATTAACAGGTGTAGATTCATCCCTTAGTGATAATTTGTCATTTGTGGTCATAGGTGTGCTTACCGGTTTAGAGTTCTCCATCCCAAATTTCTTTAGTAACTCTTTTAAGTACTTGGATTGACTCAAGAATATACCTTTATCAGTCTGTGAAAGCTGCAATCCTAAAAAGAATTTTATTTCTCCAATCATAGACATTTCAAATGCTTGCTGCATTTTAATAGAAAATTCTTTACATAATCCATCTTCTCCTCCAAAGATTATATCATCAACAAATACTATTATAACCAAGATGTCATCATTAGTCACTTTATAGTATAAATTGTTGTCTGCATTTCCTTTAGAAAAACCAATCTTCAAAAGATACTTATCCAATCTTGCATACCAAGCTCTTGGAGCTTGCTTCAATCCATACAAAGCTTTTCTTAACCTGCAAACCATATCTTTGTTATCTGTCAAAGAAAATCCATCTAGTTGTTCAATGTAAACTTCTTCTTCAAGATCTCCATTCAAAAATGCACATTTAATATCCATTTGATATACTTTGTAGTTCTTATGTGCTGCAAAAGTCAAAAATAATCTGACTGCCTCAATTCTAACTACCGGTGCAAAGGTTTCATTGTAATCAATTCCTTCTTTCTCAGAATATCCCTTACACACTAGTCTTGCTTTATTTCTGATAACCTTACCATCTTCATTAAGTTTGTTTCTGAATACCCATTTGGTTCCAATTACATTTTTATCTTTAGGTCAGGGAACTAATGTCCAAGTGTTATTTTTCTCAATTTGTTCTAATTCTTCTTCCATAGCTTTAATCCAAAATTTATCTTCACATGCCTCATTAAGTGATGATGGTTCAATTTGAGAAATAAGACATACCTCTTCATTTCCTAATCTTCCTCTTGTCATAACTCCTTTAAACTTGTTTCCAATTATCTGATCTTCAGAGTGATTCAATCTTGCATACCGGGGTGTCTTTGTTTGCTATTGTTCCTCAGTTATTGTGGAATCCTCAGATGATATCGGGGTAACTGGATCTTCATTTTGTACCGGTGGATTCAGTGTAGGTTCATTTGTCAAAATTTTTGTTGCCGGTTCAGAGTCTATATACCTTGAAGTTCCTCTGAATTGTTCATCAATCTTTACATTTGTACTTTCAACAATTTTCTGCAATCTTTTGTTAAAACATCTATATGTCTTGCTTTTAGATGAATAACCAAGAAATATTCCTTCATCACTTCTAGGATCAAATTTACCAATATACTCATCTCTTCTGATATAACATTTACTTCCAAAAATTCTAAAATATTTAAGAGTAGGAGTAATACCAAACCATAGTTCATGAGGGGTCTTACCGGTTTCACCTTTTATGTGAACTTTATTGAATGTATAGACCTTTGTACTGACTACCTCTCTCCAATATACATGTGGTAGGTTTTCTTCTGACAACATACTTCTTGATGTATCCAAGATAGTTATGTTTTTCCTTTCAACAACTCCATTCTGTTGTGGTGTCCAGGGTGCTGATAGTTGTCTTCTGATTCCATTTACTTCACAGAATGTATTAAATTCCTTAGATGTAAATTCTCCTCCTTGATCTATTCTTAGACATTTGATTTTCTTACCAGTTTCATTTTCTACCATTGCTTTGAACAGTTTGAACTTTCCCAGTGCTTCTGATTTTTCTCTGAGAAAAGTAACCCAACACATTCTAGAATAGTCATCAATGATTAGCATGAAATATCTATCACCTTGTAAGCTTTTAGTTCTAGTTGGACCACATAAATAAGTGTGAATCAACTCAAGAGCATTATTGGATTATTCTGGAATACTTTTAAAACTAGCTCTAACTTGTTTTGCAAATTGACATTCCTTACATACTGTATTGTGAGGTTTGACAATTTTAGGTAAATCTCAAACTGCCTTAATAGTACTGATCTTCACCATGCAATCAAAGTTTACATGATAGAGTCTTTTATACCATAACCAACTTTCATCAATATGTGCAATTAAGCATGTCTTTTCACTGTTATTCAAATGAAAGATGTTACCTCTAGTCTGATTACCGGTTGCAATTTCTAAACTAGTTCTATTCATGATTTTGCATTTTCCATTTTTGAATTGTTACTGAAATCCTTTCTCAACTAATTGACCAACACTCAAAAGATTATGCTTTAATCCTTCAACATAGTAAACATTGTCAGTGTCATGCTTACCATCAAGAGATATTGTACCTTTACCTTTGATCAAACAAGCTTTGTCATCTCCAAATCTCACTAAGCCTCCATTGTATTCTTGAAAGTCCAAGAATTTACCTTTGTCTCCTGTCATATGATGTGAGCATCTTGAATCAATGATCCATTCATCCTTTACTTCAACTTTAGCTGCCAAGGCCTGTTCTACCGGTTGAGCAGTAGGTGCTGGTTAATCTTTTGTTATAGCAACAAAAACCCATCCATTATCTGTCGGATCCTCATCAAAATCATCAGTCACCCCTTCATCAGCAATGTAACAAGATTTGTCTTTATTCTTCTTGAATCTGTATCTCTGATATTCAGGGTTAGACTTGTATGTTCTTCTTGCTTCTTCTCTTAGTCTAGCATGTCTATCAGGGCATCTTGAAGCCATATGACCAATCTTATTGCAGTTTTCTATTATAGAGTTCCAATTGAGGTACCTCAACATGTTTAGGTTGGATTGCTTTAACAATATCAAGAGAAAGTGGGCTCGCAACATCAAATTTGGGCACACTAAACTTGGATTGACTCATAGAAGCAATTTGTTGTTGTAAGGAAGACATAGTTTGAGCAAGATTGTTAATGGTCACTTTGGTAGAAGAATTGATGCTAGACATGGTTGATTGAGAAGCTGGTGTGATGTTATTGAAGGAAGGCATGGATTGAGAATAAGGTGGTCCTGACATTATGATTAGTAGGCATAGGTGATGATTGAGCAAGGAATGGGACACTTAAAGGAGGAATAAAATTGTTGAATGAATTGCCCCCTTGTGTCACATTGATTGGTTGAGGGATAATAGGAATACTTATGGAAGACATAGGTAAAGATGGAGGATTAAATGAAGAAGAGTGATTACCCCTGTATATGGTGAAAAGTGGATAAACAATAATGAAGGACTAAATGAATTCAACCACAAAACCCTAGCCTAACAACAACAAAGATCCACCATGACATATGAAGATTACCTAAGACAATGCAAATCAAATGAAATCACAAAGATTATACCATCACATGTCCAATAGAGTTTGGATCTCCATTCTTCCTATCTCCATTGATCTTTCTTGATATATTTGCTCTTAGATTTTATATGTGCACAAGAGCTAAAGACTGGAAATGTGGTTGCAAGTAGGCTTGATCGCATATGAGAGTTCAAAAGCATAGTGTAGTCGGGGAGTCAACTGATCAGGGTTGATAATGAAGGAAGCATCTCCTTATATAGAAGACATTATAAGAAAGGGAGGGATAAGATTGAGAGGTGTAAAAGATAAATGGTCGGCTTTGATTAAAGGGTAGGTAGAGAAAATAAGAAAATAATAAGAGGGTAGGTAGTGTAGGAACTAAGAGATGAATGACATGTGTCATAGGTAGAAAAGGTTAATGAATTAATTAAATAAATAAAGATTTATTTAATTAATAGAAGAAGTGGGATCAATTAAATAAATAAGATATTTATTTAATTTAGGAAAAAGGATAATTTAAATAAATAAATGTATTTATTTAAATGAGAAATAAGGCTAGAAGAGGATAAATGAATTAATTAAATAAATAAAGATTTATTCAATTAATAGAAGAGTTAGGCTAAAATAATTAAATAAATACAATATTTATTTAATTAGACATGACAATTTTAGGTGTCTACATTTTGCCCCTCTTTGAGACAATGTAGCTTGTCACATTGTTTCAAAGAAGATAATATGAACTGATACAAAGTTGACCCAAGATGGGAATGATATGCCCCCCGAGAGATTGGATGAAAATGTCTGAAAAGATCACAGACAATCTCTCGATAAGAAAGAAAGGGTAGAATGGACTAACCGGATAGGATAGAGTGACAGAGTCACGGGATAAAGAAGACTGACTCAAGAGACTAGGGCTAGGGTAGTCTATAAGATAGAATACAAGGGAAAACATCCTCATTGTCATCCACACATCCAAGAGATCAGAATGTAGAGAGAGTAGAGAGTGCAGTCAATAGTGATGGAATTGGTGCACAGATTCAACCGCGTTCACCGATTTCAGAGGCCAGCAGATGCAGGAGAGCTGGTAAGTACCACAAAACCTCCTTGTACTTTGTTGCATTAATTGTTGTCATAAATGCATGTTAGGTAGGGTAATATGTCTTCAAGGCCAAATTGGCAGTTCTGTGATGAACATACATTGTCGATTGGATAAGCTGCTGAGAGGATACACTCAAGCAGGTCCTCTAGGGAAGACTAGAATGGCAGATAGGGCTAGGATTGACAATTATGTGATAGAACATACGTTGCCAATTAGGAAACTACTCAAGTGGTACACTCAAGCAGAGGCCCTAGGATAAGATAGATCGAGGCACTTTGTGATGAACAGGGAATGCCAAAACATAGTACTTTGTGATGAACAGGGAGTACTAAAAAGAGTAGCACTTTGTGATGAATGGGGAGTACTAAAAAGAGAAGCACTTTGTGATGAACGAGGAGTGCAAAAAAATGCAGTACTTTGTGATGAACAGGGAGTACCACTATGATAAATAGAAACACTTTGTGATGAATAGTGAGTGTCACTAGGATAGAATACCATAAGCACTTAGATAAAAAGTAGCATTTTGTGATGAACAGGGAATGCTACTAGGATAGAAAGCAATACTTTATGATGAACAAGGAATGCCACTATGATTGACACAATTGATTTGCTTGACTGTAGGAGTACCTACCTATGTTGGAGTCACAGGAGAGATTCCCATCAACTTAGAGTTTGCGAGCAGAGCTGAAATTCAAGTATAGAGTAGCAGTTCAGGCTATGGGCCTACGACATATTTTGTATGTGCTTGAGTTTCGGGCGAACATGGGGTTGCTGACTGCGCTAGCTGGGAGATGGCACTCAAAGACTTGTAGTTTTCATTTGTCGATGGGTGAGATGGCAGTCACCTTAGAGGATGTTTACATGATTCTGAGGATATTGATCGATGGGGAGTTAAAACCCTATGATCGAAAGGGAGACATGGATGCACTAAGACGAGTTTTCCAGGATCCGGGATTGGAGATGAGGGCTAGACATGTGGCTTGGGATACCATGACACAGACAGGATTAGTGCTACCAATGGTGTTGGCAGGAGTGATCAGTGGGTTCCTCTATCCGGATAGGGTGACACGAGGATTGGCTGTGGGATGGGGGATGACTCTGGAGAGGGATACAGCTAGGCTCGGGAGACAGCTGAGGGATACTGAGCGGGACAAGGATCGAGCTATTCAGCACTATACAGAGGCTGAGACAACAATGAGAGTAGGGAGGCAAGAAGCAGAGGACACAGGGGCTGGATATGCCTATGTTATGAGGGCAGGGGAAGAGATAGCCTACTAGAGAGACCTTTACTATGGAGCAGTGCCACTAGAGCAGCGGGCTAGGAGCTTCCGTAGACCATTGCAGACAGCGACGACCACTAGAAAGAGGGACAGGAGACAGGCATCAAGCGGTGGGGTCATGGGTCCTCCACCACCACCAAATAGAGGGGATAGGAGAGATGATCCTGGGGTGGGTCCTTCCAAGGCTCAAACTCCATCGAGGCCAGGTGGCTCCGAGGGAAGGAGTTCATCATAGCCTTAGAGGGCTCCCTATGTATCGATTTTGTACCTTTTTGTATTATGACACCTTCGAGTGATTGTAGCCATATGATTTTGACATCATTGTATCATGACACTTATGATTTTGATATATACATGAGATGCATCCTTGCGGAAGCTATATGCATGTGTACCTATGTGATGTATGTTTTTATGTGATGCTTATGGATGCAAATATGTACATGATGAAATGCAATATTTTTGTTCTTTTATGTTTTACGTGTTATGTAAATGCAAATGTGAATGTATGAAATACAAATGGATATGACAAGAAGTAAAAATGTGCTAATATGTGTTGCATGCAGGATGTGATGCAATTGTGATATCTATATGTATGTATGAAATGCTTAACATGTGGTAATGTGGGTGCAACTACATGAAATGCAAATGTTTTTGGCGTGTCATTATACTCAGTCATGTGATAGCAGGCTACACGGACAGGGCGATGGAGGTCAATCAAGAAAGGGGGATGGAAGATAGAAGATATGAAAGTGAAAGAGCTTCTTGTGCGTTATCATCATTGAGTTTTATTATGGCAAATAGGTTATGATGATCAAGGCATATGTTCGACCTAGAAAGTCATTGTACCTGTTTGCATGGAGATTAGACACTTGCAAACAAAGAATGCCCCAGTTCACACTAGACTCACAGTGTCCTCATATACTTGGATAAGTCATAGCATTACTAAGAGACAATTTGCAGACAACAAAGAAATTAGGTGACAATACCCCATCCTCACCCTTCTAGTCAAAGACATCCTAGAGATAGAATCTCTAGTCAGAGACATCTTGGAAAAGCTAAAAGACATGTCACCAGAAAATTAAAATCAAAAGAAAACCAAGACTCGACACCAACATCCATTGTAGTCCTCAAGTTTAGTGTCTCTTGTCACTTGTATAAGTCTATTTGATTGTGGTCGCAATTTTTACTTTCACAAAAAGGATAGATAGCACTGAACCATATGTTGTCTGAGTCTGTTGAAAATTTTGATTTGTTGAAGCCCATTGTTGTTGCTGCGTCTCATTTGAAACTGACTGAATCCATGAAACTGATACTTTATTCTGGAGAAGACGAAACTTTATTGTGGATTGGTGATGCAAATGCTACTTTATTATGGATTGTGCACTGATAGACTAAAGAAACTTGGAAGAAACTGTACTCCTCAGAACAGGTGATTCTCTCATTTCCACACCCATTACTAGACGTAGGATTTGCCTTAGCCATAGATAGGAGCTGATTTATTATGAAAGGAAAGGGGTGAAAAGGGAGGTTTATTATGAATGGATAACCAATCTTAGGTAGATCAATAACAAGCCATGATGGGAATGGGTAAGTTTATTATGAACAAATAGGTTGTGAGTGCATGCAAAGTGAAAGGATGAAATGGAATCCTGAAGGAGGGAGGAGCAATGTCTCTACACGTGGCGTTGGTGACCTAGTTTTCACCATGGTACTTGCCCAGGGTGCCACCAAAGTGGTTTTCACCATTGGATGAAATTTTTTCTCTTTACTTTTTTTTTATTTTTTGTGTCACAACAAGGCGCCTATTTGCTAGGTTTTCACCAAGTAACGATTTTATTTTTTTTGAATTTTTTTGAATTTTTTTTTTTTTTTGTCTTTTTGAATTAAGATACTCTGAATAGCTATGTGTAAAACCTGCGAAGGTGCATGTTGTTGGTAGGATCCTCCAAAGGTTCGCCCTCTAGAGTTGAAAGTTGATATGCACCGGATCCATGGACTGTTGTGATGATGTAAGGACCAAGCCAATTTAGTTTGAACTTGCCCTTCTTCTCTCTGTCTTGCTGATTTTTAGGATTTTCTCTGAGAACTAAGTCACCTACCTCAAATGTGTGAGGCTTAACCTTATGATTGTAACTGCAACGTTCCTTGACTGAATGATGTGTAGCTTGAGTGACTGTCTTCCTTGATAAAGGAACTGAGATAGAATTACTAGTGTGTGGACTACACAGGCCTGTATACATGTCATCTGAAGAAGTTTGGGCATCCCTGATAACAAAGTCCTTCAAGGAAGCTCCATTAAAGGTCCATGATGTATCGCCAGAAGGGAAAGGATATTTGGAACAAGTAGATGAGTGATGAAGACTTATGATTGTGAAAATAAGTGAAAGTAGGATAGCATGATAGAGACTTAGGATCAACAAGTATGCTTTTTGACTTGAAATTTTAGAACTTTTGCCCCCAGTTATTTTGATATTAGGGGAGATCAACTCTTGTTCTTTTTCTTTTGTAGGATTTTTATCCTTGACTTTGATTTTTGTAGAGTCCAATAGCTTTTGATTTTGATTTCGACTAAAGGACTTCTCTTTATTTTCGAATTTTAGATTTTTCTTTTCAAAGCTTGATTTTTTATCCCCAATTAGTAAGGGCTTTTGTGATTCTTGTTGATCCAAGTCTAGAAGTGGAGTGGAAATGGAATGAGTGGATGATATGGTAAAACTATGTGAGTTATCAAGAGCGTTGGTGATACGCTCAATAGATTCTTTGCTGGAACCACTCTTAGGACTATTGATATCAAGAGTTGCTTGCACCACTAGAAGAGATTTGCATTCAAACTTAGTAGCCACAACACTAGGTGGTTCACAGCCAATTCCTTGCAAATTGTTTATAGATTGTTTCTGTCGACTCAATCTCTTAGGAGATAGTGGGAGTTGATCAACATGAAAGATATACTCACTGCATCCCAGGTCTTTAATCTTGAAATTTTCTTTGATCTCTACTTGTTTTGATGTAAAAGCTTTCAAGGATTCTAGATCCACATATGCCAATGAAGGAATAGCCTTTCGATTGGCTGGAATTATTATTTCTGATCTAGGTCGCAGATTGTTGCAATATATGAATGGATTTGGGTCATCTTTGATGATCACTTCAACTCCATTGTGTGGAAATTTAATGCATTGATGGTATGTAGATGGGATTGTGCTCATCTCATGAATCCATGGACGTCCTAGCAATATGTTGTATGTGAGATCCAAGTCTATGACTTGATAAACCACATCCTTTGTAAATGGACCAATCTTGAGAGGTAAGGCGATTGTGCCTTTGGATGAACGCTCTTCATCATCATATGCCTTGATGGTAATTTTATTTGTAGCATTCACAGCTTTTTCAGAATATCCCAATTTCTTAAGACTGTTCAATGTACAAATGTTCAAACCGGCTCCTCCATCTATCAGGACTCATTTTATTCAATGTTTGTGTAGGAAGGCTTCAATGTGTAAAGGTGCATTATGTGGTTGGCTCACAGAGGCGTCATCAACTTCTATGAATGTAAGGGAGTGTGGAACGAAAAGGTATCCCACCATGGCTTGAAACTGGTCCACGTTTAGATCACTAGGAACAGAAGTGTCTCTCAAGATTTTGTCAAGAATGGCTTTATGTGCAGGGGATATGCGTAAGAGCTCGAGGATGGAGATAAGCACGGGTATCTTCCCTAACTGTTCTACAAGGTCATACTCAGGTTTGGTTGATGAGGAAGTGGTGTTTTTAGCTAGAGCACCTTGCAAAGTGAATTTACCTCGACGAGTTGTAACATTACATTCAGAGGTAGGTTCGGAAGAAGATCCAATGCCTTTTAGGACAATCTTGGGTCTTTGGGTAGAATTCTTAGTCATCTTGTCCTTGATGATAATGGTAGAGACATAATTATCCATTGAAATGTGATTGACAATTGAATCATAGTTATAAGATGCTATGGTATAGTTGGTTTTCTCTTTTGTGGCTTTGGTTTTTCCCTTGTCATGTTTTGGGAATGGATCTTTAAACATTTCATGTTCTTGATTGGATGAGTGTCCTTCAATCTCAATGTCACTTCTATCAATGAGATCTTGTATGATGTTCTTCAGTTGATGACAGTTTCTTGTTTTGTGTCCCTTGCTTTTATGAAATTCACAATATTCATCATCATTCCACCAATTTGGTTTGACCTTTGGCTCATATGGAGGCAAATCTGGAATTGTTATTATCTTGTTTGCCACTAGCTTTTTGAAAACTGACTCTAGTGGTTCTCCCAATGGAGTGTACTTCCTTCGTGACTTGGAAGTTGTTTGAGTATTCACTTAATTGTTTGTAGAGATTAATCCGGAAAAAATGATTTTGGGTCGCACTATATTAGCATCAACAACACCATCATTGACTGTGTTCTTGTTTTTATTCCAAAATCTTAGCTTGTCTTTTCCTTTAAAGTCCTCTTTGTTTTCTTTGAATATTTTGATGACTCCTTGCTCAATTAGAACCTTTTTTGTTGCTAATCCTTTCTCAATGACGTCCTTGAAGGTGGACAAACAAGCTTTTCTCAAGTCATAACCAATGTCTTTGTTAACATTTTGGGTGAACATCTCTACCATTTGTTTTTGTGGAATTTCACAAGAGCATCTGCTGGCTAGATTTCTCCATCCTTTTGCTTGGTGTTGCACAAAGTAGTGACTGATATGTTTGTCTCTATGTTATATGAGAAATGTTGGATAAATGCCTCTGCTAAATCACCCCATGACTTATTCCAAGTGGCAGTTGGGAGAACCATTCCATAGCTTGATCACCTAAGCTTTGTGGGAATAATCTCATCAAATATGTCTCTTTCACTGCTACCTCAATGCAAGCTGTGAAAAACTGTCTTATATGTGCCTTAGGATCTCCTTTGCCTCTATACTTATCAAACTTAGGTGTCACAAAGTGTGTAGGAAAAGGAGGCATTGGAATGCTTTTGTCAAATGGATAGGGACATATGTCTCTCATTGTGTAAGTTGGCTTCAGTTTGTTTATGTCCTCCATTTTCTTTTGTAAGTCCTTGATTTGTTGTTCCAAATTGTTCTTAGGTGGAGATTGACTTCTTGGACCATACCTCATGCCTGAACCACCGGGTGGAGGAGGAGCATGTTGCATGTATGGATGGTATTGATTATACACATGTTCATATGGAGGAGGTCTATAGTGATGTTGTGTATATGGACCACTTGGTATAGAGTCATGATGAGGAACGGAATATCTGCTTTGTCCATGTATACCATACTCTATAGGCATGTCATGAGTTTGTTCTAGTGTGTTGCCCCCAAATTTGACGCAGGGTTTCCTTGTGTCCAAATTTTGATCATGCCTTTGGATATTCAATTGCCTTGGTGGTTGATCCTTAGCATTGGTATGTGATTAAGCATATTTTTCTGCATGAGACTTCCATAATGGTCTGCAAAGGTGAGTATCATATGCTTGACCATGTGTATGTGGGAGCTCTGATTTTTGAAACAAAGATGATGGTGATTCAGGCACCATATGTGGTCCTCTATTGCCTCCACTATTAGGCCTCCTTTGATCCATGTTGAGGTGAGGTTGTTGCAAAGGTCGATTATACATTATTTGAGACATGTCAAAATCATGAGGGATCTTGGCTCCACTTTGTGCCATCACTTGTAAGAAGTATTGTCTATCTCTCCTCATTATTTCCTCAACCAATCGATTGAAACGGGGATCCATAATGGAGTCTTCCACTTCTGTTGAATGTACTGAAATGTTGTTTTTATTGTCATTGTGTGTATCATTGTTGTTTGTATTGTCCATGTTCTCAACATTTGGAATGTTTTTATAAGCATCCATGTTAGGTAATGTGGTGTGATCAGAATTGAAGACGATATCATTGTCATACTCATAGGAACTCATGTTTGCAGACTCTTGAGCCTCTTTAGCTTCTCTCCTAGATTTTTGTGAATGAGTTTCAACCATGAACTAGGTATTGACCAAGATGTGGGAGACTAGATGAAGATGGAAAGAGTATGGAAGACCAAGAGTTGGATGGAATGTAAATGAATCTGAGGTTTACTTACAATGCCCAAAGTGTAAGACCAAGTATGTATGTAGTAGAGTAGGTGTGGCTCCCAAAGCGATGATAGTTTCTCTTGATGAGGTAAGTTGACCTTGACTCTAAGTAAGACCAAATGAGACCCAAAGGTGATAGACCTAGATGAGGGACCACTTAGAAAAATGTTGTTGTATGTAATGTGTTGACAAAGCAAGATGAGGACAAGCAAGTAACCTTTTGACTCGAGTTTAGACAAATGTGAATGTAATGCAAGGTGTAAAGAAATGATGGAATTTGTGAGACCCAAATGTAGGTTGAATGCTAGATGAAAACCCAAAGAGATAACCTAGGAAGCTCAATAAGTCTGAAACTGACTATTCCTATTTGTTGGACTGTAAATTTTTCCAATTTGTGAAGTTGTTTGTTGTGACCAAATCTGAATTTTTGACTATTTTTCGTGACAAGAGGACACAATGTTGATGAAGACTCAATGTTTGCAAGTGTTTAGACTCAAAATGACTCAAAGAAAGTGTGTTGTTTGATGTAAAATTGTTTTGCATACACTTGAAGACACAAAAGACACAATGTTTTGATGTTTGGTCTTGAATGTTTGATTGTTCAAAATAAGACAAGCACAATTCTTATGGCTGGCCAGGACAATAGTTGTTGATCCCACATGGGGTTTCCCCCGAGGCTACACTATTCAAAGCGGATACTTAGATGCTTGACCCCACTGGCTCCACCCTCGGCACTCACTTCTCGGGACAGTCAAGCATTAGTCCCCATGAAAACTCCCCATGGTGAACTTTGTATCGCTACTAAGAACCGTATGTGTGTGAGTCGCTCCAGAGGTCCAACCTCCTGACCCAACAACTAGAAGGATTTTGGCTTCTAAAACAAAAAGGTGCTAGTAAGGGCATCCGCTCGTGTGGCCATACATGCGGCACTTTCAGCTCTGTAAATACAGAAGGCTCCCAGCCGGTAGGGGTTACGCCCTACAAATGAACAAATAAATTTGATCAAACGGGTTTATGGGGAGACATAGTGTCGGTATGAACTAATTAGCACATGTTATCCATAGTTTTCACCATGAATACAGTTGTTTATAGTGGTTCAGAAGAGGTGGGTTTTCCTCTCTACCACTTGGGTCATTCTCTCCTAACTAGTAGTCCTAATGACCACACGGGGAGACAGGCCCTCTAAAGATTAAACAGAAATATCCTATTGCTCAAGACACAAAAGACACTGGTTCAATTTTAGTGCACCAATTGAAGTGATTGCTAGTCTATGAAAATAAGGCACACAATAAAGATCAAAAACCCTTGCCAAGGTCCCGCAACAAAGATCTATTAGTAGTTTGGATTGTTTCAAATGATCACCCCTTCCTGCAAACACACAAGTTAGGTAAATTTTAGATCCAAAAGACTTTGTGAAATAGAGGCCTTCAACAATGCATTTTTTTGACCAATTCAAAGATCTCATTCATCACAAAAAAAGACCACCTGTAAAAATTCAAGAAATTTCCAGAAATGTAAGAAAATCCAAAAAATTTGCTAATTTGCTCCAAAAATTATTTTTTTTATGAAAAATCATATAAAATGCAAAATTGATCCAAAAAATCTAAAATTTTTACTAGACACTAATGATGACCTTCCAAACCAGCATAAAATAATTCCTGCAAAATTTCCAACCAGTTTGTGAGATATGAGCAAAATAATGCAAAACACTAATTTTCAAATATCCGATTTTTTAGGAATGATTTTGCATCAAATTTAAAATCACAAAGAACAAATCCTATGTATAATTCTGAGAGATTTCCAAAAATGTAAGAAAATCTGAAAAATTCGCTAATTTGCTCTCAAAATTATTTTTTATGAAAATACATAAACAATTCATAGAAACTTCAAATATGCTCCAAAAACTTTGAAATTTTTACTAAGCACCTCAAATAATGTTCTTAATCTGCAAAACAAATTTGATGTCACAATTCAAATCCATTTGTGAGATCTGATCAAAATAATGAAAAACCCTAATTTTTAAAGATCCGATTTTTCAGGAAATATTTTGCATCAAAATTAAAATCACAAAGAACAGATCCTATGTATAACTATGATAGATTTCCAAAAATGTAAGAAAATCTGAAAAAATTCGCTCATTTGCTCTCAAAATTATTTTTTTATGAAAAATCATAATAAATTCATAGAAAATTAAACTGTGCTCCAAAAATTCTGAATTTTGGATTGAGAGCTCTTGATATTGTTTTCTACCTGCAAAAAAAAATTGATGCAAAAATTCCAATCCGTTTGTGAGATCGGATCAAATCTCTCCAAGATCTTGATTTTGTGTCCAAAACCCTGGCTGCACAAGGTTATTCTCCAAATTGTTTTACAAAACAGCAATATAGGGTTAGAAAAACCTGCAAAAAAACACAGATCTAACGAAAATCCATGTCCCACGAGGCGTGCCAAAATGTATATGGTGAAAAGTGGATAAACAATAATGAAAGACTAAATGAATTCAACCACAAAACCCTAGCCTAACAACAACAAAGATCCACCATAACATATGAAGATTACCTAAGACAATGCAAATCAAATGAAATCACAAAGATTATATCATCACATGTCCAATAGGTTTTGGATCTCCATTCTTCCTATCTCCATTGATCTTGCTTGATATATTTTCTCTCAGATTTTATATGTACACAAGAGCTCAACAAAGAACGGAAATGTGGTTGAAAGTAGGCTTGATCGCATATGAGAGTTCAAAAGCGTAGTGTAGTCGGGGAGTCAACTGATCAGGGTTGATAATGAAGGAAGCATCTCCTTATATAGAAGACACTATAAGAAATGGAGGGATAAGATTGAGAGGTGTACAAGATAAACGGTCGGCTATGATTAAAGGGTAGGTAGAGAAAATAAAAAAATAATAAGAGGGTAGGTAGAGTAGGAATTAAGAGATGAATGACATGTGTCATAGGTAGAAAATGTTAATGAATTAATTAAATAAATAAAGATTTATTTAATTAATAGAAGAAGGGGGATCAATTAAATAAATAAGATATTTATTTAATTTAGGAAAAAAGATAATTTAAATAAATAAATGTATTTATTTAAATGAGAAATAAGGCTAGAAGAGGATAAATGAATTAATTAAATAAATAAAGATTTAATCAATTAATAGAAGAGTTAGGCTAAAATAATTAAATAAATAAAATATTTATTTAATTAGACATGACAATTTTAGGTGTCTACAACCCCCATGACCAATGGTTGTAGGAATGACATTTTGAGTTGGTGTAGGCATGGTGTTTGAAGTGAAAGTAAGAATACTACCCATAGGAGTGGTCAAAGGAATAGAACAATTGATTTGATTCGAAGGTTGTGAATAACCTAAGTTCTTAGCACAGCTCTTGATAGGCATGACATTAGAATCAACAATATGTGAAATTCCATGCAATATATCAATTCCATTCTTATCACTTTGAATCATGCGTTTAAGGCCTTCAATTAATGGAAGAGATTCACTATTAGGGTATTCTTGGGACATCCATTATTGAAAGTTATCAAATTGATTTTCCAATTTTGAAAGTTGATCTATGGAAACTCTAGTTAAAGCTTATTCTGGTTCATCATGAGATTCATCAATTGGTTAGATAGGGACATGATTAGGATGGGAAGAATTACCATTATCCTCATTAAAGAAGTCGCCCAAATTATGCTCCATCTCCTTGGTAATTAAACCTTGGGAAGCCTTAATTATAATGCTTCATCTAACAGGGATAGTGTAGGTAGGACTAATAGTGGTAAAACTCATGCACTAGAGGGAAAATTTTGAATTTTGAATAAGAAGAACAAAGTGTACAAAAATTGAATAATGCAAAAATTTTGGAAAATGATGATTAAACAATTTGAACTTTGTTGAAAGAAGAAAATGACACAATTTCAAAAAATAATTTTTATGATAAATGAAAGGAAATTGGAATTTAAAATTAGGGCCAATGGGATACCACTTAATTTTAAAATTGATAAAATCAGAACTTTTAAAATCAGGGCAAATTATAATCAACCACTTAATTTTTTAAAAAATCTTGAAATTTGAAATGTTGAATTTTGAAGGTATTTTTTATTTTAGAGGGATCAAAAATCGACAAAATTGGCCAATTTTTTGGATTTAAGCTATTAATATGGTCATAACAGTCTCCCAAAATTTCGGGAAAAAAGCTAGGGACCATGTTGAAAGTGCACACGGTCCGACCAACTTTTTTCCAAAATTTTCAGGGATTAAAGTTATGATGATTTTAAAGCTAACCTCAAAAAATTGGCGGATTTTACGATCTCTAGATACGCAAAATGAAGGGTTGAATGTGAAAATAGGACCTAATTAGGGTTTTGAGAAAAAAAGGAATTGAATAGAAATTTTGAAAAGGGTCAAACCTAACGGATAGGGACACCTTGAAAAATGTTCAAAAAACTGAAATTCACTGAAATTGATTGAAATTTGCATAAAATCCAATTAAATTTGAAAATTAGGGTTTTCGAACTTAACCACTTAATTTTTGAAATTTTAAATTTTGAAAAAGGAGGTAAATTGAAAATTTGAATTGTAGGACAGAAGATAAGTCTGAAAACAGTCACAAATCTGAAAATTAAATGGAAATTCATTTTTTGCACAATTTCAAGATGATTTTTGAAAATTAGGGTTTTGACAATTAACCCCTTAATTTTGTGAATTGGATTTGCAAATTGATTTGGACAATGAAGAAATTGAATTTGACAAACAAAACAATTTTTAGATCTAAGACAATAACAAGCAATTTTTACAACAAAAAAGTTCAATTTCAATTTTAAAAACCAGGGTTTTGAATGAATTAACCACTAAGTTTGTAGAAAAATTAAACTTGTATTAATGAAAAATATGCAATGATTTTCAGAATAAAGCATGTAATACGTCGGGTTCACCAAAATGTAATGGTGAAAAAGGTGAATGATGGAGAGATCAAGAGGAAAGCTTTTCTTCCCTCTGAGGAGAGATGAAAGTTTCACTGTGGATTTCCCTTCAAACACTTTATCCACATTACATTTAAAAGAGGGGGAAATTCACTAGATCCAATCTCTTAGGGAAGAGATTGAATACTAAATGAATTGATAATGGGATAGAAGTAACCCCTCTTTTAGAATGGAAAATGATTGAATTATGTGTTGTAGAACTAAGTGTAAAAGTAACAAAGAACTGATTATAACTCGAGATAGAAGCATGAGATAAAGTTGTGCACTTGGATCTAGCTATAATATGTCGAGATGAAGCTGCCCTGCGAGTTTGAGGAAAATTTGTCGGGACCATGTTGAAAGTGTCCATGGTCCTCCAAAAAATCCACAAAATGAAAAGGGTTTTTTCGCCTCTGCAAATGGAGTTCGAATATGCAAACACAATTGCGCACCTGCAACCTACACACAAAAATGAGAGGAAAAGGGGTTGGGATTGGGGTTTTGCCTTTAGTTCAAACCCTAGTTTTGGAATTAACCAAATGATGAAAGAAAGTACTTGCAGGTAAATATAAATGAAAGACTGAAATGTAATTCACCTCAAGGGAGGATGTAGATAGAATGTAGATAGATTTTCTTGTATTAAATTGAATGTTGAAAGGGATCTCCTCTTCAATGGTTGAACCCTTGACTTGAATGCAACACCTAGCCTTGAAGGGAGACTTGAGAATTCTCAATGCTAGAAAGGAATGCTTGAAATTTTGCCTACTCTTCGCTTATCCAACTTATCGCTTCTTGAACTTATGCAAATGAGAGGGAAAATGAGACATATATACTCGTCAATTAGGGTTAGTTGATTGATTTTTCGTCACAGGCCGACACAGGGAAAGTTTTCCCACTTTATGCAAAGTCCAATGCAAAGATAGGACGGATGGGGCTCCAAAATAGGGCAAGGACAAGGGCGCCACACCCCTATCCTAGGAGGACATGGGCATCGTGCCCTTGTCGTGCCCTTGTCTTAGGATAGGAAGCAGGTTCAGGCAGTACGGAGGGCATAACAAGTGCGGTTTTCGGGGATTGAGAGAGTCTCGTGTCTCCGACCAGGCTTGGGGATTCAAATCGCCAACGTGAAGACCCTAATATGGTTGCAAATTGCAAGGGTCACAATTTTATGACACTGCAAGGGCTTGTATGTAGTTAGGTGATCAATAGTTGATGATCATTAAAATATTTTGAAGGAGAAGCTTCTAAGTGGTACCTTATTATTGATGCCCTTGAGAGGGAAATAATCAAGGAGACTTGAATAATTGAGACTATCTTGATTTGATTAAATGGTGGAGATTATAAGCCCTCACATGTGTGAGGAGGACTGTGGAAAGTGTGATTTGACATGATATTGGTCTCACACATGTGAGAGATCACATGGGGATATGAGATTTTATAAGTGAGAGCTCTCAAACATGTGAGAGTTATATGTACAAAATGGAGAGTGGTGATTTTGTTGGATAAAAGGATGACCATGTTTTTATGAGAAGCCGTGACAAGTGATTAATTAGATTAATTATGTTTTGATTCGTGTAAATAGATTAAGAAGATAGTGTTAGAGTAAAAGATATTAATTTACTTAATTAATTAAATCATATTGATTTAATAATTAAGTCACCTTTTCTCTATTTCACTTAAGCTAAATTTAGAAATCTAAACTTAGGAATATTAAGTCACCTTTTCTCTCGATCATCTGAATTGAATAAATTGCTAGGGGCATATGAGTTTCATCGCTTCAAATCAAACTAATATTTGTCTTCATCTGAATCAATCTCTTAACGTTAATCAATTTCACTTCTTTTCATCAAGCTGATTATTCATTTAAACTTAATCAAGGGTTTAAAGAGTATCTTTGATCACACGCTCAATCTAAGTAGGTGTATAGTTTCATCGCATCAAATCAAGCTAGACAGTTTATCTTCGCTCATCGTGTCTTGATCCAACAAGTTCAAGACCGATTTTATCTTCGCTCACTGTGTCTAGATCAATCAAGTTCTAGATTAGTAAGATTCGCTTCTTGATCAATCAAGTTCAAGTTCGGTATCTTTGCTCTCTATTTTTCCTAGTTCAATCAAGTTCGGGATCAGTATCACTTTAATCAACTCTGTTTAGCTTCATCGCTTCAAATCAAGATAAACACCTTGCTCTTCATCTGGTTTGTGATCAATCAAGTTCAGAACTGGTATTTCCTAGACATCAATATATTCTTTCAACCAACGCATTGCTCACACATTAATTCAAAGAGGGGCAAATGTAATACCCTAAAAATGGTCATCTAAACCATGGGCCCCTAATCTCGACAACATCACCAAGGTCCTAACCAAAGGCAATTAAATCAACTTTGAGCACACAATTAATTAATTCTTTAATCATCAAATGTCACATGGCAAATCAATAAATTCTATATTAATTAAATATTTATTTAATTAATTAAATCATTCCAAGAATATCATTTTGATCAATTATCCTATTTAATTTATTAAATATCCTTGCATATTTAATTAATTAATATATTTGCCGAATTTTAAAACTTTTAGCATTTCACATTATAAAATAAAATTAATTGAGTAACTGTTGCAAATTTATTATGATTTTCCTAAACCGTATAAAATAGTATACAATATAAATAAATAATCAACTTTAAGTGGAGAGAATAACACTCAGAGCTCTGCGATCAGGCGAAAATGCGAAAAAGACAACCTATGCATTGGTGGGGTTTTTCGACGGGGGGGAGCAGGCAGGTTTTCGCATCGTGCCCGAAGAGCGTTTCGATATTCAGCCCGCCATGCAAGAGAATCCCTGCAAAAAACACTTCGGGGTCATTTGAAAGGAGGGATTCGGTCATCAGAGCGGGCATCTATGGGATAAATAATGAATTTAGGGCGGAAAGTGCCAAAACCCTGTCGCTTCCCTCCGACGAAAGATGGCAAGTGCATCATTCGAAAAAAACCAGGAAAAAGATGGGCATTAACAAAGACACTGCTTTAAATATGGACAAGGGCAAATACACAGTTTCAAAGCTTTCTCCGGCAACAGGGGCTAACTTGGTACCGCTCGGGAAAGCTCAAATTTTTGAGCCTAAACCTAATAATAGGCAGAGGCGCATTTGCAACATTCCGGATTATCTAATGGAACCCCAATTCAATTCATATAACAAATATGGGGTTTTTGTAAAATGGGCCGGTATCGGTGAAGATTTAGAAGAGATTGTCGACTGGTGGTTGGCCCTTTATCCGAAACAGGTAAGTATCACTATCCTGGATAATAATTTTCTTGCAATTTTGTGTAAAAATCAGAAAACAAAGGATGACATTCTGCATGGTAAGGCTAAATTGTATAGAGGTTTTGGTTTTTTTCGTTGTGAATAGATGCTGAATTTTGACCCTCATTCTCAGAATATAAACAAATATCCAAGATGGATTAATTTGGGCTCTTTACCTATCGAATATTTGAATTTTAAAATTTTGGAATTCATAGGGGAATAGTTCGGGTCCTTTCTGGGCTGCGAAGGGTTAGAAAGAATGATTTCAAACAAAAACACCAAAATCTTAGTTGAATTCGATTGTAACTCCCGGGTATTGGAACCCACCAAGCTAGTAACAAATAGGGGGGAATGGATCATTCATCCCACCTTCTATGAGGGGGTCATAAATGAATCAGATATTTGGCTGAAACCATGCCTAGCACTGGTTAAAAGCACCGAACACAAGGGAAACCCTGTTTCAGAACAGACTGATAAAATCACATTAAATACTATCCATGAATATGCTAACTGCCCTCCTGTTACTAATACAGATGAAAATAATCAAAACAATCTTAGTAATATTAATGACCTTGATAAGATAATAGATGAGGCAAATTCCATAAAAGAAGAAGCCTTAGTGGAGATGTCAAAAAGAATCTCCGATTCGGTGGATTCATTGATATCTCCTTCTGAAACAAAATCAGTTGTTAACATGGGGCAAGAAAATGAGGCAGATCAAGAAGAAATGTCTTCTAGAATGGCTGCTGTTATAGAGGTATTTAATAATAATGAAGTCGAAAATCTCTCCCCGGAAGAAGAAGCTGAGAAGTGGTTTCTAATTCAGGAACTTCTGGCCTCTTTGGATGCGGGAGATAATAATGAAAATAGGGAAGGAGATAACATCCCTCTCCCTGTCAATGACAGCATAGCAGCTCAGTCCCATCCAGGAGAGGACGTCGGAGAAGGAGAGACAATTCCCCATCTACCCTTAGGAATATCAAACATATATGTTGGGAAAAACACCCCTGATTGCGCAAGAGAAGCAAGATGTAGAGGTAGAAAATCTTTAAGCGAATTAAGGTTGCAGGATGGAAATGCAAAAGATCAAGGCAAATTAACTGCCTTCTTTGATGCTGGGAAGGGGAAGGGCCTTCCCACGGTCCAATGAAAATCTCCTCGTGGAATGTTAGGGGCATGAATGCCCCTAACAAACAGCGTCTAATTAGAAGCAACATCATTAAATAGAAACATGACATTGTTCTCCTTCAAGAAACCAAATTAGCCCAGGTAGAAGCCGAGGCTTTTAAAAGGAAATTAGGTCTTCTAAGCTGGGAATTTGTGGAAGCCAGGGGTGCCTCTGGAGGATTAGGTATCATTTGGAATCCGCGTAATATATTATTCTGTCCATTAGCAGGAAACAGAAACTGGCTATTGGGAAAGGTTACAAGCAAACACAGTAAGCTCACATTTACCCTTATAAACATCTATGGCCCGATTCTAGATGCTGGAAAATGCAAAGTTTGGTCGGAAATCTCGTCTATGATGGAAATAGATCCCTCTTCCCCTGTTATTCTAGGAGGGGACTTCAATGCTATCCTAAACTTATCAGAGAAAAAGGGTGGTACACGTAGGGAACCTCAATCCTTAAAAGACTTTAGAGAGTGGGTTGCTCTGAACAATCTGATTGATATAGAAACTAGTAATGGTATGTATACCTGGTACAATAGAAGATCAGGCTTTACTCAAATCGCTGAGAGATTAGACAGATTCCTTTTTAAAGGGAATATGAGCGATCTAGCAATTAACCTCTCAGCTTCGTTACTCCCTTCGTCAGGATCAGATCACTATCCTATCATCCTCAATATTGAGGGAGAGGCTACACCGAGGTGCTACCCCTTCAAGTTTGAAAAAATGTGGATGCAAAATCCGGATTTCTTTGATCTCGTGGCCAGGTGGTGGTCGGAGGTTAATTTCCAGGGTTCAAAAATGTTCTGCCTTGTAAACAAATTAAAACATCTTAAAAGCAAGTTATTGAAATGGAATAACGAAGTCTTCGGTAATATTTTTGAAACTAAAATTTCATTAGAAAAAGAAATTGCAAACCTCAATGAAAAGGTGTTTAGACTTGGGATGGATCAGGAGAGCTTCCTCAAGGAAAAGGAGCTCTTCGGGAAATATGAGGATACGCTTACAAAAGAAGAAATTTTTTGGAAACAGAAATCTAGAGAGAATTGGCTTCAAAATGGGGATAGGAATACTAAGTTCTTCCACAACAGTACAAAAAACAGGAGGATCACCAATAGTATTCACAAGATCATGAGCAATAATGGCATCCTTCTAGAAGATCAAAAAGACATCGCTACAGAAGCGGTGAACCACTTCAAAACTTTATTCAGTTCGGAATCTTCCCCCAAAGATGCAAATTTAGCTTTGCTTAGGAATATTCCTAAGATCGTAACCGAAAATCAAAACAAAGCACTTTGCAACAAATTTTCAGAATCTGAAGTAAAATTAGCTTTGGGGCAACTTAACCCGGACAAAGCTCCCGGTCCCGATGGTTTTCTAGCTTGCTTTTTCCAAAAATGCTGGCACATTATTGGTAAGGAGGTGGTGGATGCTTTGGAAGCCGTAAGAAATTCTGGAACTATTTTAAGGGAGATCAACAACACTTTCATAACTTTGATTCCTAAGAAAGAGGAATCAAGAAACTTTGATGATTTCCGACCTATTTCCTTATGCAACACAATCTAAAGCTTTTTACAAAAAATTTAGCGAATAGATTGAAGGGCATTCTCCCTTGCATAATTTCAGAGGAACAGACAGGATTTGTTCCAGGTAGATCCATATTCGATGGCATTATTGTGGCGCAAGAAGTCATGCACTCGTTACAACTAAATCGTTCTACAGCTATGATGATCAAATTAGACATCAAAAAGGCATATGACAGAGTTGATTGGAGATTTTTGTGTAAATGTTTAGAATCCTTTGGGTTTTCTAAACAATGGATCAATTTAATTTTTGAATGCATCTCATCTCCCAGGATATCATTACTTATTAATGGTTCTCCAACAGGCTTCTTCCAGATATCCAGAGGGATTAGACAAGGGGATCCTTTATCCCCTTTCTTATTCATCATAATGGCAGAGGGCCTTGGGAGAATCATTTCATGTGCTCACATGAACCAGATTATTAAAGGCATTAAAATCACTAATGGATTGGAGGCTATCACTCACCAGCAGTTTGCGGATGACACATTGCTGATGGGATGTGCGAATAGGTCGGAAGCCATGGCTTTCAAAAGGATTCTTGACATTTATGCTTTAGCCTCGGGTCAGGAAGTAAACAAGAACAAATCGGAAATCTTTTTCTTCCATACTTCGCAGAACTTAGAAACAGATATATGTAATATTTTTGGGTTTGATCGAGGGAAATTGCCCTGTAAATATTTAGGGATTCCGTTGGATAAGGGAAACAATTTAATCTCATTATGGAAAGGTATCCTCGATAAGATGGATCTCAGGTTGAACTCTTGGAAGAATAAATGCCTCTCTTCGGCTGGGAGGATTACTTTACTTAAAGCCGTTTTGGCAGCTATTCCGATATATCAAATGTCCTGCCAGCAGTTACCTAAAGGAGCTCGGCTCGATATGATTAAAAAGATGAGGAAGTTCTTTTGGAATATGGATTCAGAAAAAAGAAATTCGCATTAATTGCTTGGGACAAAATTAGCCATCCTATCAATTTAGGGGGAGTTGGCATCAAAGATATGGGGACTCAAAACTTGGCACTGGGGGCAAAATTAGTCTGGAAAATGTACTCGGATCCAAATCTTAAATGGGTAAGGATCCTCAAAGCTAAATATCTTACTAATTCCAATCTTGATAGTATTTTGAGGACGGAAATAGTACCCAAAGGATCCAAAGTTTGGAATTTCATGATGGAATGTAGAAAGGTGATTAGGGATTATCTTTCTTGGGATATCGCGGATGGTTCTGAGGCTCTATTCTGGGAAGATTCCTGGGGGGGCTATCCAGCTTTAGACAAAATTGGTATTAGCCTAGAAGGTATAGATCATTGCAAAGCTATCAGGGGTAGGTTTGTTAAGGATTATATCAAGCTTAGCTCCAATGATCCCGCTATGGGTTGGGAGTGGAAACCCCTTGATGAGATGAATTTGTCAAATTCTGATATGGAGATCCTCTGGAATAATTTGAAGCATAGGCAATTTTCATTACATTCTGGGAAAGACAGGATAATATGGGTGGGCAGCTCGTTTGGCATTTACAAAACCAAAGAAGGATATTCACTTTTAAAACTCAATCGAGCTGCGACCTATCCTATTATTCCGATTAGCCTTTGCTGGAATAACATTGGTCTCCCTAAAGCTGGGTTCTTCTCATGGGCAGCTTTCCAAAAAAGGATTCTTACCTCAGACTGGTTCTCAAAATTAGGTTTCCAGGGCCCTTCAAGATGTCCTCTCTGCGAATCTGAGGAAGAAAATGCGAACCACCTGCTTCTCAATTGCAGTTTCAGTCAGAGATGCTGGGATTGGCTCTGCTCAAGCCTTGGATGGCTGACGCCGAGACCTAGGGAAATTTCAAAATGGCTGACCAGTTGGCAACCTCCTCACACAAAGGATATATATCACTCAGTGTGGTTCATTTCCCCGGCAATCCTCATTTGGGAAATATGGAAGGAGAGAAACAGGCGGATCTTCAAAGAATCTAAATTGAGGGTAGAATCCCTTCTAAATAAAATCGAAGCAACAATTGTGGAAAAAATCAATAATAATCTTAGATATACACAGGAAAAGTCCATTAACTTATCCAGATGGGATGAGGTCCTTCGATCTAAATGGTTGGGTTTGATAATTCCCCCGTTTATTGGGAAAGGTGGGAATCAGGCTGAGATGGATAGGAAGCTAACAAAATGGGCTCCTCCCAGAATGGGCTGGGCTAAGCTTAACTTTGATGGCGCGTCCCGTGGGAACCCGGGGGTAGCAGGCATTGGGTGTGCTATCCATCAAGACAACGGTGATCTTATAGCTAGCATAAATAAGCCCATAGGTGTGGCTTCCAATAACATGGCTGAGTTTTTAGCTTTGCGGGAGGGTCTGATTTTAGCTAAATCACTCAAGATTAGATATCTGGAAATTGAAGGTGATTCGGCATTAACTATAAATGCAGTCAGGACTAGGGAAGTTACCAACTGGAGATTGAAAACGGAATTAAAAAGTATTCTGGATCTGATCAAATACTTTGAGGAAACTTCGGTCAAGCATATCTATCGAGAAGGTAACTCTATAGCTGACAAGCTAGCTAATCTAGGGGCAGATGGTTATTCGTCAGTCTTTAGGAAAGATCCTCCCTCGGATTAATACTTTGACGCTGACCATGCCAATACCTCACTTCACTCCTCTCCAAGTCCTCTCCTTGGACCTCTTGTATATAACCTAGGAATTGCGGTCAGGGTATCCTTGGTACAACACTTTTGAAATCTAAGCTTCAGACAAGTATGTATTGTTATATATACAGAAATATATATATATATGATCACATATACATATATGTATATATTTGTAGACTCATATTAATACAAATATACACATATATATATCCATATCTATAGATACATGTATATATACACAACCTTATTCATAAACATATATACACATACTCATATATATATATATATATATATATATATATATCTGTGTGTGTGTGTGTGTGTGTGTATGTATGTGGGTGTAAATAGATGCACATTCACTTACACTCACACATATATACATATATATAAATCAGAGATTATATATATATGAGTGTGTGTATACAGGTTCAAAAACTAACTCATATAAGCTTGATCCATCTTCTTCTTACCTGTAAAGGGGTGGCTCGGGAGTATAGCAAGGTGTTAGGATGTTATCGGTTATTCTTTTTCTGGCTCAAGCTGGCCTTCCCTCCAATGCATGTTAACTGTGGTTTTATCACCCTGGCTGCGTGGTTATTGTCTGCATTGGCAGATTTGATGACTTTTATGACATTCACTGAGGTTGTCGTGCCATGTGTTTTCAAGTTATGGTTCTCTTGTTATTTATTGTATGACATTCTTGATTCTTTGCACCGACTGATAGCCCTGTGTACATCGGGGACAGTTAGTTCTGATTGTTGTTGCATGTTTAGCGGTAAAGCCGTGGTACTGTTCATGTCTTGGTTTTAGTTCTCTGCGAGGTTGCATAATATATGAATATATAAACATTCTAACAAATAAACACATTCATATATATATATATATATATATGTGTGTGTGTGTGTGTGTGTGTGTGTGTGTGTGTGTGTGTGTGTGTGTGTATGTGGGTGGGTGTAAATAGATAACCAGATTATTACACACACACAAATATAAATATATACATACAGACACTATATATATATGAGTTGGTATATATATGCTCAAATTCTAACTCAGCAATATCCTTATTCAAACTGTCACATATGCATGTTTCATCCTCCCCTCTCATGCCCCTGTTTGTGGGAAAAGGGATGCTTTAGGAGTTTTAATTGAAGTTGGTTGATGCCGGGTATTCATGTTCTGGCTCATGCTAGTTTACACTCCTCTACAGGGTATCTGTGTTGAGTATTCTCCGGGCAGCTCGGGTGTAGTCTTCATTTTGGCAGATATGATATCTTTTTATGACTATTGGGGTTTGCCAGGCTATGTGTATTTTGTTAAAGTCTCTGGCTATGTTATTTTTGATATTATTGACTCATTGCTTCTTTGTGATTGATATTAGCCTTGTCTTTTACTTAGAGGCCAGGTTACACTGGTTCCTGGTGCAGTTATAGGGGTATTAGTTGTGATAATTGGACTTTTCTATATCGGGTGGGGTTCACTTGGGTCTTTACTATCTTCTGCGAATTAATGGAATGGCTTCTGGAGGGCAGTTGAGATCAGTCCTATCTTTGTTTCAGATCTGTTACAGGTCCTATTGTCTCTGTACAGATCCTTTATTCTTTTGGTTGTTTTTCTCCTACACCCAGACATATATTTCTCTGTGAACTTTTGTTTTGATTCATGATCTTGGCAGACTCCATGATAATCTCGTATATTGACATTTATATGTGCATACAATGGCATATTAATTTATTTTGGTTATGGAGCATCAGATGTAAGTTGTGTCAAGAGTGATTAAGAAATTGACATTTCTCATTGGTGTAGGCAGAATTGTAGCCTGGATAATCTCTTAAATTGAATCCAAAAAGGTGAAAATGGTCTCAAGCTAAGGGTTATCCAGGCTACAATCCTCTTACATAAAATAGAAAAAATGCTATTATTCATTGAAGGATTTTTACATATTATCATGCTTACTATGCTACTAACAGTTTGACAGAGCATGTTGCAATAAGGTTTTTGCAGATGCAGGATTCAGGTCCTAAAGTTAAAGCTCGAAGTTTCAGTGGTTTCTCCTTTTTTGTGTGAAGACGGGTATATCCAGAGTTTGGTGCGAGATTTTATGCACAAAAAGAAACTTAAAATGTCTTATTAAGACAGTTATCTCCCTCAGATGAGGAATTGTAAAAAAAAATTTATTTAGTTGTTCTGATATCTGATCCCTTAAGGGATCTGGGCTAGACCGGAGGTTTTCTTAGCTCCATTCTTTCCTACCGGTGCCCACACTGAATGGAGTTTGTAAAAATTTTACAAATGAAATAAAAATGCGGCTTCGGCCTTTTATTGATCAAAAAAAAAAATTAATATATTTGCCATTTAATCATAAAAAAGGAATTAATTTATCACAAAAGAGGAATTAATCACAAAGAAAGAGTTAAATTAAAAATAAAATAAAAGAATTGAATTGAGAGAAATCAAACTTGAGATATTCTTCTAAATTGAGAACTTAAAATCAGAAAAGCAACTAAGAGGAATTTAATCATTCTCTAAAATTGGAACTCAAAGTTTTTGAGAAAAAGAAGTTCAGTTGCATTGAAAAGACTCTTTTCTTGAATAAATCAAAGAATTACCCATTTTTATCACAAGTGCATGGAATTAATTAAATCTTATTTCTAATGCAACTCAACTACTTTTGTGAATGCATTTCAATTAAACTATAATTGGAATCTATCTCAAGGTTAACTGAATCTAATTTCTCAATTATTTCAATTAATCCTAAATTGTGCTTTTTCTTGATCTCTCTTGTAATTCTCTATAAATTCAGCCTTTGGCTCTCATTCAAAACACCCTGGAGATTTATTATTATACACTTTTCGCTATGGAGTCATTGAATATATTGTGCTTGCTTTTTGAGATTATTGCATCTTAGTTTAGCTTTTTTGCATATTTAGTGTATTCATGATTGCTTGAATCCATTGTTGCTTGAATCCATCTTGCTTGAATCTTTCATCCCTCTTGCATCCATTTAGCTTTATTTCATACTCGTATAGATTAAATCATTCGTCTTGGTGTAGTCTAGTCACTGGTATTGCTTATACAAATCTAAGAGCAATCTTATACTTGCATCTTTTAGAAGGCAATTAGTCGATTTGTTATGGTTTTTATTATTCATGCTTATATTTGTCTAACCATACATGTAATGACTTAATTGAAGTGTTGTGTCTTACAGCTATCAGACTTATTCCACTTTTTCACACACACATCTCTGGCCCCCACTGTGGGGCAAAAGACTACTTTTTTCGGCCTCCAAGACTAACTTCTTCTTCTTCTTCTTTTTTTTTTTTTTTTTTTCAGATTTTTTACTTTTCGGATTTTTTTTCCGTACAGTTTCTGCATAATATCATATGACATTTCCTATATGCTAGAATGACAAATTGCAGGTGTCGTATGATCTGGTACGGTTTATCGTATGGCTAGGTGAGAATTGTCGTACAATTCTGTATTTTTTGGTTAAAAAGCAAGTTTCATTTTTCAGGTTGTATGTTCAATTTTGATTACACTGATGTTGACCCTAGCTGGTTATCTATTTATCTGAAGAATTTTCATAGCCTAATCAGTTTTTGCAGAACGCTTGTCGAAGACTATGCTTGTCGCACAAAGACAATATGACTACCGATTCGTTGTCTTTGCAGGTTGCCTGAGGAGATTCGAGAAAACATTGTGTATTCATTAAATTCATGTTTTAGGCACCTAACTTGCTATTTGATTAAAGAACAAATTTATATTTCATGTTTTAAGAAAATTCTAAGAGGTAGAAGAGTATGCTCTTGTCTTTATAGAAAATCAGAAATCTAGACCCTTGAGGTGTTTTCTTTAAGTTTGAAATTTGTATATCTTTAGCAAGCCTACCCTCCCAAGGAGCTAATAACTCTATAGCCATTATGACTGGTGAGAGGGGAATGACCCAAGTGGTAACGGATAAACACCAAGTACTCCAACCCACTATAAAACAAACGTGATTTGATGAAAATCAAGTCAACGATAGTGCTCGGAAATAGCTCTCTTTTGTACCCTTGGGTATATTAAACCTTGGTTTTCAAGGTTGGGAGACCTCTTAATTGAGTTTATACCTCGACGCGCTGAACAGATCCCTTAATAGTTCCAATTAAAATTAGAAGCTACCTGGTTCACCTCCGAAAGGGGGGATAATCTGTGTGCAAGAGAGATAGTAACTCTCCCAAGATACTTGTCATTTCGTGCCCCCATTAGCGTTTGGAGTCAGCTAATACGACGTTGAGAATCCATTGCATGAGACTCAGCGACTGTATTTTGATTAGCTATTGGGTGTGTACCTAAGTCTACAAGCAAAGATTTTATTCTCTCACCAAATTCCATAGGGTTTGCATGTTGTGATTGGAGTTATTATTCATATGACACATTTTCTGTGTTTTCATCCCTAAAACTAAAACTGGAATACCAAAACTAGAGAAAACAAGAAACAAACTCAGTGATCAAAAACTTTGTCTGTGTCACAAACTAATCTAGCTTAGCTGTCAAAAACTCAATCTACCTCTAAACTGCTTATCGTCTGTCAACAATCAAAACTCAGTCTATCTCAAATCTGGTCATACCCAGTTATTGAAAACTCAGAATTTTGCCTCTGTCCAGTAAACAGTCGTACGAGTCTTCTGATTTATCATCCTGTTTCATATTCTGTGTCATATGAAATTCCATCAGTCCTAACAGTCTGACATTTGAGCCTTCATCCTATGTCGTACGATCCCTGATTGTCTATCGTCCGATTTTGAGAATTGTCATTTTAGCTTGACTTCTATGTCATATAATAAACCTTTTCACTGATCAGTATGTCATTCTAGACATACCCATCTGTCGTATGGTACTAGGCAGCAACTCATACGAAACACTATTGCCATTGTCCTGAAGCTAGCATATTGTCGTCTAGTCCTGTAAAACCTGTCGTATGAATCTCTGATTTTGTCAGTCCAAAATAGTCAAACTTGCCTAAAACGGTCTACAACGAGCATAATACTGGTTATCATCATCCTAAGTATAAACAAATCAAAACAGTGTACCTCTGCCATTTGTGTTGCATGATTTTTTTCGATCATCTTTCAGTTAGTTCAATCAACTACTTATCAAACTTAAGTCACTTAGATAACGTCTTATACAAGATAGATCGTTCCTGAAACCAGACTGAGTCTTAGTCACTTCTCTCGAATCAACTTAGATAAACATCTTATATAGGATAGATCTTTCCTAAAACCAGACTAAATCTTAGTTGCTTCTCTCAATCAATATGTTAACTGAACAACTAGCTCTAAATTTGATCTTGACTTCTACATCACAAACAGCTTTAGGTCACACCAATCAATAAAAATGCCTATTCAAACCAGAATTTCTCATAAGAAATATGCCAAAGGCAAAGGGGAATCCTTTTTATAACAAGATAACTCATTTTACGTAAAGGACCCGCTCACTGATAAACCTTCATCATAAGAGATACCAGTTTATGATGAACCTTTATCTCCCACTATACCTAGAACATAACAAAATGATGAAGACAACCTTAGTATTCATGATACCGACAATTATTCCTCATCAAGTGAATCCGAAGCCTCTGAACCACCGAAAAAAGATATTCATAGATGTCAAAAGGATAAATATTTCCAAAAAATGATGAAGGTTATCATGGCTAGAGAAAAACAAGACTATTTTCTAGAGCTAGCAAAACAAGGTGCCAAACTTCCTACTGGATATGATGTTCAGACTCTTGTCACTAAAAAGGAAGAATCACCTATAATAATGGTACATAGACAATTACAAGCCTTGCGGACTGAGATCACAGAACTGAAAAACAAGGATAAGTCCCCAAAACAATATTCTCTGGAGACAATATGCCCATTTCCATTTGACAAAAACCTATACATGCCTCCATTTCCTTCACGAGTTGAGATCCAAAAATTTGACAAATATGATGGTAATTTAGATCCCCAAGACCATATCAGAGAATTTTGTGCTTTATGTATGGAGTTCATGCACGACCAAACGTATTTCATGCGCCTTTTTTCGAGGAGTTTGGGAGGACAAGCTATGGAATGGTGCTCAAGTCTACCTAAGGGAATAAATTTTTTTGAAGAACTAATCCAACCATTTTTACAACAATACTCCTATAACATTCGACATCCCGTTACTATGATCAAACTTTATAATACCAAACAGAAAACAGGGGAGCCTTTTCTCACTTTCCTCCAACGTTGGAGAAAGATGTTCTCTAGATATTCAAGGCCTATTCCAGATTATGAGAAAATGGATATATTCGTCAACAATCTGATCCCTGAATTGAAATATAGTATCCAAATGCAAGTGCACCCATCATTTAACAAAATGGTAGATAATGCTATTCGAATGGAAGATGTTCTTATAAAGAAACGAGATATCTCACCTTGGAAAGAAACACAACCAGGATCTAGCTCTAAAGAGAAGAACAAGTATTGGAAGTATGGCAAAGACAACAACAAGAACATTGTTAATGACGGAGTGGTAGACACTATTAAAACCAACTCAAATCCCACAATATTTAACTTGGCTAGTGGCACACAAGCACTCAAAGCAGCTGAAACCGCAACAGAAAATCCTTCAAAGAAAGTAAAAGAATGGTTCAAAGAAAATCCGTGGCTTTCAAAACCTAGATGCGAATTCACTCCTCTGGAAGAATCATATGAATCTGCTTTCAAAACTCTATTGGAAAACAACCTGATAACGTTACCAGATAATTCTAGGCCATATGATCCGAAATTCAAACCAAAATGGTGGAGAGAAAATGAATACTGCGACTACCATCGGAATAAAGGTCATAACACAAACAACTGCATAAAGCTCAAGCATGAGACTCAAGATCTCATAGATGCTGGTAAAATTGTTGTTGAGAATCACCTAATAAATGTTGATCACAAAGCTTTTAAGGACCCCTTACCTATTTACGAACAAGGTGATTCCTCAAAGTCAAAAGGAGGTGCCAAAGTAAATTACGCTTATACCAGTAATGACAACGTCATCAACATGATTGAGTCTTCCCAACCTGAATATTGCAATGTGATTATAATCAAAGACAAACAACATGAATCGCAACATACAAATTCTATGACCTGTTCTCAAAAGAAAGTAACTCTCCAAGGGGCTAGTTCTTCAATTTCGGCTCAAACACCATCAAACCTACCAACCTCATCAAACAAACAAAAAGAATCAACATTTGATAAATTTAAACAACTAACTTCATCATCATCCTTTAGATATAGCATTGCTGACCAACTGAAGAGGACAAATGCTCAAAACTCTATCTTTGAATTTCTTAAAATCTCTTCTGCTCATAAAGAGATCCTGGACAAAGCATTGCTCACCACTAATGTTCCAAAAGATTTAGATATTGATTGGATTTAGTCTATGGTGGGTCATCTAGCTTCACCTCACTATCTGACCTTCTCTGAAGAAGATGACATCTCGCTAAATCATCCACATAACCAGCCATTGCATATTGAAGCCATGATCCATAAACACAGAGTTAAACGTGTTTTGATAGATGGAGGCGGGGGTTGAATATATGTACTTACAGTCTGCTTACACAACTAGGATTTTTTGAAAATATCATTGATTCGGCCAAGAAAATAACAATTAAAGCCTATGATGAAGAAGAAAGGACCTCTAAAGGTCTGGTATCATTACCAATTAGGATGGGACCTATAGAAAGAGATGTCATTTTTTAGGTACTTGATCTTCCTCTGTCATACAATATCTTACTGGGTAGGTCATGGATTCATGAAATGAAGGCAGTTCCATCTACATACCATCAATGCTTAAAATTTCCTTATAACGGAGTTGAAGTCAGTATCCCTGCTGATACAAATCTCACATGTAATGCATTGACAAAAGGTGTTGATACCTTTGTGCCTCATAATAGCGCAGCCTCTACAAATGAAAGTCCAAAAGCTCTAATGAAGGACTTAGAAAAGAAATTGAAGATTACAAATACTAGCATGGATGGCTACAAGATAGAACCAGTACTTTCATTTGTCTCTCTTCCTCCATCACCAAAACAGTTGGGCAAACCATCAGAGGCTATGAGAACACAAACTTCAACTCTGAATATCATATATGATGGTCTTTTTGTACAGTCTTCTACTTCCCTGGAAAATGAACTAGAAGAGGATGTTGTTCTTAAGTGGCTTTTCAAGGAAGATAGTCAAAATGAGGAAGTACGACATTGTGAGATTTCCCCAACCCAGTATGGTCCCAGCTACAAAATGATCCAACGCATGGGATATTCAAGTAGTGGTCCCCTGGGAAAACATCAAGAGGGTATTACTAAACTGATTCAGCTGCAAACAAAATCTACAAATGATAAGGTTGGACTGGGATACAATCCAAAAAAGACATCAGACCAAAAACATGCTTCTAAGTCTAAGTGGAAGAAAAGGATATCGCCTTCAACATCACAGGAAGTCGACACTCAACAAACTCAAGCAGAGTGTGGAAAAGAATAAGAAGAACTACCAATCAAGAGAGAAGAAATAGTCAGTACTCAAGTTCTGATACTGTCAGCTACAACAATGCAAGGAGTTGAAGTTCTAGAAGATATGAGAGATGAAGTAGAAAGAATCAGAGAATTGTTTGCACCCCTTAAAGTTCCAGTCACATACACTGGTAGGCAACAAGTAGAAGATTCAGAAACTGACTCAAACGAGTATGAATGGGGTTTAGACCACATCTTCGATACGTCCATTACAAAAACTCCAGAAGAGTTCGGTGATATCACAAATGACACTCAAGAGCTGATGCGTTTAAAGCTAGAAAAGGAGATACAGGAAATCAGGCTAAAAAAACATCAAGACTATGAACAAGGGCTGAAAGAAGGAAGAATGCCAGAAAATTTTTCATCTATTATATACCCCTCTAATAAGACAAAACAAATCAGGTATGGAACTACACAAGAGGAATTGGAAGCTACAGAAGTAGAACCAGTCATTAGTCCAGAGGAAGTTGAATGGAGTAGATGACAGGGAGTCACATAACCACCAAGGTTATGTCAATAGATGTGTCAGATACAAATGATAAATAAGCTAAATCTTGAAGGAACTTACAACATTAAAGATGTAGGTGTTGATACCATACATACATTCACTCAATCACCTGAAGAAGACTTAGAAACTTCATCTGACGAATCTGATGACTCTGACAAAAGTCATATTAATGACAATATCTACTCAGCATCAAACTCTAAATCCTCTGATGTAAATGATGAGAATTTGTGTACTGATCTTGTTAGTGTCAAACCACGAAATGAAGTCCAGTTTGGCGTAGAGAACAGTGCTACAAGTAGGTCTATTAGATTAGGTCAACTAAATATTAACATGCACTTTAATAATCATGTTTTGACTCTTCCTGGTCTTGAGACAGTTACACAAGGTAGTCTTCTAGAACTCGACTTTTTGATTTGCAATTATGATGACAATACCGTGAACTCCCTCGAACCTGTCCACACTCTATCCTTGGTACATCCAGAATTAATTGACTGTAGTCTACAAGACCAACCCATGAATGTACCTACTTTTGTCAATGACTACACACTAGCCTATTATCTCAATGCAGTTGAACCCATATACTCTTCCACCAGTGAATAGAGTGAGAACATGACTGAAACAGATATCAAGTATCTTAGTCACAAAAATCAGAAAAATTAAAATAAAAGATCTGATGGTGAAAACCACATTGTGGCAGTGTCAGAATCTAAAAAAGAGAAAATAAAGGACGTACCTAAGGGTGAAAACCTCTCTGAGGTGCCTGAAGGTGAGATACTTGATATAATGCCAAGTCATTTCCATGAGAGGTCTTCTATATTGATCGAGCCAACTCAGCAAGTGAATATTGGGAGTCAAGAGACACCACACATCATTCATGTAGCTCAATCACTATTAGCAGAAGAATTGAAAGATTTCACTCATCTCTTTTCAGAAAAGAAGATCAATTTTGCATGGGCGTACTCTGATATGCCAGGCATGGATCCTGAACTTATCATGCACCATCTTTCTATCACACTAGGAGTTAAACCAGTCAAGAAAAAACTCTGTAAGATGAACCCTCACGTAGCATTGCTAGTCAAGGTTGAGCTAGAAAAACTGTTAAAAGTTGGATTTATCAGAGCTATAATCTATGCGGAATGGATTTTAAACATAGTACCTATGTCAAAGGCAGACAAATCTATTAGGGTTTGCACAGACTTCAGAGATCTCAACAAAGCTTGTCCGAAGGATGACTTTTCATTGCCAAACATTGATATGATAGTCAATATGACTGTTGGGTATGAGATGTACTCACTAATGGACAGATTCTCTGGTTATAATCAGTTCAAAATAGCTCCTGGGGATCAAGAGAAGACATCTTTCACCTGTGCATGGGGAACCTTTTGCTGGAATGTCATGCCATTTGGGATAAAGAATGTAGGAGCAACTTACCAAAGAGCGGTAACTACTATCTTTCATGATATGATGCATAAGAATATGGGATTATGTTGATGACACTTTAGTAAATACTATGATGAGATCCACGCATATTCAAGAGCTAGGCCCTATACTAGATAGAATGGAAAAATTCAAACTCCGGCTAAATCCAAAAAAGTGTGCATTCAGAGTGACATTTGGTAAACTACTTGGTTACATTATTTCAAAGAAGGGAATCGAGGTTGATCCTGAGAAGGTCCAAGCTATAATGGAAATGTCACCTCCAAAGAACATCAGTCAAATGAGAAGTTTATAGGGATGTCTCCAATCAATTAGACACTTTATTTCTCAGCTAGCAGACAAAGCTCAACCTTTCACAAAAGTATTGAGGAAAGGAGTAATATACAATTGGGATCAGGAATGTGAACAACACCTTCAGCAAATCAAAGAGTACCTATCCAATCCACCAATATCGATGCCACCAATTCAGGGTAAACCATTGATCTTATACATATCAGCTACCGATTCATCATTGGGGGAACTTCTGGCACAACAGGATGAAAATAAAAAAGAGAGAGCTATATATTACATCAGCAAAACATTGGTGTCTTATGAAATGAACTACACTATAATAGAAAAACCATGTTTGGCATTAGTGTTTGCATCACAAAAATTGAGACATTATATGTTGGTGCATTCCATCAAGCTAGTAGCTAAGATTGATTCACTCAAATATCTTCTCAACAAAGCAACACTTACAGGAAGATTGGCTAAATGGGTCATGGTTCTTACAGAATTTGATATTGAATGTGTAGACCGCAAAGCCATCAAAGGATAGGTGATTGTAGATCAACTTGTTGATGCTCCACTTGAAGATAGTCAACCGTTGCATATAGAATTTCTAGATGAATCAATAATGCACCTTACTCAACAGTCATGGAAGATGTTCTTTGATGGGTCTTTCACTCAAAATAGTTCTGGTGTTGGAATACTTTTTATTACTCCTCAAAAGTATTCAATTCTGAAGGCTTATAAGATTATTT